>NC_090933.1:819602341-819905371 GCF_040938575.1 Ambystoma mexicanum | reverse complement strand
CAATCTGCTGGGAAGGAGCAGAGCAGGACATCCTGTAATTGACTGAGAATCCTAGAAAGGATAACACTGCACATGGTCTTTGTGGTGTGACTTATAGCTTGATGTACGGAAGGTGAAAATCCTTGGGGCAGACATGAGGCCGAAGGGTAATGCACTGAATTGATAGCCCATGCCCCCTTGTTGAAGTAAAGACAGAACCTACTTGTCTGTGATGAATTTTGACCTCTCTCAGTGAGGAACTGGGAAAGACACCCTCTCACGGTAGAATGGAAGTGAGGGGATGAGTCCGCAGACTGGTCAGGCCTGCTTACAGACTTGACCACTTGGTTGGGAGGAGATGAACTGATGGTGGTTTCTACTGTAGGACTGGGACTTTCCACTGCAGGTGTTTTTCGGGATGGATAGGTGGAAGATAGATATGATTGCGACCCATAAGACGGGCTACATTCCTTGTTGGAGCTTGAAAACTGTGACTTCCCTGAACGAAAGGACTTGCAGCGCGGTTTCAGGGTACCCAGAGACTTGACAGTGTCATTATTGATGGCCTCAAATGTGTCGTTGACCTCCTTGCTGAAGAGGTCCTCTCCATCAAAAGGCATATCCACCATTTTGGCTTGCACTTCCGGACGGAATTTGGTAGCCTTTAACCATCCCTGTCGGCGCAGCACCACACCGTTGCCCATCTGCCAGAAACCAGTGTCAGCGATGTACACTGCGACCAAGATGGGCAAAAAAGGCCTTGCCTTCCTGAAGAAGTTTAAGCACCTCCTCTTTCTTGTCGTCTGGCAAGAAATCCAAAATAAGGCCCATTTTGAACCACAGCTCCCTGGGCCCTGTACTTTTTATCAAACCTGTCCTTTTTTGGAGGAGCCTTAAAGGGGTTCTTTATGGTTAGGAGACCATCCTCTCAGATTTCATGCAGTACAGGAATAGAGACAACTGTGTCTTCCATGCTTGTTCTCTGAGATGGTAAAGGACGCCTTCTTTTCTCTGCTCCCACAAAAGCAGATCAAACATCCTAGCAGCCTTAGACATGAGACAGTGGATAGGAGGAGGCGAATCCCTGATGGGTGGATGATCAGGTTCACCATCCACAGGAACGAGGCAATCAAACTCATGAGTAATAGTGTGAGTAGTAGCACCATCCTGAGAAGAGTCTTCTTCGGTCACTGATGCAGAGGTCTCAACAGGAGGATGAGGAGTCAATAGAGAGACATGGTTGTGGCATCTAGGATGAGCTGGGTAGCAGGCAACCAATGGTACCCTGTGCTGCAATTCGGACACAGTCTGTAGTGTAGACAAAATGTCCTGTGAAAGAGAGTGTGCCTCTGCTTGACTGGGGGCAGGCATAGGATGAGGAGCAGTGGGATCGTGAGAAGTGCATGGTGGCTGCATTGTCGGAAGTGCTGGCGTTGGTGGCAGCGACTGTCCGGGCAATGACGACAGGACTATGCCCTCTTCGACATTGGGGAAATGCACATCCTGGTTCCACAAAATTAGTATCTATCAGATGCTCAAAGATTTCCTCACCTTGGAAGGACCTGGAATAGCAGAGGAGCATTAGGAGCGAGCGTAAACAGAGGCTGTTTTCATCGAGGAGAGGCGGCAGAATTGTGTGTCATTGACGAAGTGGCAACTGTTGTTGACAGAGTTTTTTATCGTCGTCGACGAGGTGGATATCTTGGATCTTGGATATTGATGGTACCATAGACAAAGCCGTTGTCGACGGAGTCGCTGATGTGTATGCCAATGGAGTGATGGATGAGGGCATAGAGGGGATGGAATCTGACTTGCTCTGCTTCGTTGCCATCGACGAGGACGGCACTGATGTAGTTGTCTTAGTGGACTAATGTGCCATAAACACAGATGGCATCATCGGAGCAGCTGTCGACAAAACCACCATAGCGGTCTAAATGGATTCTGGCCTCTTTCGTGGAGACTTTGGCTCATTGACTACCTTATCCTGGGCGGACTGAACATGGGTGGTATGTTCCTTCCTCACCCTCTTACCAAGGGAACCTCCTCATGGGACGTTGACCTCTTGGAAGGGGTAGTATGCACCTGGGGACTGCTGTGGCAGAGCAAAGCATGGCTCTGAATGGAATGAGTGTCAGAGGGTATAGTATCCTCGTCAAGTCACCAACCTTCTTTGCCGTTCCCAGAGATTCTTGTTGGAGAAGGAATATAGTACACAAATTGACATTGTGGTCACGGTACAGGCAGCATTTACACTCTACATGCTGATCCTCCACGTTGATATTCTTCCAGTGGAAGGTGGAACATGCCTTGAAGAGATTTTTCTTTATCTTCAGATCAGCCCTGTTGGGGTGTAGAGCAACCTTCAACGGGCCTCAACCCTGTGGTGGCAAAGGTATGGCCACCAAATATGAAAGCACTCAATAGAGACATTTACAAAAATATCAATATGATGATGAGAATCGCAGAAAGGATTGTGTAGATCATTGAATGAAGAAGAGAACTTCAAGAGGATTCCCACCACTTGAATGTGCAGTAATAAATCTGAAGATGGTCTCCAGGGAAGGAGCAAGGGACTTTCTGCCGATTGGCTATGGGGCAATATGACCCAAAATAACTAAAAGAAAGTAATTGCAGTTTCAAATTTGAATGAAAACTGTAAGATTAGAATGGTTCCAAGGAATGAGTATGCAGCTGTAGTTGTGAATGATAATAATATAGCGCCTTTTGTCCATTTCCATCTGACATCCATTTGTATCTTTAAATGTAAACTTAATGTTACTGAGGATTCCCAGCCTGATGACGTGGAATATTCAAACAGCATGTGAATCTATGTAAGATCCAATGCCGGAGAAATATGGAACCTATTCAGAGAATACCCCAATTCTCTGATATGAAAACACAATTTGAATTCATAAAGGTCAGATGTAGAACTGAAGATGTTCTAAGACACTCAAATAGCGTGGAGAAAGCCCCTCTCTAAGCATGGCTTGGGAAGACTTGAACATTTGTTAACAGTGTTATGTCCTCCCATTTCCCAGAAATTGAATGTATTCACCCTTTCCCAGTGAGAGTGAAATTCATCGAAGTTAATCCAAGTGCTGAAAATGATGTACTGTGTGCAGTGTTTCTATTGTTTCTTTAAAAACGTTAGGGAAAAAAAGGGTTAATTTTTCTCACATGGCTTTCGCTATCTTGGTCTCACGCACATTGCAGTGAGTTGCAGGTTGCAGGTTGCATGGGCTGACTACAAGAAAAAATAAATAAACAAATATATATTACAGGGCCTGCAGTAGCATGAACAAATCCTCACCAAACTTTGCACAAAAAGTGTATTCTCTGTATGATTCTGGGAAGTGTGGTGCGGTTTCGTCAAGGGAGCCAAAGTTATAGGGGGTCCCAACATTTGTGGAAATCCTCATAGATGCAATGGAAAATAAAAATTGCTCACGCTTAAAGCCCAAACCGCTAGATGGATTTTCACCAAATTTGTGCCAGAAGCAGGGAATTGGTCTCGAAAGAGTGCTTTTGAAAATTTGGTGTAAATCAGTCCAGTAGTTTTGTCAAAACTGGCCAAAAAGTAGGTAAAACAAAGTGTGATATCTGGGCCAGATCTGCGCCCGTTGATTGGATGGTGAAAAGCGTGATGTGCGTCATTTGTTTTTTAACAGTCGCCAAGTTGGATCCGCGGACATTGGTTGGTGTCTGCCGATAGTCTGGTGGGGGAAAAGACTTCAAAACACATTTCAGGTTACTTTGTGGTCGAAAGAGGGTCTGGAAAGGGTGGGGGAGGAATAAAGGTGATAAGGGCTTTTTTGTAGGTGAAAAAGGTGCATGCAGGTGCCGCGATAGTCCGGACATCACTGTGAATGAAAAGTTTGAAAAACACATTTGGGGTTATTTAATGGCTGAAAGAGGGCATGGAAAGGGTAGTGGAGTGGAATAAAGATGATATGGAACTGTTTTTTAGGTGAAAAAAAGGGTTTGCAGATGCTGTCGAGTCTGCAGTAAATTTTAGTGTCCTCATACATAATTTTGATTGCAGGGGGTTCAGGGCTAGTTTTGTTATTTGAAGGTGTATTGTACATACTTGTTATATAGTTTAATTATATTGTGGTGGCTGTGGCCAGTGTCCCTGGCCAGTGGCCACATACACTATGGTAATATGTGTTTAGTTATTATAGGTAGTATAAGGGGAGTATACCATATTTGTAATATGGTGGAGTGATACAATTGAAGTGTATATGGTATTTTTGATTGTAGTACAATTGAGGATAGTGCTCCTTGATCTCTCCTCTGCCTTTGATATGGTGAACCGTTCTATCTTTAATTAACGCCTCAATTATATCTTTGGCTTCACAGACTGGGCACTGGACTGGTTGACCTTTTTCCTGACTAACTGCCCTTTACAGCTGCAACAGGGCCGTTTGTCCTCCACCATCACACTTTCTACCTACAGCGTCTCCCAGGGTTCTATCCTATCGCTGTGGCTGTTTAATATGTAACCAGCACTTAGGTAGTGGCCTCCCACATTGTCACCCATTGGCTATTCCTTCCCGGGCTCCCATCAGCACTTGCCCATCCCCATTCCCCCTTTCATTAATACATATCTCTTACTGCACAATGAATATTGTTGTATAACTAAATGAAATGCAGATGAAAGATATTTGTAGAATATTGTTAAGTGGCAGTTGGTGTGTGGAAGTTTAATATGTTGATAGGGTTACATCAACTGTGACTGTTCAAAAGCAGGCAATGAGGGAGTGTTGCAAACATAAAAGTGAAAATGGTAGAAGGGCTGTCTTGTACGATAGGGTGCACATGCTATCCAGGTGTTTTAATGATGCGTAGTCTGGAAAGGGAACTGCGTAGACCGCGGATAGTTATGAAGGTCCATTGTTTATGGTCGTTGTATGCTACAGAAATGTATTTGTGACAGAAAATTGTTTCTTTCCTTTTTTCTTTTTCTCTAACATACAATTGACCATTATTTCCATTAGCGTAGTGCAAACTGCTAATAGAAATGTTGGAGAGTCTTATTGAATCTAACTACTTTATTCGAAAATCTAAAGTAGGTGGAATCTATAAGATAAATCTTTTTTAGTTCAATTCTTTTACTGTAAAAGGTGGCTCCAAAAGCAACCTTTCTTTTTGTTTTGTTTTATTTAGTTTTTTTTTCAGGAGAGGCCAGGAAGTAAGGTCCGGGAAGGAAATGAGGGAAGGGGCACCAACCACAGATATGAGGGGCAGATGGACAGTGGAACATGTTGGGTGTGCCTTAAATCTACGGTAAGGGGCAGTGTTTCGCATGCTCGTGGATTGAACCCTCGAAAAGACTTCGAACCTGCTCCCTCTTGCACAGTTATGTGTTGCAGTTTATGCAGAGTACTGTTGTTTTTGAAATATATGGATCCACAGCCTTTTTTATGGCTTGCAAGTTAGATGGTGGGATCTTCTTCCCCATAAGTATGGTGGCAATGTCGGTTGAGGAAGATGAGGGAGAGGAACATAGTCTACTACTTCCTGAGAAAGGAACAGACTTTCTCAGAGCATCCCGGTGGTTGGATGTGATGTGGCGGCACATGGAGGTGGTCCCGTAGGAGCACTGTCCAGGCTGTCCACGACTGAATTAGTGCATTTCACCATGGTAGCCTCAGCCTTCGGTACACCCCCAATTCTCTGTGGGTGCTGCAGGTAGGTATTTCCTCTATTTCATCTTCCTGGTCCTGTTGATTCTTCTCTGCATTATTGTGCTTTTTTCGTTGTCCAGGCCTTCCAGGTGGTGGTGGTGGTGGATTGGTGGCGGTGGCTCCAGGGGGGAGGCATGGCCATGGATGATGCCATTTTTTAAGTTAAATAGCAGTTATGCTAATACTCTTGCAAGCATGTGCTGTCTCCCGGCCTGGATTGCAGATGGAAAATCAGTAAGAATAGGTGTAGGAGCTCTGAAAGGATAAGCATTTAACTTAAAGGGGAAGTATGCTAAAAAATGTTACTGTCCAGAGCATTTGGGCATGTGTTTTTAAGCATACTGTGATTGATCGTAAAAAATAAATCCTATGCAGCTTGCCTTAGTTTCCCCACTTTTACACATGCGAAAACAACGGGTAGGGCGTGGCCATATTGTGCTAATCTTATTGGTTGCATTAACTTCAAGGGCGCTCGCGGCAAGAATACAGATCGCCGCCCCTGAAGCAGACATCACTATTCCAAACAATATGCTCCACCTATTTTCATGACGTTAGTGGGAAGCGTAGCCAAACTTGCCCAGTCATCACCCATGCCATAACGTCAGTTAACGCAGAACCCGGAAAATCAACACACACATCCTCTCACAGCGCATCCCAAACTGGATTTGCAAACAATATTTTTCAAGAAAACATCATTAATCTGCAATGTAGCAAGTGCTTTTATTTATAAAAGAACACTCCAAAACCACATTATCATTATCCGCTGATTGTGATCAACAACCAATTGTTGTGTGTCCTTAGGTTACAGCAGCAAAACTTTATATTGACGCACATGGTGTTCCTTTCAGGAGAAGATGCAGGTTCGACGCACCTTCAATTTCAAGGCTTCTTGCTACACCGTAAAGGATAACAGGTCGCTGGTACCGCATATTGGGCATAAAGGGCATATTGGTCCCTGCCTGTCGACCCACATGACTGTAATGCTAAAAGATGAGTTTAGGCGTATCTGCCATTGTTGATTGAAGAATCCATCACACGGTAGCTGGAAACTACGGCATTCGCAGAACGATAAAATGTATCTGTGTATATAACAGAATAAATATATATTTTAGTAGCCGTTCTTTATTCAAATTTATCCATTTACCCTATAATTCTGCACCGGATGAAACCTAATAATGAACACAAACCACAAATAATGAACACACACAGACAACATGGAGGAGTATTTGAGACTTTGCGCTGTGAAGTAGGTATAGCTCCCAATGGGATGGAGAAACTGACGGATAAAGGGAACAAGAGACAGATGGCATTATAACAGACTGGGAATATTATCTATCGAAAAGCGCTGCAGGTTCCCTCTGAAAATGTTCTGCTCCTGGCACATCCACCCAACACCTACTTTAAGGTGCACAATAATGCAACTTTGATAGCACACCCTGATATTCCATGGGACAAAGTGGTTTAGATATCACTAGCCTGCATACAGGTTGTAGTTGCGGGTCGTTGATGAATAATCGTCACAATATGCTCCAACTAACAACCCATAACAATGTCAGTAAGCAATACAGGCCAAAAAATCAAACCTTGACTCATGTCTCTTTATACTATACACAAATAACAATTATTAATAGACTTATAAAAAAAACGCAAGTTACACACTTGGTTTTTTAAATATGGGACAGTATAAATTTAATCAACAGAGCAACGTATTGTGTCCACTATTTTCGTTTGGTCAAATGGCATATTCGCACGTCGCTGAATTGTTCAATATGCATACAGCACAAACGCCGTTTTTAATCGCAAAAATATTATGGATAGTTGAACTTACATTATGTTTGGTAGTTCCATTCTCTCAGCCTAACGCAGAGTGTCCGCTCCGAAAAACAGTTTGCATAAATTGAAACTAAATGTTCCAATGTCCACTTTTAATATAGTAAATGTTATCATTTTGGCTGGTATTCAACACTTTCTGTCCTTCTAGCCTAGCGATTGCTCACTTTTGTTCAAGGTCAAATAACAATTGAAGCTTGTTTTCAGCCTATATGCGTGGTAGGTTTCAATTTTGTGAAAGAAGGCCACAATAACAAAAGAGACCGGACAAGAGGCGTCAGTGTGAACTGATTAATTTCTTCCATTCCCATTCCCACAAGCATCAGCCCAGGAAGTAACCTTCACTCCATGGAGCGATGAGCCCAGCTGACCCACGTGGCAATCAAAATACGCCTGAAAAATAAACAAATTGTTCGCTGGCATCCACCAATACTGCGCAATCATGAATACTGTCTTACCCATTACTAGTGCGGGTTATGAACCTATATGTGATGTTATTCATGACGTTGTGGCCTTTCAATAGGCAAAATCATCCATTCTGGAGTCTCAGCGTTCTCGAAGAGCAGACACCTTTCATGATTTTTTTTTTATTTTGGTAAAATTTAACCTTGTAACCCTGCAAGCTATCTCTTGGCTTCTTTCCCGAGAGGGTTATATTCATTATGTTGTGAGCATAACAGGGGACAGCCTTCAATTGCATGCTGCCCTTTTGTAATTCATGCATGTCCTTTAAGACTATCTATCCCAACTGAGGCAGCCCTGTCTACATTCAAATGAGACAGGTTAAATTGCATGCCCATACCAAGTCAGTTACATTCATGATCCGACTAGGCCATGTGCTAATCGGCTGTGCGAGTGCATAGGGTAAGCGAGGATGAGCGTTAGACAATTATTGGAGTTGTTCCCTAACTTTCTAATGCAGCCCTGAGAAGTGGGTAGCCTTGTGCTCAACATTGCAGTAGTGCATGAAAGTGCACAATCGCGAAGGTCAAGTAAAAAGCGGTTCTTCTTGAGAATTCCGGAGCAAGTCAGGAAGGGGCCTGAGTCGATAAAGAATTGGTTCCCGCTATTCGAGTAGGATGTGCCCTTGGCGGCAGATCGGTTTTCAAAAGGTGAAAAAAGCTGGTGAGCGCAGGCTAACTCAGCCAACATCGAATTCCTTTACTAGACCCTATCCGTTGTACCTTGAAGCTCAGCAAGAAATCACATAGTGTAATAAACTGGACAATAAATGTTTCTGATCTTCTGATACTCATATAATAGGCACGGTATAAACCTATGAATTTTAATCTGGATAACTGTCATTCTAGGGGAGTTGGACCTTGGGGTGTAATATTCAATTACAATTGCTTTTCGGTTAACAGAGTAGGGGAAGAAATGACTTCAACTTAGTTTTGGATAACAGTTAAACTCAAGGTGCCTCATTACAACCTTGGCGGAGGACCATGGTGCTATTAGGACCATGGTCCATGCCGCTAAGGTTGCAATTCCGCCATGGTGGATTGCGGAAATACCGCCCCATTCCAAGGTGAGTGGGGCGGTAATTCCCCATTCACCAATGGCCCCTTCCCCATTCCCATTTTTGCCCCATAGGGCATAATGGGAATGGGGAAAGGCGATGATTACGGCACCGTAAATTACGGTGCCGTAATCATCGCCAAGGTCCCTTTGCGGCATGGCTTTTAACGCCTGCAAAAAGCAGGCGTTAAACAGCCATCCTGCAAAGGGAACCTTGTAATCAGGCGTTAAGGGTCGGCGCCGTTTACGGCGCTGTAAACCCCTTAACGCCTGAGTCGGAATGAGGCCCAAGGTAAGTAAAACCAATACTACAAGCCACTGAAAGGCCAGTGTAACCTAAGATTCCTTTTGTGTCTGTCTAAAACAGACCATGCAAAGCAAAACCCAGTGTTACACTGTATGAGTGATCCAATTTTATGTTAGCAAAACCGGAGGCAGGCTTTATCTGCACAGGCTAACAGCATGTCAGGGAAGCAAACCCCAGTTATACAATTATTCTTACGAGAATAATAAAATCAAAACAACAACATTACTTTTGTGGAAGAGGGACAACTAATTCATAGGCGAGCAAAATAACCTTATATATACTTTCCAGAAAAGCATTACATTTCAAAGGTACCTAAACTGTCACCAAAAGGGACCAAAGGATACTTTCTACTCTTTGCGAAATGTAGTTCTGTCAAGGTTAGCCATGGAAAGCTAAAAGTGGTGCACCTAGGGCAAAAGGTTGCCAAAGAGGATACATTTGAAAAGACAATTTGGACGCTATGGTGAGCTATGTAGAGCTATGGAGACCCCAAAAAATCACACCCATCAAAAGACTAAAATACTCTGTGAGTGTGTAAAAAGGTGCCCACTCACCAAGGTGTTTAGAAAAATAATACACTGCTAAAGCATAACGTTCTGGAAGTTATGGGGTTCACACAGGCAGTCGATTTATCATTGCTATGGAAATCTTACCCACCATAGGTCATCCACGCCAGTGCCATACACTGCATGTGTGGATGTGGTTTGGGTCTAGCAGAGGGTTTGGCAGACACCAAGCCTCAGTGTTCGTTTGACTGATGGCAAATATCCATGTGCCTATCAGTATTTCAGCAACCCAAATGGGCAGTGCAGCACTGATGGGCTAGGGCAATTCTCTTCTGAAATATATCACCAATTGCAACCACAGACATGTGTCTTATCGATCGAGGACCAGTAATATAAATGAAGGGAAGGTAAAAGCTACACATTAATGAATCATACACCCGATTAAATCTGCATAATTAAATACGTTTTAATACTTTTTATAGCATTGAAATTGAGTGTAATAGCATTCGATTGTTTATGTACAATGCTCAAACATTGGGTAACATATCGAACATGTTATTGTGAGCAGATTATGAAGATAGCTACAAATAATTTAAATCTGCAAGTCAACTTTTCAACAAGTTCCGCTTTAGGTGGACAGGGCTTGTTTGCAATGTTTTGTGGCATCGTATTTGTCCTAGGAACAAAGTCAGGATTGATTCCATGAGTATGCATGGCCAGCACATATTATGGAACACCTTCAAACCTCTGGTAAGACAGAATTCTGTGAGTCCCTTCAGGTCTCTTGAAAGCGTTTTATCGTACATGATCTTATCAAGTGATATGTGTGGAGGGGAACAATCACTTCTTCTTGCGTTCTTGCTCCTTAGATATAGGTCCATGTACACATTTGTGAAAATATTGGTTTTCTGTCCATGAGTGTACGTTGGAACAATGGTGCATCAATTAACGCCATTATTCAAGTAGAATTTCTACAGATCATCACAAGTTTTGCCAAAGATGGTTACTGATAGACTGACACCAATTTAAAATATTTTCCGAACCCTTTTTTACCAGCAGCTGTAATTTATTTATTGACTGATTTGGCAACGTGCCATACATCAAATTGATGATGAATGTGTGGAAACTGCTCTTGCATGGCTTTGGCTATTGGAACATGCCTGTCAGTGGCTATCAGGTCTATTTTCATTCCCCTGGATTGAAGATGTTCGACGGATTTATGAAACCATGCTTCTCCATGGCCACAGAAGATGTGCATTCGGAAACCTACACGATCTCCGACCTCACAATTTCTTTACTTTCCATGTCTTGAAAGTGGTATGTGCAGTACTTTGCTGAAAATCCAGGGCTGTCACACTGTCCGTCGCGAGCTAGCCAGAAACGTTTGCCAGAGAATGTACTTTCAATTGACATCTGTTCAATTTTCCAGGCTTGACTTATAGTGGGGGATAAGAATTCCCTTTAATATTTGTAGTGCTGCGTTTTAGCAAGGAACTTAACTCCCACAAATTGACAGAAACTGGAAATCTTACCAAAAGTCGATCTGCTGAAAAGTAAAGCTGCTGAACATAGAACATTTCCAGCTGGCACTTTGCCCAGCATCTGTTGAGCAGACCATGAAAATGTATTATGGAGGTGGACACAGCTGGCTTGAATTTACAGGTTAGTGCCTTGTAATACACGTGACACATTCACCAATGGCTCCCCGCATATGTTCCCCCTAAATGTATGGACACATTTCAGCATCTGTATAATCTCTAGCAGGCTGCTGTATTTGTGCTCCTTTAATAGCCAATCGTCCGGCATGAATGTGTTTTGTGACTCGACTGTGGTGGACAAATTGCCCAAACTAGGCAAACTAAAGTCGAGATCTTTAGCAAGTTCCTCAGTCAATTGTGTTGAAGCTTCAGTCTCTGTTAGTTCAGGTTGTGATATTTGCACATGAATTGGAGAACAGGTAACCTCAAATGTTTCTTAGGTGGAACATTTTTAGCAGGTGTAAATTGTTTCAAGGGGTCTGCGAGGAATTTCAATGCATCTTCATTGTATTCAGTTTCATCTTGTCGAGTTGTCACATGGTAGCAATGGTCCATGGACACTTTGCACGGTTCGCCAGTGACATTCCATTCAGTTTCCGACCACTGGGCATAAGCATCAAGAGTCTTCTTATTGATTGGACCACGCAGCACCACCGATAGTATTTGCTCCATTGTGAAATGTGTTTGGCAAGCGACATCTTTGGTTTCATTTGTTGTCTGAGTCTTTATACTTCTCTTCCTTCTGGGCCTCTAAGAGATGCGTTGAAAAACATGCTCAATGTATAGCACACATATAGCAGATACCACTTTAAAAACAAAAATATTATATGAATAAAACATCAGCCTAAAAACTTCTACAAAACAAACTTGTTTGTTCTTTACCCTTGTTTTCTTGATTTTCTTCGTAACCATGAGCTTCTCTTTTCCCACCGCACCATCAAGCCGAAAACACAGCATTTTTATATGGTTTAAATCAAGCACATTTCATTTTCACCCAAAGACACTAATGTGCATATCTACAAACAGAACCAACTTCATTGACTTGAAAAAATTACAACATAAAAATGTATTCCAAATGCAATGTGATGTCCAATTCTATTCAATATGAGGTTATGTTCACCTCTGGTCCATGTGCCTCCTCTTCTAATTCTGCACCTTATGTACATTCCTTGAATAGAATATTCAATAAAAAAATAAAAAATCAATCGTACTGGACACTAAAATCTTTCATCGCACAGAGCACTCACACACAAAGTGGTATTACATGATTAAGAACCGTATCCTACAACGTTTGTTGTCACAAAATTAATAGAACATTCATATGAACGTACCCTCGCAAACAGTGTACATCATTTAGTCATAATATAGATTTCAGATTTCACCTGATAACCTTCCGAGATGACACATGTACTTGATCTGAGATCACTGTGCAAAACATGCTGATAGTAATGTCGCCCTCAAAAGTTTTTGAATTTATTCTGCATTAGGGAGGAAGTGTAATGTTAGAACTGAAATCAGAACAGTTTGAAATAGTGCACGGTTACATGCATTTCACTCTCAAATAATATCCTTTGTAGGATTTACTTTCATTCTTGCAAGGGAACTGTAGGTACGCATACCTCATACTCTGGACCAGTTGCAAAGGAGGAAGTGATTGTAGTCGAAGTTCCAGCATCCCCCTATAACACAGTACTTGTTTTAGTACAGATGAAAACAGCAAAATGGAACAAGACAATGGGCCTCATTACGAGTTTGGAGGTAGCCATGCCACTTTTAGCGGCATGGCAACCCCCAAACCGGGTCCGGGTTCCAGGAATAGGGAATTACCGGGCCATTCCGACCTTGAAGGGCCCAGTAATTTCCTTTCCCGGGACCCGGACCCGGTACATCCCCATTCCCATTGAGCCCCTGTTGGGCTCAGTGGGAATGGGGACGATGCTAACAACGGACCTGTTAATGACATTCCCGTTGTTAGCATCCTGGTATGCTAGCGGGTACCGCTAAACATGCCTGGTCCAACCGGACGTCCTCAGTGGGACCCGCTGCAGACCTCGTAATGAGTCAGCCCAGAATGATCGGTGCCGGTCCCTTCCCAGCACCGTTCATTCTGTGGCCGCCTTCCTCGTAATGAGGCCCAATGAGTTGCAGAGTTGCAGACAATGGTACATATAGAGAGACACTCATACATGACACTGAGTGTAAATATCCTTAGCATACATAAACATTTTCATTTTATTTGAAATTACAAGCATAACACATTCTCGTAAAGGACAAGTACCATAAAATTACTTGATAGGCGAGTGAGCTTGATGTTGATTCCGGTAAAGTAATTGATACAGAATCTTGCTCCTTCATTTTCAGTGCATTGTCATAAAGTGGTACAAGGGAAAATTATAGTTGTATTAGATATATGATATGATATGATAGGTTATTTATAACGTGCCTAATACCCAGAGGTTTCTAAGCGCAGACCCGGGGATCGAACCTGTGTGGTTCCATGTCGTCTTGCTGCCAAGGCGAGCACGTTGCCGCTGAGCTATCCTCCCAAGACCTATGTGGGCAGATCCAACGCTCAAACATATCACTTTGTGCATGTTGGTAGGGCTCACCATTGGGATATTGGACGTGTCAGTGGTTTCGTCACTTGTGAGGGTCTGTGCTTCCATTAGTGAGCTCTATGAAAAAAAGGGACACGTCAAGCAACCGATTACGAGAACATTATGCGACTTTTAAAGAGCACTATGGCATTGATTTCTAATGGTCATAATTCAGTAGAATCTGGTTACTATGGAAACTTTAGTAAGACACATTTTTTGTAAATATACACCGAAAGCTCCAATCAGTTCATGAAGTTACCTTTTCAATACCCTGCCCTAATTAAATCGAGAGATCATAGAGAATACCTATTTATGCAGACCATCGTCATACATACCAACAGAAACAGCTAATTCATCATCCAGGACTCACCTGAGGCAGCGTGTGCATTAATTCTGTTGGAAATGCATTTGGAATCAATTTATGAAGAATTCTGGGTCGACCCTTCTTTGTGTACTTCCATTGTTCATACATACGTCGGTAAAGTGCAGGCTGCAGATGCAGAATCGATTGGCCCTCACATCCTTCAAGTCATTCTGTGCTCTACTTTCAATCTCGTCCACTGGAAAACCACAATATTTAATCCATCTTCTTATTAAATCAATATCCTTCGGGAATGTATCCAGGACTGTGCCCAGACTTTCGGCAGAAGTGCACCATAAACCATACAAGCAGGCATTCTTGAAAAGTCTGTAAGATCTGTACAAAAAAAACTGTATGCATGTGATTGATAAAATTATATCACAGCTTTCTATGCAATATTTATTTTAGTCAAAGAAGGAAAACCTGTGTAACCTAGTCGAATGAACACAGCAATAACTTTCTTACAGAATTGATTGGTATACCGCAAACCATAACATGTTACTTGTCCGTTGAATGTACTTTCATGCATCAGAAGGAAAAATGCTTGCAAACATGGACCACTAAAGATTCCATTCTATTACAATGGACATTGATGCAATGTGTTTTTTATCAAGATCAAAATACTTGAAACATTAGATAATGGTGAAGTCTTTGAGATAAAGGAACATTACAATACTGGGTACATTAGGTGGAATTAGAAAGAAAATTTGAGATCAGCGATCGATGAATATAGCGAAGTAAATAGGAGACCTTCCCTTACCTGGATGAACAAACAAGCCGATTCAGTAAGCAGGGAAGCAAGTAACTGGGGAACAGGTGGCATGATAAAGAGATACTTTGCAGAGCTTAGAGATGTTCTCCTGTTAAATGTCAAGGTGTTAATAATGGATTAGAAAAGTGGGTGTGTATGTGAATGTGTGACATATTTCTTGAAGGGTCTTGAAGAGGGGATCCTGGAGACATTGGTCTGGGGAGGCCATGTGAACAATGGTCATCGTGCAGAAGATCCATTTTGAAGTGTACATGGTGTTTGGCACCTTGGCCGTTCAAACCCACCCAGTACCGGAGTGGGGTATAATGGAGTGGGGATGGATTGTTGTGGACGAGGTGAGCATAAAAGGGCACCAACCATTCTTTTACGTCCCTCATAAACGAGTGAGCATGTTCTTGATTCATTGAAAAATTGAAACAACAATTTCTAAATGCTCTTTTGTATTTTATTTAGTTTGGTGATGTTGATGGTTAAAAAAAACTACAAATTGTATACTTGAGGTTGCAGCACAGTGTGTGAAAATCCCCTGCACTGTCCGCTGTCACTGTGGAATTTGGTGCAAATGGCTCCAACGACACAGGCGGGTATTGCTCGTCAAACGCGGAACCAAAGCCTCCCATAAAACCACCATGTAAATGAACGGTAGGCCACCAGCCTGTACACCTGTGGAAGAGAAACATACATACTGTAATTAAATGAACCTGATAAGTGTACAACCCTTACTTGAAAATGCACCCTGTATTCTATGACATAGTTGCCCGTACAAAAGTTACTTCATGGATAAATGAACTTGGGCTTTGAAGTCTCGACACATTACAAAAGTGAACACCCATTCAATACATAAAGTTTGGGGGAACAGAGAAATATTGTTTCTTAGTTGAATATGAAAGACACGTAAGCGAGGAACACTCTGATTTCCAAAAAGTGTGAGAAATATATTTAATTTGCAGAATACATTCATTTGTCAGTGATCGATCACAGTTACGACAATGTAGGAGACAAACATGAAATGTTAGTCGCCTCAGTGGTCAAAATGACATCACATCTAGAGTACACTTACTCGTTACTTGGATTGGGAGGGCGGACTGTTGCGCCAAGTTCATGCATAAGCGCCATCATAATCCTCAACACGGACCTTGTGAGGCAGGCTGCCTTAAAGTCATGCAGCTCGGTAATGCATAGAGGTGGTGTGTCTCCTTCAGAGTTTTCTTGGCAGCAGCAGTTCTCCACCTCGGTTGGCATGACCTCGCAATGATTACAGGTACATCAGGTGGAAACGTCTTCCATGCGACTAGGCTCAGGCTCATGATCCGGTAATTCGTCTTCCCATCTATCGTTCGATTCCCCATCTTTTCTGCATCTTTCTCTTTCAATTGCTTCCTCTTTGGAATACTCAGACTCGTACTGGCTGTACTGGCTGTACTGGCTGTATTGTTGCCATTATACAACACATTTTTAAATAAAACGCAAGTAACAATTGAAATCATTGGTAATTCTAGTGTAAGTATCTGTTCACAGGGGCTCCGTGCTATGAAGATAGCTGAACAGAGCAGAAACGAGTCACAGGCGATCCCAAAAAAAAGACAGTAACACGATTCAAAAATAAAACTCTGATGTTGTCTGATGAGAAGGGGTCTGTTTATACTTATTGAGGAAAGAGGCGTACGGCCATTTCCATGGAGACACATCAATAGCTTGCACACAGAGAACCTTGACACGAGACGTTCATTGACATTGGGAAATGGGGCGTACGCATCTAGTGATGTCAGCTTCAGGGGCGGGCGTTCTATTTTCTTGCCGCGAGCACCCTTGAAGTTAATGCGATGGCTCAACGGATAAGATTAGCACAAGATGGCCGTACCCAACCCATTGTTTTCGCATGTATAAAAGAGAGGAAAACTAAGGTAAGCAAAAATGCAGAAGTGTTCGCGAAGCACAGACCCATTCGCGAAGGGCTGACCCATTCACGAACACTTCATCACGCCACACGCGCGTGGAAAATCACGCGAATATCGCCAAACAAAAAAAGGTGTAAAAAGTTGTAGAGAGTTTATAGAAGTGTTAAGAATGTTGCTAGAAGGTGGGGAATGGCACAGTTTTCACTTAAAACTTCTTAGATTGGCCAAAAATGCTGCTATATTGGGGTGACAATGATATTAGGAAGTAGTAGCAAATTAGTGTGCACTGGTAAAAACCTATGAAATTCAATGAAAAACTTTGTTAAAGGGACGTTATAGTTAAGTTGCACTAATAAAAACCTTTGCAATTCAGTGAAAGGGATGTTATGGTTACAAGTAAAACCTAAAAACTCCAGGAATTCACCAGGTAGGGTAAGCTAAGCAACCAGAACTTCCGCCACCACTGTGCACTGCGAAGACTAACACCCATGACATCAAAGATGATATCACAAATGTCATTGATAACGTCACTGTTGACATCCCATGTGAAATTAATTTTGATGAAAAGTCCCTACAAGGGGTTGTGTTTATAATGTTGGGAACAATATATCAGGGGTAATCGGGAGACCTATCATGAACTACTTAATGTATTAAAGAATACTTATCTAAACAAAACATTATGTTGAAGTGTTGTTATTAATACAGGAACCTAATCATACATACACATAGGCAATAGCTGCAGCATGCACCATAGAAGTACAATATTTGTAATGTGGTCATTTTGGATAGTAACATAATGAATGCTACCATATCAGAGTTTTGAGTAATGTTAAACATGGAATAAATAGCTAATAATTCCAGACTTACTACACACTTGTGTTAGTACAAGCAATACATATGAAGACCCACAATCCATACAAATCAGAGGCACATACAGGGAAACTAAAGTAAGGAAGAAAAAAACAGCATCACCAGAAAATGGCAATAACAGTAAAGTTCATCATCATGTGTATAAATGAATTGTGTGTTTGATGCCTGCTTATTGCTCCATATATGTGCACCATGAGCTGAGACCAAACCCTAAGGAAAGTACTTTAAGAACATACAAGAAGTTTAACGTCTAGATATATAGCACCTTTTCAATTGTCATATTCTGACTGTCAGTGAACAAAGCCACTTGGTCTAGATATGTCAGTGAAAAAACACAAGTGGCACAGATATGTGATGTCATCAATGACATTTGTGATGTTATCTTTGATGTCCTGGTTGTTAGTCTTAGCAATGCACGCTGGATGTGCAAGTTATGGTTGCTTAGCTTACCATAACTGGCAAAATGTCTGGGGATTTAGTGTTTTACTTGTAACCATAATATCCCTTTAACAAAGTTTTTTCACTGAATAAATATACATATATAACTGATCCATAACTGCAATCCTAAGGAAATCACCAGATAGTTACAAAAGCAGGTCATAATTCCATAATGCTACTGAACATTTCATTAATTTGCCATTACGGCTTATATAGTTTTTGACTACCCATGAAATCATAAGATATTGATTATCAGCTTCTAACACAGAGTTATGTCGTATATTAAACACGATCATTTATGTAATCTCATTACATTGATGATTAGCCACTTAGGTTGAATTGTAGTAGCTATAACTTATTTTTCCATTTCATCCCACATGGACCATACTTCAAACTGATGTTTAAAATTTTAAGAACATCTATACTTTCTCATTGCTTTTTACTTTCTGGGTTTACACGAATAACTGCACTTTTGCACTAGTCACTATTGAATACAGCCTCATACATGCACACATTATATTTATGTTTTTCAAAGGCAATTGTTTGAAAATAGGATTTCTGTCCTATTCCTATGTTTAGAAAAAGAAGTAGAGGAAAAAAGTATGAAAGTTGTCTTTTTGCAATGTCTATCACACCCTTGAAACCATGATTAAGCTGTGGAGGCAGTGAAAAGTCAGTTTGCGTTGCAGCATGAGTTAATAAAACGTACTGGTAATTGTGTAAGTCCTGGCCCGTTCTTCCCGCCACATACTTTCAAAGCGATGGATTGCCTATTGTGCACCTGCCTGCCTTCACGGCCGATGAAGCAGTAACTTTTTGGTCACTGTGTATATATTTCTGATGCTTGTTAATTTGCTTAGAATCACATGCTGTGCATATAGTCTGACATCCAGTGGTAAGCACAGAGTATTGCATCTTGTCTTTCGAGAATAGAAAGGGGACTTTGACATGGACGTACCTGTAACACTATCCATAACATAACGTGTAGTGTACCCAAAATCCCTCACGCGCCAAGGTCCCTCAGATTGTTTTTTTCCACCCAGTATACTGGTCGCCTTATGCAGAGCTCTTCCAGAGACATTGCTATTGTTATCCTTTTCGACCTTTGGTTGGATATTATATAGATATATATTGTATATCATCTGCCGTCCTTTCCTTCGACGGCTGTTTCCTGATCTACGCCGAAGCCTGCTCCACAGACCTTCGATGAAAAGTAATCGGTCGGCGCTGCCGACCACGTGGCCGGGCCCTCTAGATGGCCTACACAGTAGGGAGAGTGGGGTCGGGGTGGACATTTCCTTTTTTAAGAATACCTTTCACTTCCCTCTCTCTTTGTTCCCTTGGTCTCTTTGTCACTGTGTTTTTACTCAACTATGGAGAGGACTCCATTTAGGTTTTGTCTTTCTTGCAAGGCCAAATTCCTGTGGAGAGACAAATACCTTAAGTGTAATAGGTGTTTACCCCATAATCACAACGAGACAGTTTGTGCGGCTTGTAATCTCCTGCTTCCGAAGACACTCAAGGAGCGCTGTGTTAAGCAGTGGGCAGCCTATGGAATGTCGCAGGCCAAGAGTAGTTCTTCCGCAGCCACAACCGCCGATTGCGACGAGGGGCTTAGTGACGAACAGGGATCCGAATCGGAGGCCATTGACCTCTCGGCAGAGCGTCCCGCTTCGTGTCGTTCGTTACCGGCCCCGCCAGATAAGAGGCGAGTCCTGCTATGGGGACTGTACACCCCGGCAACAAGGACGTACACTCTCCCCACACCGAGGATACAACCCCTGGTAAGTCTTCGATGAAACAGTCGAAGTGTCCTATAGCGCCAACGGGCACATCGGATACTTTGGCAGTGCCCGCCGGTCGTCAGGATCGCCAGCCATCCCTGCAACCGCAGGTGCGACCTGCGACCGGGTATTCTAAATCGAAGGGCGCTTCCACCAATATTCAAACCACCATCGAGATGCATCGGAAGAAAGCGTCAGCAGTAGAGAAGGCCCCGGTTCTGCCGAAAACACCTGTGCAACCGCAGGCCCAGCCCATGCACCTTCCTGCGACTGAAGACATTGCCGAAAGCATTGCTAGGATCGTTTCGGCAGCTAATCAGAAGGAAAGGTCCAAGGGATTCGTCGAAACATAAAGATAGGCCTAAGGATTCATCAGAACCTGCAGAGAGGCCTAGGGATAGGTCAAAAAACACACCTCAACCATCGGTCCCTCTAAAGGACTTTCCGGAAGGCCCTGGGGGAATTTCTTCGACGTTGAAGGAGAAATCTCGACTTTCTGCAGCAGAAGATCCATTAGAGGAACCTTTCCCACCCCTAGACTCCTCTGGTTCTTCAGTTTGGATAAGGGAGACATTTGAGGGTTGCATAAATAGGTTAGAGAGGTTTGTGGAACTCTCAGAGAAATCCACACCCAAAAGACCTCGTGAGGAGAATCTTGTTCCCCCTGTTGCAACATTTCTAAAAGTCTTTGATCCTTCGCAAGAAGAAGAATATACTTATGAAATCACTGAAGATGAGGTCCTTGCAATACAATCAGGATGAATACCCTTTTGGGGATCCTGAGGATGTGCACATTGACCCCACGGAGGGTTGGGATGACAACCAAGACCCGATCGACCCTCAACCTTGGGCTTCACCTAATCCAATACCGGAACCTGATGCCCTATGCATGGATTCCCCCCTACCACACCCGCTCGACAGGCCTCCCCAGGTGAGGACCAAATGGCGTTTAACGTCATATTGAGAAGTGCAGCTGAACATTTCCACATTGCTGCCCAGTAAGCTGTAACAGAGGCTGATTTTGTCGAGGACATTTTAAAAGAAAAGCCATCAGGCAGCCAGGCAATTCCTTTCTTAAATTCAGTCAAGAAAAGATTGGCTCCTTCATTATTGACATCCGCCCTTAAGAGAGCGGACAATCCTAGGGTGGAAAAGCTATTTCGCCCTTCCCCTTCTGATCCCCTTTAAATCAGGGGACCTGTTACTCCAGACTCACTGGTGGTAACTAGAACCAGGAAGAGAGCGGGGGTTTCATGGCCAACGGTTTCCCTCAGAACCAATATGGCTCATGAAATATCTGGTCCTCGCCACTAGGAACTGGCTTCAACACCCTGTATCCCCCTAGAGGTCAACGACGTGGAAAGGGAAGAGGCCGGAATTCCACCCCTAGAGGCTCCCCGGCCTCAGTCCAGAAATGACCACCAGATCCGGGTCCCCTCACATACCTCACTGGTCAGGGGCCGGCTAACATAATTTCTTCAAGCATGGGAGGGGATAACATCAGACCAGTGGGTACTCAAGACCTTCGCCCACGGGTACTGCATAGAATTCTGCCGGACCCCCAGTTCAGACCTCCACAAGCAAGGCGCCTGCTCCAGAACATCTACGCATCCTGCTACAAGGGGTCCAGACCCTGCAGGAAAAGGGCGTCATAGAAGTCGTACCTCTTCTACAGGTAAACAAGGGTATTTATTCAGTGTACTTGCTTGTACCCAAAAATGATCTCACCATGCGCCCTGTGCTAGATCTGCGCCCAGCGAACAAATATGTCAAACCTCAAAGGTTTTGTATGGTCACTTTGCAGCACATACAGGGGGATTACATGGCAACATTGGACATGAAAGATGCATACTTTCATATTTCAATGTTGCCAGCCCACAGAAAATACCTCTGATTCATGATAGAAGACAAACACTATCAGTTCAAGGTACTACCCTTTAGCATTGCCTCGGCACCAAGGGTATTTACAAAGGTTTTGGCAATGGCAGCAGCACACCTGCGCACATTATCCATTCAATTTATCCATACCTCGACGACTGGCACATAACAGGGGATTCCTACAGATCATGCCTGTCAAATACCCAAAAGACAATAGACCTCTTATTCAACCTGGGATTCTCCATAAACTAGAAGAAATCCAGCTTAGACCCCAGTCAAGTCAAACAGTTCCTAGGGGCTCTAATTCGAACAAGGGACAGCCTCGTCTTCCTCTCCAGCGAGAGGGTCCAAAACATGCTGTTTCAAATCCCTCAATATGTAGCCAGTCGAGAGGTGATGGTATGCAAGGCTATGCGACTGTTAGAGATGCTGGCGTCATGCATTTATTTGTTTCCTCATGCGCGCTTGCGCATGCGTCCAATTCAAGAGTGGCTCAACAGCCAGTGTTGTCAGGCCAGCGGACAATGGGATGATCTAGTGGTTGTCTTACCAGCCCTCATTCTCTCCCTGCAGTGGTGGACGAAGAAAACCTCTTGAAAGGAAAGTCCTTCACCACCCCTGCAATAGATGCCACTCTCACTACAGACGCATCTCTCACAGGGTGGGGAGCTCACCTGCTTCATCAAACAGCGCACATAGTCTGGTCATCGGATGTAGTATCCAACCACATAAATCTGTAGGAGCTGTTAGCAGTATTCAAAGCTCTGAAAGCCTTTCAGACACAACTGCAAGGAAAGACGGACGTCCCGATTCTTACAGAAAGCACCACGGCCATGTATTAGCTGAACAAACAAGGGGGCACTCACTCTCCAGGGCTGTCCAAGCTCTCCCTGAACATTTGGAAGTGGGCTCTCAAACACAACATGTTCCTGTTGTCAAAACATGTTCCAGTGGAACTCAATCTTCTGGGAGACGTACTTAGCAGAGATTTCCCACTACCCATGGAGTACGAATGGCGATTACACGAAGACATCGGGCCTCATTACGAGGCTGGCGGTAAGGGGTTAATGGCGCCGGTAAGGATGCCGGTGCAGTTGACCCCTTACCACCGCATTATGTGGTCCCTTAGCGGCTCCCATTAAGGACGGCTGGTAAAACCAGCCGTCCTTATTGGGAGCCGCTAAGGGACCAGGGAGCTAATAACGGGCCTGTTATATTAATGTGCCCGTTATTAGCTCCCTCCCCATTCCCATTGTGCCCTATGGGTGCTCGAATGGGAATGGGTATGGGTATTTTGAATGGGGACTTACAGGGTCTTCCAAGGTTGGAATGACCCGGTAAGTCCCCATTCAAGGAACCGGAACCCGAACACGAGTTTGGAGGCAGCCATGGCACTAATAGCACCATGGCTGCCTCCAAACTCGTAATGACCCCCATCGTCTCCAACATGTACGCAGAATGCCGCTTCCCAGAGATCGACTTGTTCGCAACTCTGGAGAACGCTCAGTGCCAAGATTACGCCTCCAGGTATCCCGAGAACCGTTCCATGGGGAACGGACTCTGGATCACATGGTCAGGGAAATTTGTTCATGCTTTTCTCCCAAATCCCCTACTCAACAAGATAGTACACAAGATGCACCAGGAACCAGTCACCATGATATTGGTGGCCCCTATGTGGGCCCGCCAACCTTGGTTTGCTCATCGGATGGCGATGTTCCTATCCCCTCCAATGAAACTGCCTTGCCCGTACAACATGTTGTCCCAGGACAAGGGGGAGACACTCCACCCACGCCCACAGACAGTGAATTTAGCAGCCTGGCACCTGAGGTCATAGAGTTCGGGCACCTGCAACTCCCTCAGAGATGTATGGACATACTCAGGCAGGCAAGGAAACCTAATACACTGTATTGCTATTCCCGTTAAGTGGAAGCGGTTTGTTCTCTGGTGCAATTCTAAGAGCATCAACCCCATTGACTGATCTTCTACCCATATCGTTTTGTACCTGACTCATTTACTAGACTGTGGCCTAGTTTTTAACTCTCTTAAATTTCACTTAGCTGCTCTTTCAGCCTACACTACATCACAACACAGGGTGTTGTGGTGGAAGATACCAGTTATTAAGGCTTTCATTGAGGGAGTAAAGAGAATTCACCCTCCCATTTCTAACCCGGCTCCCGGATGGGACCTAAATGTGGTGTTGACGAGACTTATAGGATCTCCGTTCGAGCCCATGCATAAAGCAAGTCTCAAGGATCTCACCTACAAGACTGCCTTTTTGATAGGCATTACTTCCATAAGAAGAGTCAGCGAACTACAGGCCCTTTCAGTTCTAGACCCCTTTGCTAGGGTTCACAGAGATAAGGTGGTTCTGCGTACTCACCCTAGGTTTGCACCTAAATTCATTTCAAAGTTCCATGTGAACCAGTCCATAGAACTACCAACGTTCTTCCAGAACCCCTCAAGCATGGCAGAAAGAAGCCTGCACACAATGGATGTACGCAGAGCAGTCATGTTTTACATGGAAAGAACTCGACCACTAAGAAAGACTAATCAGTTTTTCATTTCAGTGGCAGCAGGTAGAGAAGGAGACCCTGTCTCCAAAGCTACTATCTGAAGGTGGCTTGTCAAATACATCACACTCTGTTACACTCTTGCTAAGAAAGAACTGCCCTTCAAGCCTAGAGCACACTCTATTTGAGGCACGGTGGCTTCCATAGCATTCATTGCAAATGTTCCTCTAGAGTCCATTTGCAAAGCGGCAACCTGGAGTTCTGTACACACCTTTACAAAACACTATTGCCTAGACAATCCTTCTAGGTCTGAATTTCAGGTGGGACAAGCAGTACTAAGACATCTTTTCACTACTGTTCCTTCTCACAACCCACCTCCAACTATGGGTACTGCTCGCTAGTCTATGCACAGCATGTGATTCCAAGCAGATTAACAAGCATCAGAAGACATGCATTACTTACCGTAAAAGCATTTCTGATGATTGTGTCTGCTTAGATTCACATGCGTCCACCCTTCCTCCCTGCTCGGATGGAAGGAACATAGACGTCTCACTACCTTTCTCTCTTTTCTGTACTCACTCACAATAGTCGTAAGGCTCCCTCACGGCAGAAGAAATACAATCAGAGGGACCTCGACGTATGAGGGATTTGGGGTACACTACACATCATGTTAGGGATAGTGTTACAGGCACGTCCATGTCGGCGTCCCCTTTCGACTGTCGAAAGACAAGATGTAATACTCTGCGGTTACCACTGGATGTCAGACTATATGCACAGCATGTGAATCTAAGCAGATACAATCATCAGAAATGCTTTTACGGTAAGTAATGCATGTCATATATGTATACATATTTATATATCTGACGAAGCCCGTAAGGGTGAAACGCGTTGTTGTTTTGTTCTCTCCTGAGCAACTTGTCCACTATATCTGCCAATAAAGGACGTTTGATGGAGATCCTTTTTGTCGTATCCCGGTGATTTTTATTATTGAGGAGAGTGCCGTCCAGAAAGCTGTAACTTGCTTTCACTTTTTCTTTCTTTTGACATATATATATATATATATATATATATATATATATATATATATATATATATATATATATATATATATATATATAAGGAAAAATCTTTAGTTGCAGGGATGTTAAGGTGAGAACTTAACGCAACAAAACCCCTGAAATTCAGCTAAAGCCACCTTAATGTCACGCCCCCGGTTGCGCAGCCTATGACCACAATGATGACATCACAGATTACATCATTAGTGACATCACTAATAACATCATCTATGGCATACACACTAGTCAATATATTACAAAATTGGATGCTATTTACAGATTACTTTTACTTTGTACAGTTTGTGTTTGATTTCAATTTTAACATGTTAATCACTTACAAAAGACACACAGAAAGGAATAAACATCTATGTACCTGTTTTCAAGCAACTGTTCAATTTTAAAATTAAATTCTTTTCTATACATATATAAATTTAGAGTAATAATCCCTTTTTTTGAATACCCATGTATGAAAAGTCTTCAAATATATCCTAATACTACCTGTATTTAAAAAAGGGGACGGGGGTGATCAACTTTCATCCAATTGCACTGCTGGACATCTTTGGCAACATTTTTGCAACACTGTTGCTGCTCCGTAGTGTGTCATGGTCGAACGAATCAGGCCGATTTGATCCCAGACAGATGGACTTTGTAAAGAGAGTGGGTACAACCTCAACCTCTTCCTGTTAAGCCTGCTGAAACTAAAAGCCATTAGATCAAAGAGCAAAATATATATGGCCTTTATTGACTTGGAAAATGCCTTTGACAGAGTGAGCAGGGAGAGGGAGGCTGTGGTGAAAGATGCTTCCCTGGGGATGCCTGCATGACCTGATTGACGCAATAAAAGCTTTATACACTTCAACATCATTCCAGGTGAGATTATCTAAGGATGGAGTGTTCTCTGAGAAAATTCAAACTTTTAGGGGATTAAAGCAAGGGTGTCCACTGGCCCCAGATCTGTTTAACATGCATCTGTCTGACATGGGAGATAATCAGAAATTGGCAAAAGCCTTTCCTCTAAAAATACATGGCATCTCAGTCCCCTGGATCCTATATGCCGATAACCTAGTTATGATGGATCAGAGAGCAATAGGATTACAGAAGAGACTAAAGATTATCAAGGGCTATATGGAGGAGAATGGCTTGAGAGTCAACATGAAGAAAACAAAAATCATGTTGTTAGCCAAGTCCCAAGGTAGCAAAATCTCAAAAGGTACATGGGACTTGGGCAAGCAGAAATTGGACAGAGTTTATTTGTTCCCCTAATTGGGGGTCTCTATTAATAATAACATCAACAAGATTGGGTGGAGGGCAGCCTTTAGATCTAAAGTCAAAACCCTGGCTTCATTAGCCTTGATTATGTTGAAGGGGAGGTACGGCATGTTCACAATGTGTCCAAACGTGACCTTCTACAAGCAAAAGGTGATGCCTATTCTAACTTACGGCGCGGAAGCAGCCTTGAATTTTTCATGGCAATTTTGCGATCTCCTGGAAGGTGACTTTTGGAAAGCAAGTACTCCATCTCCCTACAATCCTCCCTATAGCATCAATTAGCTATGAACTGGGTTTGCAATCTCGCCACTCCATTGTCCTGTGGAAATCTCTAGCATTGTATCTCAAATGTGTAATGCTAGATTACCTTCCTCCGTTCGAGCTTCTGCTGAATAGACATAAGCAGAGAAGTGAGAGGCTTGTGGGTAAATGGAAGGAGTGATGCCTCAGTTGGTTTTTTCTCATGATTTATCGGAGAAGACCCTAGTGACTAACCCTGACAAGGTCAAAAGTAAGATACGTACACAAGACTGGATCAATACTCAAAACAAACGGAGTACGTACAAACTATCCTTTGACTTGTCCTATGAAAGGAGATCCATTGGTCAAATCCCCTTATACCTGTCCACATTCTCCTGTGTGGTTTATGCGCTTACACCTAAATATATTACCGACAAGAGAGGTTTTAATTAAGTATATGTGGGCAAATTTCCAGCTCTGAGATGTACTGCAGATTTTGCACCAAGCAGGCGATGATAGAATCTGGGAAGCACCTCCTCTTAGAATGCACAGCTGTTATATCGCGGCAAACTACATTTTTGGCCGATATTAGTAAGACCATGGAAACTGTGACAATAGAAGATTGGTGGGTATGTTTTTAAGTAGGGATAACGTTTATTTGATTTTTGCGGGAATGCCATTTTCAAGTGTTGACTTTGTAGTAAGGAGTGAATTGGTTTGGTTTGAACTGGATAGTATTGGTGGTCAGTTTTAATTTTGATGTTTTAGATGAACTGGAAGAAAATGTATAGTATGAAAAGTTTGCAATAAACTAAACATAACTATATATATATATATATATATATATATATCCTAATACTTAGTTGTTCCCTGTTTTAAAAGCACTTCTCGTGTCATTTAGAAAATAATACATGTACACAGTTTTCTTATAACAACACAATTGAGTATTTAGGTATGTTTATTTTAAAACGTCATGCATAATTAGGGTTTAACGTGTGTTGTTTTCTATTTATTCCTACTAATTTATTTGTAAATATACAGATTATATTATAGTGAGCATGTCTTAGATACATATTGCTCAAACAGGAACATTCTAAGCAGTGTACTATTTAAAATTCAGATATCTTTTACAAACCTAAAACAAAGGAAAGCTTCACACGTAGTGATATGATTCATGTGTAGCTGTTTTAAACAATGTACTCATTGATATGAACTAGTCTAAAATGCTAATATCACATTTGTAGAAACGTAAACACTTGCAACCCATCACAGAGAGACGTTCATCAATCACAAACTGATTTTCACCTGTTTTGACAGTGGTATTGTTATGTATAAAAGATTGCAGGCTTTGCGAACTTACAATCTTTTTAGGCAATGCGCAATGAGATTTAATTATTTGCCATGGACCACAGACTTTGGTTAAGCAGCATGATACACGCCCCTTGTTTAATGGCTGGTCTCCTGGTGACTGTTGTGATACATCGCACAACCCCAACTAACCGCATTAAAGCACCGTGGAAACGGTACAAAAATGACTGGCTGAGAGAATAACAAATGCGCAGGACACTTTTGCGAAAATCAAAAGCTGGCACCCATGAATGTACGCACAGTAAGTGAAATATACAAATGTAGTTCAAGAAAGTGCACAAGACAAAATAGCATTGGACTTTTCAAAAAAGTCATGAACACCATAAAAATAACCTGAGAGAGAAAATGGTCCAATAAATATGCTTGCAAAGTATAAAAGGTGCTCACCTTTTAAAACCAGCAATGTGTCATGAAATATTCCCTGGTTTTAAAAGGAAATCCCATTTCAAACAAGTGCTTTTGGACTTGTGGGTAAGCGTCTGCACTGGGATCATGACAACATGAGTAAAATCCTGGTAGCCAAATACTTGAGCAAGCTTGCCAATCTAAAAAAAACCCAAGGAGCTGCATCCGCCCTCTGAATAAAAGGAGCTACGTCCGTCCTCTGAAAAAAAGTTACGCTGTCCACCCACATGTGCCCTTTACTGGTGCCGTGAAAATCAGCCACAAACAGGGGCAAATAACTGCACCAGTGTCCAGGATTGCAAACTCTCTTGTCACATCTTGGGCAAATGCTCAGGACTTATTTGCCGTCTCATTTCCCCTTCTCACCCATATGTCTGGCTTTCACCAATACTCTGCTTTGTAAAGATAACTTGAGAAGTACTCATACCATATTGTCACTTAAATATATAAATCATTATAGAAGTATGATAGGCAAAAAGTGTACATTTGTGGCATTATTCCCAACATCTTGGCTGGGAAACTTCAAATGCCAGAATGCAATTCAACAAACGGCAAAATAATGGTTTCTAAGTGCAATACTTTCAAGGACTGACATTAGCACGTTTTAAAAAGAAATGCGGATGCTGTGGGTTTTTGAACCATCCAGGAACATCTGGACAGCCAGCCAGCAGCAAGGAACAACACTGAGTCAGGTAAGGACAAACAGCAAATGTACTTTATTTCTTAGATCTCAGGAAGAAGATTACAGAGGAGAGATAGGGCTGGGCATCCTTCCCATTCTGGTTTCCATCTCCAAGTCTGCACCAACGGTCCTCCCTGGAACCTCCAACACACTACATTCCACATTCTATCTAGCTTTCGAGAAACAGCTGGCACACAGATGCATTCAATCAACATACAGACAGGCCAGATCCCACACACATCCCTTCCTAAAGAAGAAACCACCCTAACAATACACACAACCACTCAGGCCCAAGGAGTACATTTATATATGCTTCAATACTCCACTTATAGCCCACCTGCACCACAGTGCACTAGTGCCTACCCTGAGACACTGACTGTCTCCTAGAAGCACAAAACTACCACTCCACTACAAACTGATTGCGCAACAGTGCAATAACATCTGCTCCATGACATTATCAACTTCAAATCGTCCTACACAACTGCACAACAGTGCACTAGTGTCCACTCCCTGACACAAACTACAACAAAGCTTCCTGCACAAGAGTGACCTAATGTCTACTCCCTGAGATCAACTGCTACAAAACTTCCTCCACAACAGTGAGCTAATATCCACTCCCTGACATTAATTCCTACAACACCTACTCGTCCCTGGTGTTCAACTCCAAACTTCACCCTGGGACCACCTTGACCTAACGAGTGGTTCGCTTGGCCACCGACTAGAAGTTATATTCATGACATCTACTCATAACTGGTGTAACAATGCTCTCTGAGAACTACTAACATGCACCTACAAATCTCTGCTGCACAAACTCCTCCTCTACTACAGGTGCACACAACTGTACAAATACTACAACATCACCACAAGTGCTACACAACTGCACCACTACAACTAAACCTTACCATAGGAGCTACCCAACCGCATAAATACAACAACAATACCACTGGTGCTACAAAACTTCACCCAACCACAACACTGCTCAACAACTAGACACAAAAACATCAGCTCTCCTTGAGTGATGGCTACACCTACTCTTACCTAGTTTCCCCAATAATCACAGAATAATCACACCTACATATACCTGGTGTATAAAACGCCAAATATATAACACATGTGTATGATCTACTAAACATCCTTACTCGATAACACACATGGTGGGTACATTTTCCATTTGTACTTATCTGACTCAGTGTTGAAAATGGAGTCTGTTTTCCCCTTCCATGGCGGCCTTTCGGGAGCAGACCTCCTGGGAACAGAAGTGTTCCCGGCGCATTCGCTCCCAAAAAAGGAGAATTCAGAAGGTAAGTGGGGTTGGGAGGGTGGGGAGGGCGGAGGAAAAAAACCAAAAAAAACACATACCTCAATTCCCGGCAGGGAACAATGGGCCTCATTCCGATGTTGGTGCTAGTCATGGCGCTTTTAGCGCCATGACTAGCACCGTTACCGGTACCGTGTCCACCCTCGTTCAATGGGGACTTACCGGTCTAGTCCGACCTTTGCGGGACCGGTAAGTCCCCATTGAAAATGTCAATCGCCATTCCCATTCAGCCCCCATAGGGCTCAATGGGAATGGGTAGGATGCTAATAATGGTACCGTAAATTACGGTACCGTTATTAGCTCTGAAGTCCCTTGGTAAAGCAGGAGCTTCGAGCCTCCTAATTGGCTGAGGGGCTGCCACGCCCCCCCGCCAGGAACAACGGCGTCAAATATTATCAAAACGACTTGCACGGAATAACTCCAAACCACAAAAAGGCCTCTTTTAAACGCTTTGTGCCCAAGTTGTTTTGGACCTGGTCCAAATTCATCCAGTGGTTTTGGCTGTGCGGTTTGGCAAAAATTGACCTTGTTTGTCAATTGGAAAATGAATGGGAAGTAGACTGCAACTTTGGAAAAAGTATTGTCTTCTTAATAACTTTTTTATTTTTTAACAAATCTTTACCAAACTATGCAGTCTGGGGTGCCGCGTGTCCCTAATCACTTTCAAAATGTTGAACAAATCTGTTACTCAAATCAAAAGTTATTAACAATAGAATTTTTGAGGCTCCTATGGGAGTCTAATTCGCCTTTAACATAAGGGCGGCTATTGCCACCCTATAACATATATATATTTATTGTAAGATATTTGGGAAGTATTGGAAGCTACACCACCTGAAATCTGAGCCGCCCTGTTGTGCAGTTCATTAGCACGTTGATGACATTACTTATGACATCTTTTTTATGAAGCTAGCCTGAAAAGGTTATCATTGCTGCAATATGCTCTGCAGTTTTTTAGGCTTTTAAAAAATCGCACTGTTTGTTTGGTGAACAGATTATTCCTACTTTCTTTTCAGCTTTAACATAGATATTAACATTACCAATTTTAAAGTGTGCAATATTTCCATTACTTTCAGCATACCTCAAGGAACTGCAGCTATGAGGAAACTCACACAGGCTGCCACCATTTTTTTCATCTTTCAGGTTGCATGTGGTAAATGCAGTGTCTACCACCCGAATTGACAGGTATGAGCAAAGCCAGGCCCATTTAAGAGGATGTTGGGTCGTTACGCACCAAATACGGCCCACCACTTAGTAGCCAAGTTTATATTTCAGTTTATATAGTGCAAACCTAGCCAGGAAGCAATGGACAGCTGCCAAGCAATTTGGTGTTAACAGAGGTCAGTGGAGGGGAAGGTTACAGGTTATAGTAGGTCAGATATCCCACACTACACGGCTGGTATAAACCTCAGACTAGCAGGTCCTAAGTAACTTCTAAGGATTCCCAGAATATCAACGTCTTAAATTTCTTCCTGAACTGCAGGAACGTTGGAGAGTTCCTGATTGTGACATACATGGTGTGTTCCAGTATGCTGGGGCATTGCAAGAGGTGGCCTGTTACTGGTTTTCTTTTCCCATGGTATTTTACTCTCGAGCATCACAATGGCAGAGCTCCTAGAGTATGATATGATATGATATGGAATTTATAACGCGCCCATACACAAGCACATCCCACTTAAGCCTGTGAGTTTTGAGACTAGGTAGGTTGATGTTCAGGCAGTATTTGTCTATGTCCATAGCGTTATTACCGTTAGCAATCTGGGAAAATGTCCATGGGCCAAATTACTTCTCTAAAACAAAAAAAAGACAAGGTGGCCACCATGGAAATCTGGAAGGGACCTCTTAGAAGAGCCCCTTTTCGTTTTCCATAACAGCTGGTGCTCGCAGGAATCATCATGGAAAGGGCAGGACAGGCAGAAGAGGAGACAGGCAAGTTTACATTTTTAATTTTAAGTTTATGGGGGGAGGGAGGGCAAAATGAGATGATCATGGGTAGGGAGTCAGGGCAGCCAAAAACCTGGCCTACCAATGTGTCTTCTATCTGCTCCAAGCAACCTAACTTGGCACTCCGCACCCCTCCTCCTCTTCCAGTGCTAATGATCATTTCAATGATATCTTCAAAACTATAGTCAATAACATCTCAATGACCATCATGTGGGTTAGATACATTCTGGAGCAGTAATAGCACAGTGAGGTTTAAGCGTGTTCGCTATATTTAGAATATAATGCACAGTTCAGGGTACGGACCAATGTCGAAGTCCATCTTGTTTAATAGTCTCTTAATTGTCAAATATACCAAACATTGCCTTATTGTAACAAAGGTCATAGGTCAGGCATAGCAAAGCAATATTATATTGAGTGGAGACATAGTTTTCAGTTCGTTACTTTAATGAGTCAACACAGTTGCTGTCTAGCCAAGTCCTTGTTGACTATTCATTTATTCAGCGAGCTTGCAATGTTAGTATTAGCTTCTATTGCAGGCCTTTTGTAAAGGCAGTGCATCATTTGAGGTCTGTCTATCTCACGGCACGCCTTCCATCTACTGTACCGTTAAAGGCAGTTGTTGCTAGTCCGGCGAGCCATGGAACCTGTAAATTATCTGATACACCACGTCTTCTTTCCCCTTTCATCTCTATACCCCATGCGTCCTTCTGCTTTCATAAGTGTTAAAGGGCCCTTACATTGGGGCTGTGTCCAGTAGCTTGGCGCTCTGAATGCATGATGTCTATGAGACGGAGTAGCCCACAGTTTAAGATATACTGGACTTGTCCTTCAAAGGGATAGAGCTTGTTTTCCATGGACAGAGCGCCTCTTGTTTTGGACCGCATGGGTTTATGGTTGGGGGGCTCAGAATCTTCTAAAAACAGCGTGGTGCATAGATAACATTACCATGAATCACGGGTTCTTTCTTTTTTCTGTAAACCCACGTTTTTTAATGAACTGCCCAAGTTGCTAATGTAAAAAAAGATGTGCTTTCTATACTCTTCCTGAGTTGGTGTATGAAATGACTGTGATTGTTGTGGGAAGTTTAAGTTTCGACATGTCCTAAGTTGCCTTTGTAAAGAAATGCATTACCATACAATCTATGTCTGTGCTCTATGCTCTAATATGGCATTCTTGTATTAGCGGATAGGATGAAAGGATAAACCTATCAAACGTGCTGTTAATTGAGTGTGTTGATGTTTATTTTTCAGGCTTTAAAACTCTTTCAGAAGGTTGAAGAAGGTACAGTATTTAAACATCCATGTTTAACTTTCATGTTGAGAGCAAAGCCCTTTCCATGCGTGTACCTTATCAGCTGTTACCGTTTTCTGCATTAATTTTAAGACATACAAAACTCCATTTATTGGATCAGAAAACACCTTTTTCAACTTTTCTTTCCATTTTGAGATGTTGTCTCATGTGCAAAAGTTCCTCTGCATTTTTCCTTTTGGCTAATGTGGCACTTATAAGCCGAAACTATTGCATTAGAGTACAGCTAGGGGAGAAATGGCATATGAGCAGAGATACAAAGGTTGTAGGTGTTGTTTGGTTATTTCCCCACCCATTGACTGCCCATGGCCCTGTTAATCTCTACGGCCAATCCCACCCACTTCCTGCCCTTCTATGCCCAAATTACACCCTCCTAGGATCTCTCTGAGCTAGGTTTATGAAGCTTTACAATCAAACCTTGGCCTTGAACAGCCTGCCAGTGTTTTTTAAAGCAGTCTTCTGAAAGGTAATGACTTAATTGGAGCTGTATAGGTGCTACAGGTGTAATAGAAATGTCTTAACCAGATCTACTTTCAGCCACTTGATTTGTAAGCACTATGGGGGTCCATCACGGAAGTCCTGTTAAAAACCAACAGTGGCAATGCTAACAGTTTTGACTTGTGTAGAAGTATTAAGATGTTTCAGGCAGTGCTATTATATGCCCAGGTACTTGTACCATTTTGCAGCTGCTACCATTGATGACCAGTTAATACCACTACGGCAGTGCCTGGAAAATGCCTTCCCAGGCCTACACAAATGCCAAAACTGTTGTCATTGCCAATGCTTGTAACAGATTGAAATCCTTTCCTTTTTGGAGTATTCGAAACTACCACAGTGATTGTGCAGTTCAGTGAAAAAAGCAAAGTAGTCTGCACGGTTTGCATCGTTTCTGCAACCAAGGAATGCTGCAGGGCATCCATTCAAAAGTATGGGCTTATTTCTCTTTTTTTCATTCACTTCTAAATAGGGTAGCTAATACAGATTTACAATACAATTGTGCATGCTGTTGCTATAATGTGCAATGTTTGCCCTGTTCCTAGCACCAAGGCCGGAATTCTCCCTGGTGCAAAAATGCATTGAAAGAATACATGGCTTGCACTAGAGCATTTTATGTACTTGCACAGTTGCAACATTTCTGTATTTTTGGACCAGGGACCTCATCACAGAAACTTTTCACTAGTGTGAGTGCAATTTTGAACTAGATTAGTGCTAGGACAGTGATTGTCACAAATCTAAAAAACATATTATGTCAATGCATTTTATGCAATAAGGCAATGTACCTTTTTGTGTTGGCACTAGGGAAAACATTGCCCTAATGCAAAAAAAAAGCATTGATATAATATTTTGACACTAATACCATGGACAATTGCACTTGAACTGGCATACTATTTCTGTAACGAGGCCCCATAAGGAGGCAGGCAGAGGACAGAGAGGAAGCAGTGAAGTTAGCACTGCTGCTGCTTCAGCGCGGCTCATTGGTGACCCCTGTCTGAGTACACAAGCCTGAACTTCCCATTCCCATAACATGTTTGCAAGTTGCAACACATTGTGTAACAAATGTCGCCCCCAGTAACCAATGGGTGCCGAAGGGCAGTGGGGGCCACACCAGTGCTTACCAGATGAGACTACCAGCAGGCGTGCAGAGCAAGCATTCATGAAACCACAGACGAGTGAAGAGTGCGCAGCTGCTGAGTTATTGAATGGTACAATTTGTATGTTCCTTTTTCAACAAGATGCGAACATGCAAACATATAGACAGCTGATATGTGGGTCTACAGTTTATCCTATATCTGACCCCCTCAGATTTGGGAGCAGTGGGAATAGGTCACAGGGATGAGCAAGGCTTTGTAGCAGCACAAGTAAATGCTGTTCATACTGGAACTGTGCTTACCAACAACAGCTCAGCATATGCTGGCCCTGCCTGGACTCCTGACTGGCAAAGTGTAGAAGAACACAAAGCTGTAAACACCCTTCAAAAACTTTCAGGGGATTTGTACTAAAAGGCCTACCTGTGCTCTATGGGCCTGGACAACTGTGTAATTGCACTTGCGTATCCGAATGAATGCGGGTGGTGCGTGTACCTCTGTGCATTCGCACAAGGAGTGAATGCGCTATCTGTTCCAAGTACCTTCTGACGGGCACCACGCATGCTCATGGTCCTCATGTGGCGGGCAAACTCTTTCATTGCCTTTCCTCGCCTGCTTACCACAGGTTTACTAACATGCAGAGAGCTGACAGAGTAGAAGCTACAGTCTGTGGTGGATATACACTTAACAATTCCAGAGACCTGGGTCTCCTGTGGCAGTGACTCCACTCTGTTTATCAAAACAATAACTTGTTCAACACAAACTGAGAGAAAAAGAATTGCCTCATTATAAATTGGAAATGTAAAGCCAGAAACTGCAAGGGAGAAAGAAGACCAATCATATTATATAGGTGCAGCAGCGACTACCCATGCAATTACAGTGAACATAGTAAAGTTAGGAAGGAGTAAATCATATAGGCCACTAATATTGAGACCTTTGTAATAACTATAAGAGTCACAATCTTACATAGTTAAGAACAACAATGATATTAAAGGGGTCAATCAGTGTTTCATGGGTTTGTTTGAGGACAGAAGCAGATAATCCTAATTCCCCATGCCTCACCCATCTCTGAATGACTAAATCAAATGACGAGCTGCTCCATTCGAGGAGCTAACACTAAAGGGGTGATGGGCTGGGGGAAGTTTCAGTGAACCGTGAGCACGTGGAAAAACGCAGGTTGTGTAAAAGTTACAGAGCAATTAAACTGAAGAAAATAGTAATCAGAAGGAAAGAAATAAAAAAGTCATCAGTCCTAAAAAAAGGAAATCCTGGAAAAGAAAAGTTCTGACATGAATTTAAGTGAACATTGGCCTAAATGCTGTAGGGTAAACCCACAACGCGATCGATAAAAAGTCACTCCACAAGTGGTTTTATTACATGCAAATATGGCCGGGAGTGTCAGTCAGTCCCATGGAATTGAAAACTGAAACCACGCTCAACACGTCCATTTCTAGTTACATCTGTTGGGAAGGAGGCAGCTCGCCACCCCCGCTAGGAGCTTTAAAGTAAGGCTAGATGCATGTGAGGCACTGTGATGAGCCAGAGGAGATGGGGGAGAGTAAAAGGGAGGCTTTCCCATCCAACAGGACCCTATGTTAATGTAACCAAGTATAGCAAACTTATACAAAAGGAGACCAGAGGCACAATTATTGACACCAGGAGATGGCCCCACCAAAGCCAATGGACAGTACAAAAACACCAAAGTCTCCTAGCGGCGTCACTCAACACTCTCTCTCCCTATGTTTCCACAACTCAGCCCCTGGACCAAATACGTGCTGAGTCTAATTTATTATGAAAGCAATATACACATTTATTAAGAAAAGTCAGGTTCAATCAATACATTTGTTATAAACGCACATCACATAACTAATATAAATACACATGTGTATCAAGTTAAACACATGTGTATCAAGTAGCACCTATCTAAAACATCTCACAACCCTAGTGTACAACCTAACATTATAAAAAACACCCTTCCTATACAAAACTAAAATCAGTAATGTACAGAAAAAACCCTAAAATCATTAGTATAGCATAATCATATGGTGTGGCCCAAGGTGCAGGTGGCATCGCTATTTCACCTAGATATTTAATAATCCTAGGTAGAAGAGAAAGGCTTGCACGATAAAGGCGGAATTACATGCACTAGGCCGGAATCCACAAGGTTACAGAAATCTCCAGTCATGCCCGAGCTCCCGTAAGGACAGCTTGCACCCCCACTGTTTATTCATTGTTTGTGAAAGTGTTGCAAAGATCTGTCTTTCACCCAAAAGGAATGAGCCCAACAAGGCCGCGATCAGAGGCCGGCACCTGGTGTGCATGTTATCTCACTGCGGAGATTGGCCTCGCCCATACCATATTTGTTGATTTATTGAATCGCCATGCCTACTCACCATCTACCCAATGTTATCCTGTAACACTGCTCGCTGCCCATCCGACTGGCGAGCCACCGGCTGATTTACTACTACGGCCATGTCATAGGTCTGGTCACCAGCATTACCTAGGCTGAGTGTGCACATTGTCTGACTGGTATTCCATGCATACATTGTGAAGCATCCATTGCCTATTTCTTCACTTGTATATGCCTTAAAACTACACCCTTCTTATGCACCTTACAGCTAGTCTGGGAAGTCGACTCTATTCATCTGAAATGCACTCCTCATGCGCACCTTTACGACTATGACTGCCCATCTCCCCGCAAACTGAACCCGCGTCGTTCAGGATCCTCTGTCAGCATCCTACCTCCCGACTCACACCGAGGCCCACCACCCTCTAGAATCACCTTGCACCCCTCACTGCTCTTGCCTAAATCGGCACACGCCTGATCTTCACCCCTGTCTGTTCCCTGCAACTTTTACTGTTTACTATGAATCAAACTTACCCACTATGCTCTCCATAACCTTGTTGCCAACTAGGAAATTAAATCTCACCTGTGCTCACTGAATTCTCTACATCACTGCTGCTCACTAGGATACTGATCCCACCCACTGTGTCCACTGGAACTGCACCTCTAATGCTTACTCACTGAATTCTCTGCTGCTCACTAGGATACTGACTAGGTACCCACTGTGTCCACTGCTCGGCCTCCATTACTACCATCTCCCCCCAGCCATGGTCTGACCACCATCTTCTTACCTTCTCCCTTGAGGCCTTAACCCCGACCCCCCCTCAACAACACGCTAGCCCCAGCCACCCCTATTAGAAACAAAAAAGAATCACAGCTGAAAAACTCATCCCTCTCATTCTTCTGACCTTGAACTCCATCACAGAATCTACCGACCCCCTCTCCCTCGTAGACGAATACAATAAAATAATGGCCTCAGCACTAGACTCCATCGCCCCGCTGAAACTTAGAAAAAGTCAACCTAAAAGACATCTGAACTCATGGTACTCCCCTCACCTGAAATCACTCAGACTCGAAGCATGAAAAAGTGAACAGGTATGGAGACAATCTCCTTCAGACAATAACAAGACTAACCTCAACAAAATTACTGCCCGCTATAAGAAAGAAATCATACTGCCGAGCAAGACTCTTACAACCAGAGAATCTTGCAAGCAAACTCCAGTATAAAAGAACTGTTTACCATTCTTAAAGAGCTGGAATCCCCCATCCGAGTCCTAGACACGGGTGTGAAAGACAAACACTGGTGTACTAGCATCCAAAATGCCCTCTCCAATAAAGTAGCAGGCTTGCAGGTCAAGATAACCAACAAAAAAGAAACCCTCCTCCACACCGCTCCTGCAGCCAACATCACCCCACCTACTCAAAAACCTACACCTAAACCCCCACTCTGCTTCAGCTTCTCTAAAATATCTACCCTAGAGGTAAAAAAAGTCATTCTCACCCTTAAACCATCCAATTGCCAAGGTGATCCCTGCCGTTCGCAAATCATCAAAGACGCAGCCAGAGACCTCTCACCCTTCGTTTCTAAGCTTATCAACTCCTCCTTCTCTACAGGTATCATCCCCAGTAATCTCAAAAAGTCCCCCCTACTAAAAAAGCAATCTCTGGACCCCTCTATACCCACCAACTACAGACCCATCACCACTGTCCCCTTCCTGCTTAAAATATTAGACAAGGTAGCTTACCTTCAAATACAGCAATACCTAGAAAAAAGCCACCTCCTGGGCATCCGTCAGTCCGGCTTCAGACCACAACATGGGACTGAGACAGCACTGATTGACCTCAAGGCACAAATCAACATTCTCAGAGACAATGGGAAAGCTACACTACTTCTACTCCATGACTTATCAGCGGCGTTTGATTTAGTAGACCATAAAATACTCTGCAACCACCTAGATTCAGCAGCCCACTTTTCGCAAGAGGTGATAGTTTGGATTCCATTCTTCCTTAACAACAGGACCATCGTGTCTTTTTGACCTCGCCATCCGCTGACCCTATTCCCATCACATGCGGGGTGCCCCAGGGATCATGTGCTTCCCCCACTCTGTACAACATTTTCACGAAGCCCCTTTTCGATGATCTCGATGGTCTTGGCATCACCTACACCAACTATGCTGATGATATCCAGAACCTCATACCGCTGACGGGAGATTACGACAAGGATTTGGCCTTGGTGAACAGAGTGTACTTCATCATCCATGCATGGATGGCATCTCATGGTCTATGCCTGAATGATGACACAACTGAACTCATCATCCTTGGCACCACCCTCAATATAAACAAACTCGGCCCTAACTACTTGAGCTTCATTATAGATGGAAACATTATTAATGTAGCCAAAGAAGTCAAAACTCTAGGCTTCTACCTAGACGTGATCCTCTCCTTCAACAAACAGGTCATCTCCATGGCCTCCGCTACAGCCTATACTTGCAAATTAATTAGAGTGGCTGAACCTTTCCTCTCTATCAATAGTTGCACCACCCTGGCCAGAGCCTTCATTTTGTCAAAATTGGATTACTACAATGCCCTATACCTAGGCGCAACAAATACATTACAAACAAAATCCAGATTTTGCAAAATAACGCTCTCAGAGCAGCACTGACTATCTCCAAAAAAGAACACATCTCTGACACTAGGAGAGCCAATAATTGGCTCACCACAACAGACAAGATCTCTCTTGAAGTAGCCTCACTTACACACAAATGCCTCAATAACTCTGCCCCTGGCTACCTAATAGACAGATTCAAGAGATATTACCCCAACCGACCGACTAGAACAGCTAATTCAACCCTCCTCACAGTGCCCAGATTCAAACGCTCTAAAACCGGAGGAAATAGCTTCGAGGTGAAAGCTGCCCAACACTGGAATTCCCTTCCACCTTCCTTAAGGGTAGACCAAACGTACCTACACTTTAGACACAACTACATTCACTGGATGAAGGAAAACGACTGCTAACTCAACCCTGCCTATCTATCGGTCCTCTCCCACCCTGTGACCTGGAGATCCATCCACATCTGTATATATTGTAAATTGTTGTTATACGTATTCTTTTTGTATTTGTACTTTGCATTACCTCCTCTGTATGTGTATATGTATATATATATATATATATATATATGTATATCAATGTTCAGTACTGTAACCAAGCCTAAAATATTCTTGTTGCTCTCTGCAGCCTGATACCCTTGGGTCCGACGCGCATTACAAATAAATAAACAAACAAACATATAATTGACTGAACCCTAAGATCCCCAAATTCCATGACACCAGGTGCCCTTTGACCACCAATGAAATGTTCAAAGACGATGGAAAGGGTAAATCGTTGAAGCGACAATCGGGTGATTTGTATTGCGAGGTGCTGGGAGGGAGAAATTATAGTTCATAATGAGGGCAGAGACCTTGGAGCCGGATGGCGCAGAGGGAGTGAGTGAAATGTGTGGGTGAAGGTTAGAGCGCCCCAGAACCTTCTGTGGGCACTTCTTAAGGCCTGCCAAGTGCAATGTATGAGTGATAAAAAAACTGTTTAGTAGGAGTATAATTCATTTGTTTTCTGACCTTCAACGTGAGAAGAAGATGAGCCCTGCAGCACCCACATGATGGAAGATGGACATACTGGGCTGGGACCAATAAACTGCCATCCAATATGGAGAAAGGCAGTACCTATATAGGGTCCATCCAATCAGCTGCACTGGTGTTTATTGTATGCAGCAGAGTAATTTGCTGTTGCTCTCATCTGCGCATGAGAATGAACTTGTTATCCTTACAAGTTCGACTTGGGCCTTTCTTCCCTAACGGGTGGCATTCTCTCTGGTGTGAGCGTTCAGGGGCTTGCTTTCAATTGGTGACCCTGACGTGATTCCAGCAGCCACCGTACCTGCGGAGGCTGCCAGGCCGCTTCTCCAGAAGGAGCTGTGCCCACCTGCAGTGACCAGCCCCGAAAAAACACGTGTTCGGAGTGGTTTAACAGGAGCTATTTTAGGAAAAGTTCTCTCTGCTCTTTGAAGCGGAGTGCAGCTTCGAGGAGAGTGCAGGCTGGTGTTGGAACCCTGTGACGGAGGAGGTATATGGAAATAAAAAGTAGTTGTCTCTTATAGAGTAGTAGGCCTGGAACAAGTAGTGGTTGTTAGTATAGTGTGTTGGTTCAATTTATGGTAGTTGTGTTTTTTGGGCAGTAATTGTGTGCATCGCGGTGTGGTGTGGTGCTGCCCAATTTCCTGGAGCAGCATGTGTGCGTGTGGAAGGGTGAGAGAGAAGTGTAGGGGTTGATTCTCTTGTTTTTGTTGTTACAAACAAGCGGCAGCGTGCGCCGCGCATTCACAAAGCATTGCGGGGTCAGTAAGAAATAGACGTCACTAGCATGGGGGGAGGATCACCAATAGAGCACATGTATCAGGCCCTGCCACTGTATCGTGACGGGGTGGAGAAATATCATAAGCAGTGGATAGTGGAGACAGGAGGAGGGAGTATGCCCTGCCCATGGCCATGGCAGGGATTGCACAACAAGAGCATTTTGGAACACATGTCCAAATTTTTTGTAGCAAGATATAAGGGAGAGCAGCTACAGAAGAGAAAAGGGATTCTCAACCTTTGGCGTATGTTCGAAGACACAGAGGATCAAGGGAATGGAGTGGAGGCGCAGAGGCAGAGAAATGAGAAGTGCAGAAAGAGAGAAGGGGAAGGTGGGGCGCCAGTAGGGAGTAGGGGATTATATCCCCTGATAACATATCCCACAGAAGGGTACACTAATCCAAGCTATGTACCTGCTGTGATAGGGACCCCTCCTGCTGCGGTTGGATCCCCTGCATTATCAGTAACACTACAGGCTACCGATCCCCCACCACTGAACGCCCACCCACCTGAAGTACCGGCACCAACGAGTTACAGGTCCAGGGAGTTTGAGGATAGGTTGACAGGATTGCTATCGGAACTGAAAGAGATATAAGTGCAGAAAGAGAAGGATTGAGAGAGTAGAAGTCAGGGGAAGTATTGCTCAAGATGAATACTGAAGATATAAGACGTGTAGGTGTTGAGAAAGAAAGGAGCATAGGTGGGTGAATTATCCTCAGAGAAGAGAATACAGTGTTGGGAGAGAATGTGGAGGAAGGGGATGCTGGTACATTCACAGAGGATCCGAGTGAAGAAGAAGGGAGGGGTGAAGAGGCAGCTGAAAATACCCCCCAAGTAGAAGGTATGATAGCAGGGGGCAGGTTGAGGAACAGGGTGGGCCAGATGGCATTAGTAAAAAGAAAAGGAGCAGTGAAGAAGGGTGCGGGAAGTAGAGCAAAAATGTAGACGTCCCCCATAAATAAGGGGGAAGGGAGGACACAGTACATGCCTTGGCCCCAAATGGATAAGAATAATTTAATTAAGGCCCTCCCACAGCTCACAGCATGGGCGAGCAAGCGTATATACAAACTCCAAAAACAAATGGCAGGGGTGCCTCTGACAGTAGGGGATCTTAAGATCCTGTTGATTGCCGTATTCGGGGATCAAGCTGGAGACATATGGCTTAAGGCCGGGTACCCCAAGGAGTAACCTAACTTTGAGGGACGATGCGCATGATGGAGCATCATTTAATTGAGTTAAAGCATTGGTATGGGATGCACTACGAAGGGCCATTCTGGACACTCCTGATTTATTGTCTTTCATGCACTATAGCATGGGTGATGATGAGGACCCAGCTAGATTTATTCTTAAAATGCAAGAGAAAGTGGAGAGCTAAAACAGGAGGGCTGTGGGATCAATCAATACCATTCTTCTATTTTATCGTAAAGAGGGGTTTGCTAAAGGAAGTGCAGAAGCCACTGGATACGATTGTGGGTATTGAGGCGAAGGGCTGGCCGGAAATACAGGGTATAGTAGTACCTCATTGTAAGACGATTAAGGAGCAAATATGGGGGAGAAAAAACTGGCAAAGGTGGCAGTTCTGGTGCCTGTGCCGACGCCAGTACAGGTGGAAGGAACAGAGATCACAGGTGAGTGCCACTATTGTGGCACTCTCAACTTAAGGAGGACAAGGACAGTGGGGTGGGGGGCAACAGTACTCCAGCCCACAATGGCAGCAAAGAGGGCCGCAGCAAGGAAGAGGGGGATTTTGAGGAGCAAGAGGAGGGGGTTTGGACCCAGGGGAGATGGATTCGGTCAGTCTCAATGTTGGAATTGTTTAAGGTGGGGGCATTTCACAAGGGAGTACAGGAGCAGGTCCACAGTGGGCTATAATTATGGGCCGCAGCAACAGGGCCCCAAGGATCTCAAGGACTAGGGTACTGGCAACAGAGTCAAGGCTACCAGAACCAGGAGTACCCACGGGGACAATACCAAATTTATGACTAGCAACCCCAAGCACTGGACAGACAAGTGCGGCACCCACTGCAGCAACTACAGGGCAGTTCTGCCCCGGCAATTAGGGTGCCAGATGAGATGGCTGCTCCCTTTTGGGGAAGCAGCAGTAATAGGAGGTAGCCCCTTCTTGTTACCTGGAACAAGCATGTATCCCGATTAGGACAGCCCACAGAGAACACTCACGTGTCTGGTCCTGTTGATGACTATCCACCCTGAAGAGGAACCATTGGTGGGGGCGGAGATAGGAAATAAGCAATTTATATTCATGGTGGACTATGGTGCAACTAAATCATGTATCATGGAAGGAAACTTTTCACTATCAGGAAAATATCTTGATGTGCAGGGATTCTCTGGGGCCATTTCCAAGGTTCCATACACTGAGGAGTTGGATGTAAAGGTGGGAGGGAAGGTAGTATGGGCGCCCTTACTATATTTTGAGAGTTCCCCAGTCGATTTACTGGGGAGGGACTTGCTCAGTAAGTTAAACATGACTATATCCTTTGAAGATCAGGGAGTAGTCTGTTCCACGCCTGGGATTTGCGCTGTGATGTGAGGGCGATGTTGATAATCCACATGATGGCAAGGGAGGTGGTGGTCCATGGGATTCCCCTAGACCCGGACATGTTTAACTATGGTATCACTGTTCTTGTGAAGGCGGTGCCCCAGATTGCCAAGCAATGCTGGCGAGTGCCCCCTGATTTTATTTTTTGCCCTGCTGTGTTGCCGAGGTGGTGGCAGGAACAATATTATTGCTTGACATGCAGGGGTTGTTGCTTTCGGACAGAAGGTTTGTCCTATTAGGAATGGATAGGGACGGGTCTAAGTGGCACACAGTGCTCTGTGTAGACCCAAGAGTGCAGCTAAAGGAGTTGATGGATGACAAACTGTTTGAGAATAACAACAAAAAGGGGGAAATAATACTGGAGATTTGCACTCCTTGTGACATAATGATACAGTATCGAAGAGTGCAGTGTCCTTTAATGGCAGTAGTAATGCCATCCCCATTTTTTGACAAAGATTTACAGCATTTGCCCTCGCAGTTGTGGACTACAAATCCACATGATGTAGAGTTATTGAAAGATGTAACACTTACGTGTATAATCCTGAAGCCAGGTGTGGTGCTGCCCAGGGTAAGACAATATTCACTGTCAAGTGAGGCAAAGGAGGGCATTAGAAAAACAACACAGGCCCTACTGGACCTGGGGATTATCGTGCCATCTACGTCCTCGTGCAATACGGCAATGTATCAGCTTAAAAAATCAATGGGGGCTTATTGGAGAATGATCTAGGACTTGCACCCTCTAAGTTATGTGGTACAGAAAGAGTTTCCAGTGGTTCCGAATCCTGCAACAATTTTATGTAGAATCCCCAAAGAAGTGACATATTACACTCTAGTGGATCTGAAAAGTGCATTCTTCTCGATTCCACTCCATCCTGAGTCGAGGTACCTGACAGCATTTACACCGGGTCAGATGAGGTTCGAACACACTAGATTACCTCAAGAGGTTCAAAAACACTAGTTTACCTCAAGGGTACTGTGAGAGCCCAAGCGTATTTAACCGAATACTGCATGCCGATCTTGGGAACATTCAGGTGCTTAGCATGATTATCCAGTACATGGACAATCTGGTAGTGTGTAATGACAGTGAACAGCATTGTCGAAGGGACTCTATTGCACTTTTACAACTGTTGGCCTCTAAGGGGTACAAGGTCGATAAGGCTAAATTAGAATATTGCCAGCAGGAAGTAATCTATTTGGGGCAGTTCATATTAGTGAATGGGATAAGGATATTGCCCGATAGGGCAGCATCAGCATGCGTCACCACCAGACCCACCTCAGTTAAAGAGATTCTGAAGTTTATGGGCCTGTATAACTGCTGCAGCGCCTGGATTCTGTATTATGCGGCATACACAAGGCCACTTTTACAGTCCCTGAGAGATGCACAAAAAGCAAAGGACCATAAGTTACAGTGGACGGCAGAAATGATTAAGCAGTTTGATGACTTAAAAGAAGTCATTAGTTCAGCACCCGTACTGGCCACCGGAATTATACCCGTACTACACACAGGAATTTTATTTGTTTACGCATTCTGATGCTCACCTTATGGCAGCGGTTTTGACGCAAAAAAGCATTATGGGCTACAAGCCATTGGCATATTATAGTGTCACTCTGGATACAGTAATGCAAGATCAGATGGCCTGCAAACAAGTATTAGCAGCGGCTACCTGTGCTATAGAAAGAAGTTCTCCAATTATAATGGGGTGTTCAGTAACGTTGTATGTAGAACATTCTTTGTTTGCTATTTTAGAGAGGTCAAAATCTACCCTGACTACTCAGAGGTCATCAGCATATGAGATTATCATCTCCAAACCCCATATGCATGTGGTTAGGTGTAAGATGGTGAATCCTGCCACCTTTTTAACAGGCATGCCTACTACTTAGGACTTGACAGTGCACGATTGCAACACAAATGAGGGGGAGGAAGATGATACCCCCAAAGCAAGGGATTGAGCATTGACAGAGGGTGAGGTACTTTTTGTTGATGGGTCATCCACAATTGGTCTGGAGTATGGGCAGAGGCAGACAGGGGAAGCAGTGGTATGACTTGAGTGAGGGGAGTACAAGCACGCTATTCTGCACAAGCGGCAGAACTCGTGGTGCTCATCGAAGCACTGAGAGCATCGCAAGGTCGTCATGTCACAATATATTCTGACTCAGCATACACTACATCAACGGTATACGCTAGTATTTCGCATTGGAAGAAGAGGGGGTTTTGGAGGGTGGATGGATCCCCAGTGCAGCATGTGGTGCTGTTAGAGATGCTGACAAGTGCACCGCCCATACTTCTGGGACAGACAAAATCTCAAGGGGGAACACAGCCGCTGATGCGGCAGCCAAAATGGCAGCGTACCAGTCAAATGAAATGTCCACTGAGTACGTTGTGACTGCCCCACGGACAGATGAGCATGCAGTGCCTTATACTGCACTACCCATCTCCCAGATTATTGAGTTACAAGGAAGGGCACCTTAGAGGGAGAAGGAGTTGTGGTTACGACAAGGGTGTAAGCAATCTCCGACAGATCTGTTATGAAGGCAAGAGAGCTCTGGGAAGATAGGAACCCAGAAACTGCTAGCAGTAGCATTTAGCATTGCACTACCCGTCCCATAGTTCGAAACAACACAGCCGCAGACATACAGGAGTACTGGTTCACACCAAATATACAGGAGAGCATCACAGATATGGTCATCCATTGCACCACATCTGAACATTTAAGTACAGGGATAACACTATGAACATTACGGGGCACTTTGCCTCACCCTACTTGGCCATTCCGTGAGTTACATATCGACTACGCTGATATGGGGGAGCATTGCAATGGATCTAGGTACCTCATTGTAGTGGTGTGTCCCTTCTGAAGGTGGGTGGAAGTAGGGCCATGTGCGCACCCGGATGCCAAGTGTGCACCCGGATGCCAAGTGTGCTGCAAGGTTTCTAGTGCGGGAACTTTTCCCGCGCTGGGGCGTGTGCGAGGTTTTAAGGTCAGACAATGGCACACATTTCTTCAATGCATTATTACAACATGTTACAGCACTTCTTGGCGTCAAACTTTGGATGTGTTCAATTTATCACCCACAGGTCAATGGTATTGTAGAAAGAATAAATGACCTTCTCAAGAGTAAGTTATCTAAATTGTGTACCACATTAAAGAAAAACTGGGTGTACTGTCTACCCCTGGTGCTTTTTAGTTTCCGCACACAGCCAGATAAAGACCATCATCTGTCACCTCATGAGGTGGTTACTTGCCGGCGCATGCATGCCCCCGTTCCTATGTGAGAAGGGTTTCTGATGCACATAGGATTGCAGCGGTGTTAGGAGAGGAGTTCAAGGAATATTTGACGACAGTAACTTGGGCCATTAAATGTGTCTCATGACAGATTGCACCTCCCAGGATAGTGACTATAGAGATGCCCGATGCTGCACAGACAACAGGGACAGATCGTGAGTATATAACGACCAGACCTCTGCTGCCGGGAGTTACATCTGCGTTCGCAATTTCCTGCACCGTTGGAACAATCCCTGGTTTCAAGGATCGTACGAGGTGGTGTTTTGTACCCCCCTCATGGTCAAAGTAAAGGAGTTGCGCTACTGGGTCCACCTTTCTGACATTCGTAGGGCACCTCCAGAAAGCACGGTGGTGCATCAGTTATCTTGAGACCAAGGGTAGCAGTGCCTGCATCCCGAGCACCTGACTGGCCTGTCCAGTGGAGAAACGGGTGTGGTGGCATGTCCGAGTGGCAAGCCAAAGCTAAGCTGCTAGCTCTGCACTATTCTTTTTCTGGGAGCACTTTTCTCTCTCTCTCTCTCTCTCTCTCTCTCTCTCTCCCTCTCCCTCTCTCTCATTCTCTTTTATTTCTTTTTTCTTTTTGTACAGTGTGCTTCTTGTACATCCTTCCTGTTTTTTGTTGTCTTGTGTGTCTGTGCTTCTATTTCAGGAAAGAAGATGGAAGCAACAAATATATATAGTTTGTTAAGTAGGTACCCTGAGGCGTAGAGACACGAATGAGAGGTTGTGGACATATATCTATTATTGTGGATGAGTACTTGCTGGAGGATTGTGTGTGATATTGCTAGCACTACTGGGAGTGTATTGGGGAGGGCATTATAGGGGGATGTCATATAAAGGGGCTTAATGGGGGAAATAGGATTGTATATTATCCAAATAGAAAGATACATATAAATGTGAATAACACAAGCGGAATTACATATATCAGTACTAATGTGAACACTAATAATAATAATGGAAATGGATTATATGACTCCGATATGCAGGTTATGTCTGTAAATGAAGCACAGATTAGGTTGTTTACAATAAGGAGAGGATTGTCTGCCACATGCAAAGGTATAATGGTATTTCTGACGGTACTACGGAAGCAGACATTCTTGAGAATGTGTATAGCAGAATGAAAAGAGAAGTAAGACGGAAGTGTAACACGTATCAAGGGTTGGGTTTTGATGTGATCAAGGATATTCATCACCCGAATTCTCTAATTCATGGTACGCTAATATGAGTGGTGTGGGGAGAAAGGCTGGGAATGGGAGCTGTTATGTGTGTTAACTCATTCCGCATGCGTCAGGGGATCCCAAGTTGTTAGTGCCACAAGCAGTCCCAATTATAAAGGCACAATACCTGGTTCATCTTGCGCTATGCAGAATAAAAGGAATGTTCCAGGCACACAGTGTGAAACTGCAAATGGTGGGCCCAGATTTTGCAAAATGCACCAAAGACCCGAGTAACATCATGTGTGTGGAGTTACCCTATCTGGTGGTGAAGGGGTGGAAGCATGTCATTAACAACTGGCAGGACAGCACACTACCTTGCTTGGCAGAAGGACTGGTAACGTATAGCAAGGAAAGAATAGCATGAGTGGTCAACTTCTGTGTGCAAATCTGGACGGAGCATATCACAAAGCTGGCGTGGATTTGTCAGGCTGAGAGGTCCTGTGTCCGCAGAAGCTGCTGAACCCCCAACGATCCCCCTGAAATGTAATTCCCAGAACTAGATTTCAATTCAGCTCTGTAAACTACACCCCAAAGGGAAAGGGGGAAGTGGATAACAAAACAACACCAGGCAGACTGTGTCAAGGCTAACCAGAGCTGAACCTGCAGAGGATATAAGAAAAGCAGATACAATTCCTTTATTTACTTACTTAACCTTAGGAATGGGAAAGACTTTAAATCCTTAACTAATAATTAAGAATCATACCTGGCTCTTCTCTTGAAATTTCTTAGAGAAGCTTGTAAAGAAGCTGAAAATCTCTCTTACTTGAGACTCTTGAAATTCACAGCAACTTCTTACTTTGGGCAAATCTGGAAAGTTTAGTTCATTGTCTCTTTTCCAAAATGCACTAGATGACCAGTTAAATTGTCTTTATTTATTCTTTCCTTTTCTTTCAAACTATTTACAATTCCATTGAGTTTGTGAATTCTTGAAGAAACACGTGTTAAACTCACACGCGGGTTATTTCCATACAGATGAAGTTCACGTTGAAAACTTCCTGCGTTGAAGAACACGCGCACGGAAAGCAAAATCCACGCGCAGAAAACACACGCGCAAGCCTAACCACGTAAAGTAGAATTCACGCGCAAACGAGAACACGCACAGAAAAAACACGCGCTAAAAAATTTCCGTGTTGATGAACTTCCGCACCTATTCACATGCGCCTTATAATCCACGCGCAATGAGTTCACTCGCGATCGAATACACGCGTTTAAAAAGACACGCGCAAGAAACCACACGCGCAATTGAGTTCTAGTGCAGAAGCACACACGCTTGAAATCACATGCGCTATAAAGTTCTCACGCGGCAATTAGATTTTCGCATCCGGAAGCACACGCGCTAGAAACACACACGCTTTAGAGTTCTCGCGTGACAAATGAATCTCACGCTAGGAACACTCGCGCTGGAAAACAAACGCGCTCTTGAGTTCTCACGCGACGAACAGATTCTCGCGCTAAGGAGCACCCGCGCTGGAAAACACACGCGCTCTTGAATTCTCACGCGACAAACAGATTCTCGCGCTAAGGAGCACACGCGCTGGCAAACACATGCGCAGTTGAATACACTCGCACGCGCAAAGGTTCAACGATATTTTCAGATTACAAGTAGTACGCGTATTTTCAAATAGCATTCAAGCGCACTCAGGAAGTTCAATAGTACAAGTACAAAGATAACTTTTTACGAATTTTCAAGGAAATGTCATTAAGATGAACAGAGCTGCAGTACAAACAAAGTCACTTATCTCCAGAGCGATAAGGATCTTCAGAGTTTCCTGTCTTCAAAAACAAATCCCTGACAACTGATAGCTTCTCCAGAAACCCCCAAGAAAGTAGCCGCTCAACTGCTAACGCCTGAAGGATAAAATCCACCAGGCCCAAGTCTAAAGCAGGAGCAGCCACTAAACACGTCCTCTCAGCTGGGGTTTAGATGATGAAAGGCACAGAATGACAGTTTAGAATGTTCATTGTTGTTCTGCAGTGTCTTGTAACCAATCAGAGCTGTCACTGTGAGACTCCATTTTGCCTTGGGTCAGAACCAGGATTCTGAATCAGCAAGTTAAGGCCAAACCAACTACTATAGAAAACTTCCCACCCAAATAAGGCTAATCTAAAAAAGATTAATAAAGAGAAATAATGAGAAGGAAACTTGAATAAGGGAAAATAGCCTGAATAGGGGAAGGAAACCTGACAGTACCCCCCTCCTAATGCCCAGTCTCTGGGCCTACCTTATGTGGATTTTTAGCATGAAACTTAGCAACTAAACGGGGGGCATGTACATCAACTGAATCTTCCCATGATCATTCCTCAGGTCCATATCCCTCCCAATCAATTAAATACTGCAACCTTCCCCTCACTTTTTCTGGAATCCAAAATTTGTTTAACCACAAATTCCTCAGATGAATCCTCCAAAATCACAGGGGAAGGTGGTGTTCTAAATCTAGTTCCTGAACAAACTGGTTTTAAAAGGCTAACATGGAAAGTAGGATGTACCTTCAATTGCTTGGGTAATTTCAATCGTACTGCCACAGGGTTGATGATTCTCTCTACCTCGAATAGGCCTACAAATCGTGGACTGAATTTATTCTTCCCCTTAATTTTTAGGTACCGGGTAGAAAGCCAAACTAAATCTCCCACCTTATATTCAGGACCAGCCTTCCTTCTCAAATCAGCACACCTTTTATATTTCAATTTGTTTTCTCCCAGCACCTTTTTTGCTCTATCCAAGTTATTCTGCATTACCAACAAACAATCTTCCACTCTAGGATTCCCAGAATCCTCCAACACCTCAAAACTCAGAAAGCGAGGATGAAACCCACGACCCAAAAAGAAAGGGGACATAGAAGTAGCATCTTTTCCACAATTGTTGTAAGAGAATTCTGCCAACCATACCAAATCCACCCATTCCTCTCTAGCTTGTAAATAACACCTTAAGAACTTCTCCAATTCCTGATTTACTCTCTCCACTTGTCCATTACTCTCCGGATGATACCCAAAAGTCAAACTAACTTCCACTCCAAGTTTCTTACAGAAGGCCCTCCAGAATTTTGAAATAAATTGAGAACCCCTATCAGAGATAACTTGACTTGGGAGTCCATGTAGTCGAACTACACCTTGCAAAAAACTATGAGCCAGTTTTTCCGCGGTAACCTCTCCCTCCATTGGTAAAAAATGTGCTTCTTTAGTAAGAAGATCCACTACAACAAGAATGGTAGTACAACCCTTACCTCGAGGGAGATCAACAATGAAATCCATAGAAATAGTGTGCCAAGGACGAGGAGGAACAGGTAACGGCTCCAATAAACCATGCAGCTTCCCAACTTGACTTTTTGTTTGTGCACAGACTACACAAGTTTTAACAAAGTTCAATGTGTCTTGGCGAATTTTTTCCCACCAAAAATTCCTTCGAACCAGTTCCAGAGTTTTTCTGAAACCAGGATGTCCTGATAAAATGGATTCATGACAATTTTTCAAAACCTTTTCCCTTAACTCTTCAGTAGGTACATAAAGCTTGTTATCAAAAAAAGGAAGATCATCTTTCAAACTTCTGGCTGGATCCAGTCTCACCCACTCCTCCATCTTCTGCAAGGACATATTCTGGCGAACTTCATTCAAAAAATCCATTTCTTTAATGGTTCCAGCTAACAAAAAACGTTCTGGAGCAATTATAGGTTCTGGTTCCAGAATCTCTCTCTCCTCACTACCAGGAAATTGGCGGGATAAGGCATCAGCTTTTTTGTTCTGACTTCCGGGTTTAAAAGTCACAATGAAATCATAATCGGCAAAGAATAAGGACCAACGAAGTTGTCGTGGAGACAAAGTTCTTGCAGATTTGAAAAACAATAAATTTCGGTGATCAGTAAGGACCGTTACCGTATGTCTTGCCCCTTTCAGAAAATGTCTCCATTCTTCAAAAGCGGACTTTATTGCTAATAGTTCACGATCTGCAATTGTGTAGTTCACTTCAGCGGCAGAAAACTTCCTAGAAAAGAATGGAACTGGATGTAGTTGACCAGTATTTTCATTCCTTTGAGAAAGCACCGCCCCCAATGCTAAATTAGGAGCGTCCGCCTCCACAAAAAAAGGTTTAGAGAGATCAGGATGAATTAGAATTGGACTAGAAGTAAATCTTTGTTTTAACTCTAGAAAAGCTTTTTCTGCTTCAAAGTCCCAGTCAAATTTCACTCCTTTTTTCAAAAGTCTCGTTATAGGAGCAACCAGCCGAGAAAAACCTTTGATAAATCTCCTATAAAAATTGGCAAACCCTAAGAAACTTTGTATTTCCTTAACCTTAGTAGGAGAGGGCCATTCAAGAACTGCTTGCACTTTTTTAGGATTCATTTCTAAACCCTTAGGTGAAATTATAAAACCTAAAAACTCCACAGAATCTGTATGGAATTGACTTTTTTCCAATTTGGCAAACAAATGGTTTTCTCGCAGCTTTGTAAGATAAGCGCACATGTTTCTGATGTTGATCCAGGTCAGAAGAGAAAATCAAAATATCATCGATATACACGACAACAAAAATATCTAGGTATTCTCTAAAAACCTCATCAATGAAAAATTGGAAAGCCGCTGGAGCATTACATAAGCCGAATGGCATAACTTGATATTCAAACAGCCCAAACCTGGTCTTAAACGCTGTCTTCCATTCGTCCCCTTCCTGCACACGCACAAGATGGTAAGCTCCTCTCAAATCTAATTTAGAGAAAATATTTGCTCCTTGTATTTGATTAAGCATTTCCGAGATGAGAGGAAGAGGATACCGGTTCTTAACCTTGACTTTGTTAACTGCTCGATAATCTATGCAAGTTTGAAGCGTTCCATCCGGTTTTGGTACAAAAAATAAAGGAGAGGCCGCTGGTGACTTAGAATGACGAATAAACCCTTTGGCCAAGTTTTCCGACAAATATTCTTTTAAATAATCATTCTCTTTCTCTGTAAGAGCATATACCCTACTACTAGGCAAAATTGTTCCTGGCTCCAGCTCAATTTTACAATCAAAGTGCCTATGGGGTGGTAATTCTCCTGCCACTTTCTCATCAAATACGTCCCAAAAATCTTTGTAACACTGGGGAAGTTGACCCACTACAGCTCCCACATCATGACATCCACTTCCAGAAAACTAGACACTGAATTACTTTGTTTGACATCTTCCTCTAAGAGACTTCCTGAAAAGCAATTCTCTTTACAAAAATCTGACTGCATGTCAATTGTCCTAGCACTCCAATCAATCAGAGGATTATGGAGAGTAAGCCAAGGCATACCCAAAATAATCTTCAACAAAGGAGCATCAATTAACTCAAACGAAATTATCTCTCTGTGACCTCCTGATAACTCCAAAGTTAAAGAACCAGTCCTATGAGTAATAGGACCAGAAGATAGATATGTACCATAACAGCCCTAGCCTGCTCTACAACCTCCTTCTGAATAATTGGAATTCCCAAAGATTTTGCCAGACCCCAATCCATGAAATTCCCGGTGGCACCAGAGTCAAGCATTACAGGACCATTTCCCTTACACTTCAACTCAAAGAACAAGGATACATTTATGGTTATATGGGGAACCGCTGTCTGCACCGTATTGGCGATCTTTTGCACCTTGACCGCTGAGGTAGAAGTCTTCTTGGGAGTGTAAGGACAGTTCCCTAAAAAGTGCCCACCTCTTCCACAATATAAACACAGATTGTTATCTCTCCTCCTAGCCTTTTCTTCCACTGTTAAAGGGCCTCGGACCCTGGGAGATGGATTATTCCCTTTGGATCTACGCTCTACCTTAGGTCTATCCACTCTAATTAGAGACTTTAAGTCACTCTGACAATGACGCCTCTCTGCCTTCCTTTCACTCAAACGAAAGTCCAATTGAATAACCAAATCAATCAGACCTTCACAAGTAGAAGGGCGTTCAACTACTCCAGACAATGCATCCTTTAACTCATCTCTAAGGCCCCTATAAAACAACAAGGCCTGTTTAACCTCGGGCCACTTGCTTTCTAACACAAGGGACTTAAATTGTGTTATATAAGCAATCAAGTCTCTATTACCTTGTTTTAGTTCTAAAAGTTCACCATCCACTTCCAGAGATAACTGTCTTCTATCAACCATCTTTCGGAATATCTCTAAAAAACTGGTGTAATTTCCTAAAACCGTACTCTTTTGACTCACCAACAACCCAGCCCAAGCAGATGCCTCCCCAGAAAGATAGGACAACATAAAAGTTATCTTAGATGCATCCGAGGGAAATAATTCTGGTCTACTCATAAAATGTAATTTACATTGTGTCAAAAACACCCTAAACCTCTTGGTATCCCCATGATAAAGTTCTGGAGGCGCCAAAGGAACTGGCATAATTAAACTCCTTACCCCTTCTGCCACTGGAGGCGCCCGTTGTATTTGTGGTAAATGATCTTCACCTTCCCTTTCTAACTCAGGTGGAGAACCAGCGCCCCCTGAAACCTCATCCTATCTCCTTTCTCCCCTCCGTTGAATTTGTGTTACTTTAACACTCAAGTCATCCACCTTTTGACTAAGTAAGACATTTTCATCCCGAGATATTTTCAACTCCTCCCGTAACTCCCTGATCAAAGATCCTAACATCTCCATGGATTCGTCGGGGTTCATGACAGCTCGGGCAGACTAAATTATTGGCCTTTCATTCTGTCAGGCTGAGAGGTCCTGTGTCCGCGGAAGCTACTGAACCCCCAACGATCCCCCTGAAATGTAATTCCCAGAACTAGATTTCAATTCAGCTCTGTAAACTACACCCCAAAGGGAAAGGGGGAAGTGGATAACAAAACAACACCAGGCAGACTGCGTCAAGGCTAACCAGAGCTGAACCTGCAGAGGATATAAGAAAAGCAGATACAATTCCTTTATTTACTTACTTAACCTTAGGAATGGGAAAGACTTTAAATCCTTAACTAATAATTAAGAATCATACCTGGCTCTTCTCTTGAAATTTCTTAGAGAAGCTTGTGAAGAAGCTGAAAATCTCTCTTACTTGAGACTCTTGAAATTCACAGCAACTTCTTACTTTGGGCAAATCTGGAAAGTTTAATTCATTGTCTCTTTTCCAAAATGCACTAGATGTCCAGTTAAATTGTCTTTATTTATTCTTTCCTTTTATTTCAAACTATTTACAATTCCATTGAGTTTGTGAATTCTTGAAGAAACACGTGTTAAACTCACACGCGGGTTATTTCCATACAGATGAAGTTCACGTTGAAAACTTCCTGCGTTGAAGAACACGCGCACGGAAAGCAAAATCCACACGCAGAAAACACACGCGCAAGCCTAACCACGTAAAGTAGAATTCACGCGCAAACGAGAACACGCACAGAAAAAACACACGAGCTAAAAAATTTCTGTGTTGATGAACTTCCGCGCCTATTCACACGCGCCTTATAATCCACGCGCAATGAGTTCACTCGCGATCGAATACACGCGTTTAAAAAGACACGCGCAAGAAACCACACGCGCATTTGAGTTCTAGTGCAGAAGCACACGCGCTTGAAATCACACGCGCTATAAAGTTCTCACGCGGCAATTAGATTTTCGCGTCCGGAAGCACACGCGCTGGAAACACACACGCTTTAGAGTTCTCGCGTGACAAATGAATCTCACGCTAGGAGCACCCGCGCTGGAAAACAAATGCGCTCTTGAGTTCTCACGCGATGAACAGATTCTCGCGCTAAGGAGCACCCGCGCTGGAAAACACATGCGCTCTTCAATTCTCACGTGACGAACAGATTCTCGCGCTAAGGAGCACACGCGCTGGCAAACACACGCGCTCTTGAATTCTCACGCGACGAACAGATTCTTGCGCTAAGGAGCACACGCGCTGGCAAACACACGCGCAGTTGAATACACTCGCACGCGCAAAGGTTCAACGATATTTTCAGATTACAAGTAGTACGCGTATTTTCAAATAGCGTTCAAGCGCACTCAGGAAGTTCAATAGTACATGTACAAAGATAACTTTTTACGAATTTTCAAGGAAATGTCATTAAGATGAAAGGGAGCTGCAGTACAAACAAAGTCACTTATCTCCAGAGCGAATTCATAAGGATCTTCAGAGTTTCCTGTCTTCAAAAACGAATTCCTGACAACTGATAGCTTCTCCAGAAACCCCCAAGAAAGTAGCCACTCAACTGCTAATGCCTGAAGGATAACATCCACCAGGCCCAAGTCTAAAGCAGGAGCAGCCACTAAACACGTCCTCTCAGCTGGGGTTTAGATGATGAAAGGCACAGAGTGACAGTTTAGAATGTTCATTGTTGTTCTGCAGTGTCTTCTAACCAATCAGAGCTGTCACTGTGAGACTCCATTTTGCCTTGGGTCAGAACCAGGATTCTGAATCAGCAAGTTAAGGCCAAACCAACTACAATAGAAAACTTCCCACCCAAATAAGGCTAATCTAAAAAAGATTAATAAAGAGAAATAATGAGAAGGAAACTTGAATAAGGGAAAATAGCCTGAATAGGGGAAGGAAACCTGACAGGATTGCAATGATGGAAAAACTGGTGCAAGTGCACAAGGAAGTAGAGTATAGACTCTGTTTCCGCAGTCAAGGTACATTCTTTGTTGGTACAAACCAAACAAACATTGTAATAAAACTCTCTTGATCATAGACATTAAGAACGGAACGGAGGGGCTGATGGATTACTACTGGATCTGTGGCCAACAAGCCTACTTGCACCTCCCAGCATCATGGAGGGGCTGTTGTTCGCTGGCTACATTGTATTCAGCGCTATTAGTAATCCCAGAAGAACACCTGAAGGAGGGAGTGCTGCCCGCAGAGGGGCCAACCAGTTTCCCCAGAGTGCAAACTGGGGGTTAGAGCTTGGTGCCATGCAAGAGCCCCACATCCGGCTGGGGAAAGGGCAGTTTCAGCAACCGCAGAGGATGAAAAGATTGAATTACATTTCTAATGACACTTCCACATTGCTTGCCGAAATACCAGAAGAGTGCAGACTTTTTAGTTCAGCAGAATCGTTTTATGCCTCTTTACTGTTGCCGGGAGTGAAGGCGTCAGCCAATGCCAAATGGCTGCAGACCGTGAGGTGGGAAATGGTCCAGCTGGTAAATGACACAGAGAATGTGTTCAACGTGATCAAGGTTGAGTTGCGGGCGTTAGACTAATGATAATGAAGAATCGCTATGTGCCGGATATGTTATCAGCAATAGAGGGCCGGGTTTGCAAAAAACTTGACGATTCCTGCTGTACATTCGTACCTTCAGAAGACACGGAAAATGCATTGTTATCCCACATCATTGCAGCTGTCCATGGCTTGGGTGCTTGTATGAAGACGGAGGAGGGGATTCAGGGCAGTAATTGGTTGAATATGACATTTGACTGGGTCCCATCGTGGCTGGGAGCAATCGTGAAGATGCTCATATATTTTACCACAACTCAAACCTACTTCCAGATTCATTCTTTTAAGGGATTTTAATTACTGGCTAGCCGTTGACTCGGATCGCCTTGCGACGACTTCAAACAAGCCTTGGATCATTTGGGATTTTCTCAACTAATGTACGCCCGCGCACATGCATCTGGTCACACTTTGGACTGGTTATGCACTCATAATGTTAACAGCAAGAATATTAGCGCAAGCGTGTGCCCCTGGTCTGACCATTCTTTTGTGCACTTTACGTTGGACACGCCTTTTCCTATGAAGCTGCCAATTATGCCACTTCATTTGGAAATACGCAGTCAAAAGAAGATCACATTGGCTAACATAGAGCCTTTGCTAAAGGACAGCTTAGTAAACTTTCATACGGAGATGTCTCCACAAGATATGGCAAAAGTACTGATAGATAACCTGGCGGCTATCTCCAACAAGCTAGCTCCCCTCAAATTGAAAAAGATTAAGGTCAATGAGCATAAAAGTAAGGCTTGGTTCACGGATGACCTTAGAACTAAAAAAGCTGATGTTAGTAAAGCTTACTTTGCTTGGAAAAAGGAGCAGCACGCAGAGTCATTGGCTAAGTATAAGAACTCTGTGCGTGGTTCTAAAAAGTTGATTTTGGACACAAAAAAAGACTTCCATAACAGCCGGATAAGCAAAGCTAAATCTAACACAAGGGAAATCTTTAAGATTTTAATGGAATAGGAAACTACTCCGGTCTCTCCTGATTCCCTAGTTAATGTGGACGCGGAATGGTGTAAACAGATACAAAATGGTTTACATAATAAACTCTACAAAATTAGGGCAACCATGCTTGAAAAAAGGGAACTAACCATTGATTATGGTGGGGCTGTAACTGAAGGTTTCAAGCGTGACCCGTCAGTCCCCCATTTCAACTTTCATTCAATCACAGAAAGTGAGCTGGTAAAAATCATAGAGCATGTGAAACCATCGCAATGTAGAGGCGATGCCTGCTCCTCTATGATCATAAAAACATGTCCACCGCAGCTCATTAAAGCAGTTTGTAACTTTGTAAATGCCTCTCTTAAGGCAAGTAGCGTTCCAAACGAATAAAAAGCAACCATAGTCACCCCCATCTTAAAAAAAATGGGACTGCCTATGGATAATCCGTTAAATTTCTGACCTATTTTCAACACTCCCGTCTTACTTAAGATTCTGGATAGAGTTGCCTATAGTCAACTTGCAGAGCATTTAGACCTGCATCATATCCTCCATCCTAATCAGTCGGGTTTTAGGAAAAAATATGGGACGGCAACCTCTCTCTTGGAACTGAAAACTAAACTAATGGGGGAAATGGATAGAAGTGGACTATCACTGATAATCTCATTAGATCAATCAGCGGCTTTTGATTTAGTCGAGCACTCTATCTTAATTCCAAGGCTACAGGAGGTGGCTAATCTCTCAGAATCAGCAGCCCTGTGGATCGCCTCTTTTTTGGAGAACAGAACAAGCAGAGTCTGCTCGGCCACCGCTGAAGCTAGCCCACTTTCGGTTCTTTATGGGGTTCCACAAGGGGCAAGCTTGTCCCCTTGTCAGTATAATATGTTCATGGCCCTTTTCTTCTTTATGTTACAGGAGGAGGGGGTCGTGTTCTCTAATTATGCAGACGACACCCAATGTGTTATTAAGTTATCGGGACATCACATAAAGGATGAGGCAGAGGTGAGCAGAGTTTTTGCCCTCAATGAAAAATGGTTGTTGAATAACTTCTTGGCTCTCAATCGCAGTAAGACTGAGCTGATGATAGTCGGCAGTCCTAAGGCGATCAGCAAGCTAAGTCAAGACTATAGCGCCTTCAAATTGGGGGAGGACATTATTACTCCCTTATCTAAAACAAACATTTGGGTGTAATTCTGGACTCGACATTAAGCATGAAAGCTCATGTCTCATCAGTGGTGGCATGGATAGTCTATTATATCAGACTAATGGCTCATCTGATGCCCATGATTTAGCAGGAAAGCGCTGAGACCATAGCCAGGGCAATTATAGGAGCAAAATTGGACTATTGTTGCAGCGTCCTGCTGGGCATTAACCAAATAGAGCTGCACAGATTGCAGGTAGCCCAGAATTGGGCGGTCAGAGTTGTTCTTAGACTTCCACGGCATAGTCATGTAACTGGGGCCAGACGCTCATTACACTGGCTACCGATTGAAGCCAGGATTAATTTTAGAGTCTTGGTTATAGTCTTCAAATGCCAGTCTCAAGTAATGCCTGAGTATCTGCAACAATACATAATCTCAAAGAGTAATGTTAGATCTCTTAGATCTGATCTCTCTAATCAAATCATACAGCCAAGATGTAAAACTACAAAGGCAGAAAAGGGAGCATTCAAGGTGAAGGCCCCCTCGCTGTGGAACAATCTTCCTTTAAGCTTGAGAAGTCACTCCTCTCTCATATCTTTCAAAAACGAATTGAAGACTTTCCTATTCATCTGACCTATTGAATAAAAGGATGCCTCCATGGGTGAGGCTTCATACGTCAGGGGTTAGTGGAACAATTTTGTCGAGGAGTCTAATGATCTTCTATCTCTAAGCCTGTCCTCACCTGTGCTGTATGTCTTCTCTGTTGTCTGCGCCTTTATGCCCAAGGGTCAATAGTGCGCATAACAAATGAAATGTAATGTAATGTAATGTAATGTGATGCACATCATTGTGTTCATCCTGGTCATTTTCTGCAGGTGTTAGCTGGTTGGTCGATGCTGTGCCACTGTTGCACCTGATAGCGCAAGAATGATGGTATCAATTGAGGGTTCAAAAGCACCTTGCGAAACAAAAAACATGTCCCACAGGTTGTCCCGAAGTATGAAATGTTCCCATCCTGTATAGAGATGAAGTTGGTCCTCTATACCACACTATCATTTCCCACCCCTTAACCCAGAAAATTACAACGAGGTTTGGTTGGACCTGGCGGGGGAGAGGGGATGCATTTACATGGCCTGTTCAGCTGAAGAGTACGCACATAGGGGGGAGAGTTTGCAATCAGTGTGCAGGGCGTGGGTGCCAGTAAAAGGGAAAAAGCCATATGTGGATGTAGAAACTAGGGACTGGGAGCGCAGACCTAATCCAGAATGTGTTACTGTAGAAGTAACAAAAGGTGGGAATGTTGGGAAGGGGGCAGCCCCGCCCCCCCAGGCACTTTAAAGTAAAGTTGAGATGCATTTGAGGCACTGTGATGAGCACTCTGATGAGTCAGGGGGGAGTGGGGACAATGAAAGGGAGGCTTTCCCATCCAGCAGGACCCTATGCTAATGTAACCACGTATAGTGTAAGCATATCGTGTGGCTCAAGATGTGAGCGGCATCACTATTTTGCGTAACTTTTTAATAATCCTAGGTAGAAGAAAAGGCTTGCGCAGTAAAGGCGGCATCACATGCACTAGGCCCGAATCCACGAGGTTACAGAAATCTCCAGTCATGCTCGTGCTCCCATGCGGACAGTTCACACCCCCACCCACAACACTGTTTATTCATTGTTCTTGAAAGTGTTGCAGAGATGTGTCTTTCACTCAAAAGGAATGTGCCCTACAAGGCCGTGATCAGAGGCTGGGGCCTGGTGTGCATGTTATCTTACTTTGGCCAAAGCATGACCTGGCCCATTCCTAAGTGACCATGAGTTATAGCCCATATAACTGACTGAACCCTAAGATCTCCAAATTCCATGACATCAGGCGCCCTTTGACCACCAACCCAAAGTAAAAAGTCCTGAAATGTTCAAAGAGGATGGACAAATTGTATTGTTGAAGCGACAATCGTGTGATTTGTATTGCAAGGTGTTGATAGGGATACATTATAGTTCAAAATGTGGGCGGAGACCTTAGAGCCGGATGGCGCAGAGGGAGGGAGTAATGTGTGGGAGAAGGTTAGAGTACCCCAGAATCTCCTGTGTGTCCATCTTAAGGCCTGCTAAGTGCAAAGTATGAGTGATAAACAAGCTGTATAGTAGGAGTATAATTAATTTGTTTTCTGACTTTCAAAGTGAGGAGAAGATGAGCCCAGCAGAACCCAGTTGATGGAAGATGGACGGACTGGCTAGGACCAATACACTGCAATCCCATATGGATAAAGGCAGTACCTGTATAGGGTCTATCCAATCAGCTGTGCGGGTGTTTACTGTATGTTGTTGTATCACTATGACGCTGTGTACCTTTAAGGGTTTCTGCTTGTACCTCTTTTGGCAGAAAGTTCTTAGCAGCAGAGTTCTTTGCTGTTGCTCTCATCTGCGCATGAGGTTAAACTTGTTATCCTTATAAAATCGACTTGGGCCTTTCTTCCCTAACGGATTATATTCTCGCTGGTGTGAGCGTTCAGGGGCTTGCTTTCACATCTTTTATAGTGGAAAACAGCACATTAGCATAAGCAAAACCTATCAAATACAACATAACCCCACATTCCCCATAGTTCATCACTCCATTGGTCAGACATATCTAAGTACAACCCCTTACAAAAGGACCACATTGTGCAGTAAGCAGAAAACACTGTTATATGTTTGGTCCACTACATTCAGGTACTTAGTTGCAACAATGGACTCTCTTTGTTAGTCAAAGTAACTTTTGCCAACTCGTGATGTGCATACCCCCGAGAGGACCCAATCAGGGAGCAAGTGTGAATAATGAGGTCAACCCTGCTTGGTAATATAATGGCTTCCTCATAAGACCAGACAATTTTGCACTCCCAAATTGCTTCTTTTACCTTGCAGCTGCACTTTGTTGGCATCACCTCTTGTGATTCCCATCTGAGAACACATTGAAACCCTAGCAGGCTTCCTACTCTTTCTTTCTTGGGAACCAGGTGCTTTATAAAAAGCACAATTGAGGCACCGTTCTTGGGAATTAATTTCTCATATTTATTTACTCTTTTTGCTCAAACACCTGTATTTCAAATGGACCGGACACATCTCAATGGGTGCAGTGGTACTCCAAAACCTAGCTCTACATTTGGCAGTGCCCAATACCAGGCCCTGTTCTCATAACATTCATCCTTCACAGCTGCAGCACTAACCTAATTGTATGAAACCAACATTCCATTCCGAGCTCCTGTGGGCTGCTCAACCTGACACAATTAACTCGCTATCTGTGCTGTGCGTATCCCTTCTTTCCTCACCCTTTGCAATCTGATCATTCGCTGTGGGGATGGATGCATAAACTCTAATAAAATTAACAGAGCAAAAGCTCCAACGGCTGGACTAATTCTCAAACTACCAAGGCCTAGTCCAAAATGGCGAAATTCTTGCTGTTGGGGAGAATACTCATAAATCTGCTCATTCCCTTCAGCTTAGAGACCCCAGCAACTTTGCTGGAATTTGAGGACTTGATTTTTTTACCTGGAGAGAGTGTGAGCCTTTTATCCCACTCTCTCATGTATTTTGATGTGAGCATTAGTCTTGTGTTCTTTGATTATGGAGTTTTAGAAAACTCCATAGGCATAATCTTTTCATGTGTGTTACACGGCACCCTCAGTGCATTGACAAAGCGCAGCCTTTTTCAGGCTGTCCCAAGGTTTAAGTACCTTCTCTGGGGTAAACTACTGTTTCCCAGAGAAAGTAAAGTTAAATTGACTTTACTAGTCTGTTTAAATTCCAAGACCCAGCACACACGATCTTACAATAGAGGCTGGAGGGGTTACCTAGTATCCCTGTATCTAGAAACTCATGTAGCAGTCAAATGCTACCATTTCCTATCTAAATGGCTGGTGGAAGTGGTTTTCCAACAAACTACCATGATTTTTCCCGACCCCAAACACCGGTAGCGTTAAATCACGGGAGCCATGTTTTTAAAGATGAGATCTGAGCCTCCTTTGTTTAAACAGGTCCCGGTCTTCTTTTTTCACCATTTCTTTTTGGAAAGGTTCTTCTAGAGTTTGTCTCTGCGCGCCAACCTAGGTTTGGTCCCTTTGTTCGTACGCCTTTGGCGGGCTTCAGGACTGAAGACCGCCTCTGGCGCCTGAGTGTCTGGGGTGGCCAGGAAGTGAGGAAGGTGCCCAAATCTCCCTGTGTTTAGTCTCCTAGGAGACCCAAATACACTCTTGCGTGATTCGCTGGCTGACTGTCCGGCATCCTTGCTGGGTGAGTGGCAGCTAGGCTGGAATTAATGTGAGAAAACTGTTTAAAAGGTGAGTCTCTTGGCTTGGAAGGCAGAGTCGACCACTGGAACGAAAGAACCAAATACGAGCTGGAAGAGGACGACTGCTGCAACTCCTGGGCCGTTGGTTTGCCCGGTGAAGCCCTGCTGCAGGTCCGAATCGCCAAGTTCATCTCGACAGAGAAGCCCTTCAAGGACGACTTCTTCCTTTGAGTTGGTTGGATCAATCAATGCGTAAGCCACCTCAATATCATTCTCGGAGCTGGTTGTATTTTCCTCAGAGTGCTGCAGGAAACCGAATAGCCAGGGAGAAGGACACCAGTGTGTGTGCTTGAAGACAGCTACCGGAATTGAAGAATTGACATTTTTCCAGCTTTGTGACCAGTCTCCGTGCAGTGCAGGAGTCCCCCGACATCCTCCCTCTTGTCCCCACGACTGAGCCTCAGGAACAGCGAGATCGGCAGGTACTGCCAGGAACAGAAGTCTTCAGCTGCATCTTTTTCTTCAATATAAGGTACTGTGAAAACCCAACCGAGAGAACTTACCTCTGACTGCGAAAGTGCGTGAAACTTTGTCAACTTGCAGGTCTAGTCAGCTTGTGACCCGACATATAACTCTTTCTTCTAAGAACTAATTCTGAGAACCGTGGCAAAGGCTTTTCCATTTATCTACCAGAACCGTTTTTACCTATACAAGACTCTAGCCCATTGACTTTGGCCTACCTATTGCATTGGACCAACTCTCTGATGAACTCAAACTATTTGCGCTGGTTTCAAGTAACTCTAATTTTCATTTTACTAACCTATGCCTTTTTGCTCCTACTTCAAATGCTCTGAATGCCATTTTGCTCCTCCTTCAAAGTAGCTTAAATGTTTCAGAACCGGTTAGTGTGAAGTATTGTAGGATATTTTTGTGTGATATTGATTGCCTCCTTTTAGTGAATGTTTTCTAACTGACTGTGTAATAAATTAATAAGTGGTTTACCAAGAAACCTTGAGTGTAAGTGTCTATTTGAATACTTGTAATTGTAGACCTCTGTGTAACTGTCATGATGCCTGCCCCCTGGGACCCAGACCAAGTCCAGCAACCCCGGAAGCAGGCATCAAGTTATCCTAAGCAAGCCCAACAACCCCTGCTAGGGGCTATTTGGGTCCAGTCCTGGCGCCTATGGCGCCAGGCTCATTTGGAGAGTCAGTCCTGGCACCATAGGCACCAGGCTCATAGATTAAAAATTACCTGATGCAGACCATCATTTGTCAATTCATTTCACATTTTTGGAAAAAATGCTGTCAATTGGTGCAAATCGATGTGAGGTTATCGACCAGTCACCACCCCCAGACCGATGGTCAAACGAAGAGGACCAACCAGACTATCGAACAATACCTCCGTTGTATGTTTCATCAGACTGAGAGTAATTGGAAAGACATTCTTTGGATCGCCGAATATGCATACAATAATTCAGTACCTCTTCACGGGTCAGCGCAGCTTCCACTGCATCTTCGCCGAACCCCGGCCCCTAAGGGGAAACAAAAGGACAGCAAGGTGAAAAAAAGGGACTAACAAGGGGAACCCTCCTCACCACAATAGACTTACCTGATTTTACCGCCGGAGGCATTATTCCCAGAGACTTCATACTTTCTCTCAGCGCCTGAATAAGGGAGAAAGCAACAGGTTAAATATTGACATTATTTTATCGAACTGTGTTGGAAAATACAAATCCTTACCAGAATACTACCGGTTGCCGCGAGGAGCTCTTCATTAGGGTCAAGCTGCAACCTGCAAGGAATCGGACAAGAGTGAAAGTCAGGCATTTGAACTCTTACGAACTTTATACTTACAGCGTCTTGCCGGGAATCTCGGAGTCAATATTGTTCTGGAACTCACCGCTCAATGCAGGATGGAGAGCTCATCTTTTCACACCATCAGGTGAAACTATAAAAGGGGACATCAAAGGTGATCTGTGGGGAGAACAGCGGGGGTGGGGGGATTTACGCTCAACTCCACGGGTGGTTAATTCCCTTTCTCCATTTGCAGAAGAATATTCCTACGGGCGAAGCAAACGAAGCTGGGTGGGCCAGTCCAGTCCGTCATCTCGGCCCTACGCGTCACATTGGTGGAGACCGCAGCTGTCCAGTTCCGATCGACGCCTCTGTGGGAGCCAGGTGAGCGTAACAGAACGCGAAGACTACCCACAAGTTCCGACCCGGGCGTTATGGATACCTCAGAGACTGACCAATTGGCCCAATTACTAGGGGAACTGAGGGCTGAAGTGCATTCCGCCCGTCAAGAAACCAATGCTCTTAGGAGAGAACTGATTTTGTCAAAGGAGCAAACTGATGACCTTGCTATGCAACTATTGCAAAGCCAGGCTGGACAAACACCCCTACCTCGTTCCGGGGGAAATCCAGCTCCTGTGTTATCGAGTAACCCTGTGCAAATAAACCTACCAGGCTTATGGGAGCCAGGTGAGCGTAACAGTAACCTCATTACAAGCTCACATTCTGTCTTGAGATAAGCCTGGCTGCTCAGCTCGCTACCAAAAACTGTGTGGTACAGACTTATACCAGAGGTTGGTTTTGCTTACACCTGTAGTCATAGTTGTGTGCAGTGGTCCCAAAGGGTACTGAATGCAAACTTTGCCTAACACTTGCGCACACAGCGCTCATGTTCCTATGACACAATCCATACCCTACCTTACTGATAAAAATCAACACATTCTAGTCTCTCCTCGCTACTACCAAAGCACCACTTCAATTACTACTACTAGATACATACTATTAAACATGCCCTAGCTCTAACCTCTGAATATATAAGCAACATTATTACATTTGTTACTCCTCCTTTCATTGTGTAAGGCTCTGTGATGTTCTCTAAAAGTGTGTCAACGCTAACTACAAATAACACATGTGCATAACTACCAAACCAAATGGCAAAATACGCAGCCTAAACCTGGTTGGGGTGTTGCACTTGCATCCCAACACTGCCGCCTTTAGTTAATTCATTAACTGATCTTGCTTCCCTCTCCCTATGGGAATCATCCTTGGGCACCCACACCTTAGACACATGACGTAGGCTTTCTCCACGCTGAACATATTTTTCTAGGGTACAGGTCATAAAACAATATCCCCCATTTCCTGCAAGATCGACTGAATGCGCTACATAGTTCTCTGGGTCAGCTGGGGAGTAGGACAGTGTCTCTGGGGGACCAACTGGCTCTCCTATCCTTACCATCCTATACTCCTTTTCGCCATTCCATTTTTTGGTCTTGTGTGTACATGTGTTTTAAGATGGGAGTGGCCTTAACTGTTGTGAGGGACATCATCATTGCTCTTTTGGGTAATGTCATCGTAGGACAAGCTGACAGGAACAGAATACAAGTAAAATGACCACTATGGGAACTAGAACTTTTATGGCTAGGCCCAACCAGGAAGGAGCCCATCAAAACAATGAATCCAGCCAATCATCTTCTCGCACCCCCGCTTCCTTTTCCATGGTGATACGCAAATTGTGCAGGGCCCCAATAGCATGGGTCAGGGACCCATTGTCCGAGTCATTGGGGGGATACATGTGCACCATGAGCTCCCTATCTTTCTGCAGACACCCACCATCCATAACAGTGAGGAGGTCTAAGATGTACCATTTCTGCAGTGTCATCAGCCGATCGGCCCGCAACTCCTCTTTGATCGAATTGAGTCCATGCTCCATCTCATTTGCTATCTGCAGCATCTCCCATCTAGTGATTCGTAACCATTTGTAGTTTTCCGCAGTTTGGATACCTGGAGCAAGCGAGGGTGTAAACAACGTCTCAGTCCTAGTGAAGAAGCAAAATTGGTCTGGTGTTGCCTTAAGCTTGTCCGCAGATTGTTGAGAGAGATCATTTGAATTTTATAGCGAGGGGAGCTCATTGATTGATGTGCACGCTTGTGGGGAGGGGGCACAGTTGTAACTGGGGGTGGCTGTGGCACATTTATGATGGTGAGGCGAGCATCAGGCATGATATGGACAGCAGAATATAATGTCGGCTCATTGGTGCCAACAAGCACACTGTCATTGCCTCTGAAACACAAGGAAAAACAAGTAAGTATCTGTACTTTAGCAGGTCGTTCATTCATCTGTATCCATGTCAGCTTCCATATATATGTATTACATGCATCATAACAGCTCTCATTTACGTGTGCCACTACTTCCTCTGAAAATCCAGTAATCCCCAGGCTCTGCAACTCACCAGCCTCTCCTCCCATCTGTTGTTGGAAAACACTGCTCCTGCTAATTTTAATTGTGGTCTGAGTCGACACCGCATTTGCTCCTTATTCTCAGAACACTCACGGGTGTCTGGTCGCAGCATGGTGGTTTGAACCTTGTGTCCTTGGAACAACCCCTGCACCCTACATAGGGCTAGGTGCACTAAACTTTTGTGCTATGAGAGGTGGCATTTCTTTTGGAATAAACAATCTGGGATTGCCAGTTACATGTGGAATCAGGGAGCATATATAACAGGAATCCTTTGATCTTGCTTTTCCCACCTCACGCATGTCATGTGATTGCACCAAAGGCTATCCATGTTGGGGTGATACACATCTGCAACAGTGTCCAAGAGAACCCCTTGATATTCAATGTCCCCAAATTCAGTTTCCCTTTTGCTCCTAGGCACTAATGCACTTCTATTTGTACCACATATACTACTTCAGTATCATTATACCCACCTTTATATGTCCCCACCTTATAACCCTTGCCAAAAGAAAGGAAAGAAAGAGAAAGACACAATACACAACATGATATTCATATTTTGATGCCCTGGTCCTGGAAGCAGTGAAGGAAAATCAATACTTGTGCCCCCAAAAGGACACAGCCCTTGAAGAAATGGTAAAAATATGTGGGTCCCACTCATCTTTTAGGGCTGTCCCTCCTGTGTATCCTGGGGAGGAGGGCTGGTACTGGTGTCCTTTCTGATGTCTGTGAGATGAATCCTGTATTTCACTCCTTTAACTTTCACTGCAGATGGTGTGCAGTAGACAACTTTGTAGGGTCCAGGTAAGCATGTGTTATTCCATTTCCTGATGAACAAGCAAGCATACATGTGGTCTCCTGGGAAGAGCTGAGGTTGCTGCAGAAATACTTGGTCAATGGAATCTGTTGCAGACAGCTGTTGTGAATGTGGTGATAACTGTTGAAAGATAATTCTTACACATTTGGTAGCCCTGAAAATCATCCCCATAAACATCATCTGTTCTGTGGGGATCAGAGGCTGTGCATGCATGTGTTACTGGTGTGTGCAGCCTCCTGCCCGTCACTATTTCGTGAGGGGTCAAGTGGTGGTCTTTCCATGGCTGATTCCTGAGGCTAAACAAAGTTGGGGAGAAGCAGTGGAGCCAGTTCTTACCAGAGAGTGGAAAATATTTGACAATCACTGCTTCAATATGCCAATACGATGCTCCACAAATCTGTTGGCTTACAGATTGTAAACTGAACCTAGTCTATGGTTTATTCCCAGTAAGGAAGTGATTTCCTTGAACAGCTCGTTGAATAATTGTGTCCCATTGTCTGATATCAGGACATCACATATTCCCCTGTGAGGACATACCTTGCCTACAGAAATGTGGCTACCGATTTGGCCTCAGGGTGGGCAGAGGGTCCTTCTTCAAGCCAACAAGAGAATGGGAAACTCCAACAATCAAATAACGATAGTTACTACACCTGTTAACCATGTCAAGATAATCAGTGTGAAGCTCTTGAAAGCGCCCTGAGGGACCAGGGGCAACGCTCCTTTTAATGTCCTATGGGTGTAGCCAGTGCTATAAAGGTAGTACAGTTAGCCACAAAGTGGTCCACGTTTTCTTGAAGATTTTGGACAAACCAGTCCTCCTGAATGTCTGCAGCAATATATTGCTTAGATATATGTGTAGGATACTGTAATTGATTGAAGGCAACTGTAAGCAGTTCTTGAGGCATTACTAATTTACCTGTAATATTTTGTCTCCAGATTATGTCAATGGGGGAAAGGAGAATCCTCTTTTGACCCACAAATCCTTCTCCTGTTGGGGAGCTCATCCTTGCAGTTCAATTATATGTGTTAAGGTAGTTGAATTGTATGCTGGCAGCTGCGCTTGCTGCAATGCTAACTCAGGGTATGCAGTGACATCTAGTATTTTTATGTAGGCTGCTTCTTTCGCTGTTTTGTCTGCTGCATCATTACCATAAGAAATTGTGGCTGTATTATGTGTATGGGCTGAACATTTTACCACAGCAACTACTGAAGAACCAGATAACGCATCAGTTAATCTCCCTAACAATGCTGCATGCTGCACAGCTGTTCCGTCAGATTTTTCAAACCTTCTCCGGCGCCATCTTGATAGTATGGATGCACAGTGGAAATGACATATGCAGTAGCAGAATAAATGGTAACTAGGGAACCTTTTGACATTTCCAATGCTTCTATTTGTGCTACGAGTTCCACAGCTTGTGCGGAAGAATGTGCTGGAAATCTCTTTTTTATCATGGCCTCGTACTCACCATCTACAAGGCTCACCACCGATGCACCAATATATCTCTGTCCCATCTTGTGAGCGATCGTCAATGAATCATAAACGAAAAGCACTTCTCCCTCCTCAAGTGCATCTTCCCTGACCTTTATTATGTCATCCTCATAACCCACCTGGCTGCACATGTTCTGCAATAAATAATGCTGGGTTCACTGTGTGACGCCTGTCAATGTGAATGGAAGAATTGGACAAAATAACCTCATAGGCAGACGCTCTCTGTGTGGTGGGGGTTGATTTGGATCTGTCTAGATTAGCAAAAGTGTCACTGGGCATACAATGGTAATTGTCAAACTTTTTTCTATTGTAAAAGTTGCTGCTGCTAGAGCCTTGTGGCAAGTGAAATTACCTTTCATTACTGTATCTAGAAGTCCACTGTAGTAGGCCAGCGGCGTGTGTCCCAAGGATGTGTGTTTTGTGAGGACAGCCGTCATCACTTGACCATTATAATGTGAGAACATGAAAAATAATCTGGTGTTGCATAATCTGGTGTTGCTAATGCTGGGGTATTTCTTTCAACCCTTAATAAAAGGCTTGGTGTAGCTGGAGAAATCAAGATTCCATGACCTACAATAATTACAAAGCACTAGAAACTGTTGCATTTGTTTAACAGTGGTTGGCTGTGGTGTATTCTGCACTGCTGTTGCTCTCTCTGGTGTTATTCTCTGTCCTGCTGAGGATATTATTTGCCATAGGTATACTACCACTTTGTAACAATTTTCTGAAAGTAATGTGAAGAGGGTCACTGAAGTTCCCGATATTGTAATTCTGTATGGCTTCAGACCGAAATATAATCTACATATTGAATTATTGAACTCAGTACTTGTATGTTACCTAAATCCATTTGTAATATTCTGTTAAAAATACTAGGGGACTCACAACACCCCTGAGGCAAAATAGTGTGCTGGAATCTTTGCCCATGGTAAGTAAAGGTTGTGAGATATTGGGACTTTGGGTGCAACGGGATGGAGAAGAATGCATTCTTAAGATCTCTCATAGTAAAGTGTGTTGCTTCAGTGGGAATGTTGCAAAGAATCGTAGTTGGATTGGATACCACTGGGAATTCTGCATCTACAATATTGTTCAATTGGTGTAAGTCCTGTGCCATCCTCCAGGAGGTATTTTTCAAACTCTATATGGGCGTGTTGCATGGGGACTCTGATGGTTGTATTATGCCATGCCCCCACAATGCTACAATGGTGTCATATATCCCTTCATCTGCTTCTCTTGACATGGGGTATGGCCTTACTCTTACACTGAAGGAAGCATTATGGATCGATGAGAAATGCATTGGCAACATGCCTCATATGCTATAGTTAGGCAGACTGCCATGATCCCTAGTCTCACCCCTAGCAGAACATCAACACATAGAGTAGGCAGAGTCTGGACACTAAGAGTTGCTGGTTGGCGCAGGTGGCAGTTCACAAACACTGGCACTTGCCACTACCAAAATGGCATCCGGAGCAGGATGCCATACCGGAACCAAGATGGTCCCTGGCAACCCTCATCAGAAGTCTCCTTGGTGGTCTAGTGGAGCTGGGTACAGCCCAGGGCTATATAAACCCCACCCTGGGCCACACCCCGCAATTAGCGTTTTTTCCAGCTGGTAAGCAGGCAGCGTAACGCTTGCTCCTCTGTCCCACGTACTGCTCTGTATGCGGCCCGTCTCCAACTACCGGCCTCTGCAACCGGCATTCTAATCCAGCCCTGCAGTGACTGGTGCCTGCATCTGTGTCTACGAGCATCCAGAGCTGGCGGCTGTTCTCTACTTTCTCATACTTACCTCGCGGTGGCCTCTGCAGCTTCCATTCTCGCTCTACATTTACCTAGGAACAGAGGAAAACTGTAAGCCACTTCTGTTCGGCTTCAGCGGTCCAACTGAAAGTTCAGTTTTTACGAAGCAGGGAAGTGATGGGATGCACTATGTCGGAAAAGTCTGTGATGAATCGCCTGTAAAAATTGGCGAACCACAGGAAACTTTGGATTGCCTTGACGGAGGTAGGTGAAGGCCACTGGAGTATTGGTTCCACCTTCCAGTTATCCATCTGGATTCGCTGTGGAGTCAAGATGAAACCTAGAAATTCCACCTTGGTCACATGGAAGGCGCACTTCTCGAGCTTTGCAGACAGATGGTGCTGGCGTAGTTTCTCCAAGGCCACCCTCACATGTTGTACATGTCCTTCCAATGTCGTGGAGTAGATTAGGATGTCGTCTATGTACACCACTGTGCAAATGTCCAGTAATTCCCACAAGACATCGTTCATGAAAAACTGAAACACTGCTGGAGCGTTGCACAGCCCGAAGGGCATAACATTGTATTCAAATAATCCAAACTTTGTGCAGAAGGCCGTCTTCCACTCGTCCCCAGCCTTCACGCGAACCAGATGGTAGGCTTCCCTAAGGTCAAGCTTTGTGTAGATTCTATGGGCCACACCAGTACAGATACTTAAGATTGGAGATGCTTATTCTCCTCATGTGCCTTTGGCGGTTGACCTCTGTCATGATATTAGCAAACTTATGGTCACTAGACGATGGGAAGCTTCAGGTGTCTTGTCCTGCAGAGACATGTACGAGGGAGGCATCTTCAAAGACTTTGATGATATTGCCTCTAACACTGGGCTACATAGGCACCAATTTATAAGATACTTAAGAGTCGCCAAACTGGCCAGAAGGAAGTGGACTGACTGGATGGCAGAACCAGAACCTAGCAAGACACTGATTTTACTGTACAACATTGAAGATGTGTGGAAACCGGTATCACAGCTATGCAGTGGACTCCTGTCAGCGGCATGTATTGCAGTTTAAAGATTAGGACAGCTTGGGAGTCAGATTTAGGACTAGAGCTGGAGGACAAGCAGTGGGAAACTGCATTACTTTTTGTTAAGCGCATGTCTAGGAATGTGCGATTTCTATTGTTACAACTCAATGTCATACATCAGACATATATGACACCTGCTATAGTTGCTAAATTTAACAGCCAAGCATCATCCAACTGTCCATGGTGTGGAAATGACCTGGCAAATATAATGCACATTTTCTGGAGATGCCCGAAGGTGTAGGCTTTTAGGGACATAGTCCAATTAACGCTTGAAAAAGCTGTCAAGTCCAGGTTCAAGTGGATCCCAACTGAATGCTTGCTGGGGATTTATGGTAGGCCCAACAAAATAAGACACAACATTAAACTCATGGACCAGTCATGTGTCCTTACAAAAAGGAGAATTGCATTGGCATCGAAGACATTCAGCACTGGAGCACTGCTGAGACCGTAGTGTGGCACAGAGCCATGCAGACAGGCCTTAGGGAGTATACCACCAACATAGAGGCTTCGAATGCCCTCCTTTTACCCATGTTTGGTCCATCTGACGACACACCCCCATGAATGGCGAGATCCCTTTCTTTAGTTGCTTTACTGATGGACAGAGATGGTCTGCTTGCTCCCCCTCCTTGAATGGTGTCTCTAGCCCTTGATGATGGTGGAGTCCTGCGGGGAGCTGGTATTTACCTTTTCTGTTTCCACCAGGTCGGGATAACTTCTTGGGGCTCCTTGGCACCAATATAACACTGTAATTGTGAGACTGATGCCCAGTTTGTTTGTTTGTTGGTTGGGTTATGTTGAAGTTCAATCTGTACCTTGGTACCATGATCTCCTGTATTTTTTTGTGTGAAGTGATGATGCTTATATGCCAATAAACAGATTTTAACATTAAAACAAAAAGTCATAAATGGAAACATCTATCCCACACCGTTAGTAGCCCTCCACCATACCCGGAACAATGTGCTCACTGGCATCAAAAGATTTCCAAGCTCCCTCACCCAACCCCTAGCAATGCCAGGAATTGATGCAGCGTTGATTCTTTCATGATCCACTTGGTATTCTGATCCCTGTGCAGTCTAACGAACCAGTCCATATGGTGCAACAATGCTGCCCAGTAATATGATCTAAAATTTGGTGCACCTATACCCTCCTTCCCCGCTGGTAACCGTAATGTACTCAATGCTATCCTCGGGTTCCCTCCTTCCATAACAACCTGGATAGGGTTCTATGTAACCAACAAAAACACTCCGTCAGAACCATTGTCATTACTTCAAACACATATAACAGCTCGGGTAGCATTATCATCTTCACCAGCGCCAACCGTCCCCTCAGATGGGAAATTAAATTCAAAATTCAGCAAGCCTCTCAAAGATAATAATCAGCTTCCCCACATTTTGACAGTACATCCAGTCCCAATCTGGGCTAACTTGTATACCCAGGTATTTGAAGACTTTCAACAGTTTCCATTCATAACTGCTCTAACTCACCCTCAGAGTTAATAGGCAGCGCATAGGCAGCTGACTTGTTTATGACAAATCCCGAGAGTTCCCGAACTCTCCAATAGTGGCCATGACCCATTGCAGATTCACCTCCAGATTCCGTACGTACAGTAGCACATCTTCTGCATACATAAAGATACAATGCTCTGTCCCTCCTAGCATGACACCAGTATCCATACACTCGCTCTGATACACCCTACGCAGTGGTTCAATCACCAGGGCACTTATCAGAGGGGAGAACAGGCTTCCCTTCTGCACTTTCCATGAAGTGAAAATCATCCCATTAACCTTCACCTTGTCGATGAAACGGGTTCCAAGGCCCATGCTTTCCAGCACCATGCACTGAAAATCCCAGGAGGCAGAGTCAAGCGCTTTGTATGAGTCTAGGCTAACCACTGCCAGCCTCTCTACTAGACATGTGTGCTTGTCTAGGATCAAGAGAAGATGTCTCAGGTTGTGTATAGTAGACCTACCCGGAATTAATCCAGTCTGGTCCGATGGACCCGGGCTTGCATGCACAGTGATAACGGCCTGCCAGTACTTTGGACATAACTTTCCCATCCACATTAATCATGGATACGGCCCTGTACGATGCACACTGAGCAAGGTCCCGTCCCTCCTTGGTCAGAGTTAGTATCAACGCTTCCAGCATGGACTCAGGGAGTCCTCCTAACTCCTTGGCTTCAAGAAACACCTCAACACCTCAAGTAGCTTGGGTTCCAAGATATCAACATATGTACTATATACTTCCACCATTACCATTACTTCCACCATTAACCCATTAATTCCAGGTGTATTACCCCGAATCAGACTATTTACTGCCCTAACCACCTCTTGTGCCTCCAAACCACTGGCAACCGTTCTTATTTCTCCAGGTCCAGTGCAACGAGGCCAGCCTCCGCAATCCAGCTTGCGTTCCATCAGAACTCCCTCACATAGCCCGTTCCCACATTCCTTCCTTTCCAACCAGGCCAATCATTTACCCATTTTGTCTCCCTTTGAGTGTTGTTGAGCAACGTACCGAGTATAACAAAGTGTGTCCAGCCACTCCCTTGCCCCATGCAGCTCCCACTTCCCGTCAGTAATCACCTTGGCAAGCACATTCCCCCTCGCCAACTCCTGTTCCAGTCTCTCCACCTTCAACTCCAAACCTTTAACTTCCTGAGTGAGAACCATATGCACCCCCAGACCAGCCAACATACAAACATATAAAGTCCTTCAGTGCCTCCCATTCATTGGATCTATGTGATGTGGTTCCCCATTTAGCCTCCAGAAATTAACCATTGTCCCCAAGCAACATCTTAAAATCTTGAACGCGTTGTCCTCCAATATTCAGTTATCAAACTTACATTTGGGTATGGGCGGGTGAGTGCCTCTTTTGACCAACCCCACAAAAATGGAAGAGTGATCCGACAGTGTTCAATCCAGATACTAAGCCGACGTGACCCAATCAAACTTTTCCTCCCCCAAAAACACGTAAGTAGGATCCATGGACCGCAGAGAAATAGGAATAGCTGCACTCATCTCTGTGTAACACCCTCCAATCATCTCTAAGAGCGAGATCCCCTACCGTCCGTGTCAGCGTTCTTGCCACCGTACCCAGCTGTCTAATTGTGCCACTAGCCACATCCAGTGTGCAATCCAAGACACAATAAAAAATCCCAAACCAAAGGGCCCATCTGCTCCTATGTCATATCAAGAGATCCTGCATTCTGTGAAAGAACTCAGCCTGAGCCACGTTGGGGGCGTAAGTCCCCAACAAGAACTTCCGAGTACCCAGTATCTCCCCAAGTATAGCTACATAACCCCCCCTTCACATCTACCATGTTTTGCGTGACCTTAATCATTGCGGACCCCCTGATCCATTTAACCACCCCTCTGGAGTAGGTGGAGAAAACCATACCAACAACATCTTGCTTCCATTGTGCTCTCAGTGCCTGTAGCTCACGTCTATCCAAATGGGTCACCTGCAGATAGCCACATCGACTTTGTCCACATTAAGGTATGATTCGATCTTGCCTCTCTTAATAATAGTGTTCACTCCTCACAATTTCCAGCAAATAATCTTCAACTCTGCCATTTCGCCCAGTCTGCATCAATATGATCCTCCCACACTAGTGTTGGCTCCAAAACAAACCCCTCACCAAACAAGACTTTCGCACTCAAACACAACTATCCCCCAACCCCATAGAACACTCCCACCCCACCACGCACCCACAACCCCCAACATAGGATGTACCCTGTCTCCTCTACCCTAGCTGCCCTGGTCAGTCTCCTGTGTTCCAGCTTCCCCCCTTAGCTCCAGGATGCCATCCTCTGTCCTCCGGCCCTCAGCGTCCTCTGGCCTAATCCCAAGCGCCCTTGTGGCTGTGGCAAGCACGCCCAAACTGGATTGTAGTGCTGTCACCGCATCCTCTACATCCCCCATTCTTCTCTCCACTTCAGAGACCCTCTCCCCCATTTTTCCAATGTCCACCCGCACCAGCGAGATCTCAAACGTTATATTCTGCACCTTGCCCTCATGCAAGGTTCTGGAGCCCTGGAATGCTGCCAAAAGTTGCCCCATGGTCACTGATTCCTTGAGCAACCCTAGGAGTGAGTCTTCCCCAGCAGATGACATGGTCTGCTTTGGCTGTTTACCCTTGCCCCCATGCACTGCTCCAGTTTTTGCTGGCCTTCCTCCAAAGGGATCCATGTGAGTCCAGCACCAGGGTTCTGCAGCACAACAACAGGCACCCCTCACATCCAATCAAAGCCCTAATGGACCCCCTGCAGCACTCTTCCAACTGCATCAGCATTGGCAGTGCCAGCACATGTTGTGACCAGGGCCAATGGATCCCAACTCTACACGGTCAGTTCTTCCCCACTCCACCAATCAGTGGCTTGACAAACCAGGCCACCACCAAGCCTCCAGCATTACAGTCTGGCACCCAGATCCGTAAGCCCAGCCAAAGGAGCGGGAACCCCCCCTTTTCTCCTCCACTCAACAACAGCAGCCTCCGCTCACTGGCTCCTTCTGTGTGCCTTTCAGTACTGTACCCATTGGATGAAGTCCCAATGCTCCGGGCCCCCCGCTGATACCCAATATCTGGCACTGGCCTCTTATTCACCAAGGGCTGTGGCCCGACTCAAGTTCACCCCTGCAGGCCCTCAGACCAACCAGGGTCGGGTGCACCCACCCAGCCTGACAATCAGTGCCCAGCACTGCTAGCTCACCTTGCACTCAATATCTATCACACTAAGGTTGGTCGGCCAAATCACTGCTCTCCACGTGTTCACAGGATGATTAATGCCTGAGGGTCCATTACAGTGTATGGCAACCATCTCACCTCGGAGAAGCCTTGACCTGTCAGGGCCAGGATATTCAGGATATCCCTCAGCCGAACGGAGCTCAGAGAACTGTGGCCATCTTGGTCAGGCTCTCTAGCGCCACCGCCAGCACATGGCCGACCTTTAATGCATATTCAGTAGTGTTTACAGATGTATATGTAAATGGCCTATTGGCTTTTTAGGTTGATTTTGAACCCATTCAGTGAGTGTGACATATTTCCTCAGGTAACTGCTGTTGAATGAAAAGCAAGGACAAAATGATTCCATATGGTAACATTGGTGAGCTATAATGCTTTTGAAAATAATATATATTTCCTGATATCAAAAAGCACTTCCAACATACTCTAGGACTTGGTAAATTGACTAATCTAACTCAATGTTCCTAGAATATTTGGGGGAGGTACTTGGTGTGGTCAGAAAGCAATTAGGAATAAATATTGTTTCAAAAATGGTATTTATGTTGCCAATATCATCCCTGGATGCCAGTCAGAGTGTCTGTATGCTTTCTCAAAGAAGTGGTACTGTGTATTCATGGACATTACATAATTGCCCATGCATTAGATAGGGAAGATGCATTCAGCATTCAGGGAATGTCACAGACAGATGGCATTTCTCTCACAGACCCTGCTAGAACCTGAAAGGGGCCAACGGCCCTGAGAGTGACATGTGTGATGAAGTCACATGCTGGAGGCAAGTGGGTGGTACTGGCGTGATGCAGTGGTCTGGGGACGGCCACCTGAACTGAGATACAGGCCCAGAAGTGGTATGCAGTGTATTTTCCAGGTCCCCAGTCCCATTCATAGCCTCACATGTAGAAGAACTCCTGATGCCCTAAAATTAGTGCCTGGAAATCACATACGCAATGATGAAATGAATAAAGAAAAAAATGAAAAAAATAAAGATCTAAACCAAAAGCAAGACATACAGAGACCTGCTCCTTGTGTGTCTGTGAGCTACATTTTGCATACCAAGAATCATGTTTTGCACCACTGGAGGAAAATGGTCTGGACCACACTTATGTGAGCACCTGCAGAACTCAGGAAGTTATGCACGATCATTCTGCTGATGGGAATGTCCTGTGGCATTCAAGAGGAGTTGGCAGTGTATGATCAGCTGTCATTGTCTTACATATTTCAAAATGGCGGATACACCATTTGTGAGCTTGGCTTGTGGAGATATGTGGTGGTCTGCTCTGTAGTGTAAGTCACCTGGGGAGTTAGTAAATTGTGCAGGTCCTACCCAATCCAAGGACACGCTCAACTCGTTCATACACCTGGCACACAAGAAATTGGCCTGGCCCCTGCCCTGAAGTCTTATATAACAGGGACAAAGCAATGGGCTTTGTGGGAGCTAGGATTCGATGTGCAGAATTGCAGGTGCAGAGCAAAATGTAGCCGAAGAGGTGGAGAGGAGCAAGAAAAGAGTGGAGGCGGTGGAAAGGATAGAAAGAGTAGCGGAGGAGATTAAAACAGGGATGAGAGATGAGTGGAGGTGGTGATGAGGGTGAAGTAGAGGATGGGCAGGAGAGACAGAGGCTCAGATTTGGTGGATAGGATAGAGAGCATGGTGGATAAGGAGTCAGAGAGAAGAGAAATAATGGTGAAGCAGTGAGGAAGGGAGCTGAGGAAAGCAGGAGCAGTGGAGGAAGAGTGCAGTGGAGAGGAGGAAAGGAGGAAGAAGGAAGAAGGAGCAATAGAGGAGTCAAGGAGGAAAGAGAGAGCAGAGGTGAAGGGGAGAAATAATAGAGGACAGGCAGGGAGGAGAAAGAGAAGATGGGAAGGGGAAATAGAAAGAAAAGAGCAGAGGAAAAAGGTGAGAAGTAGAAGAGATATGAACAAAGGTGGAAGGAGAAAAGGGAGGGAAGCAACAGAGTTCCTAAAACCTCCGTTTCATGAAGCATTATAAAGTGATGGAGGGTCGCTCTGTTACAACTAAAAATCCTGTAGGCCCACCATTCAATGTTACCTCTTAACACCAGGAGACAAAGCCTGATGACCTCTGACACTATGTTCAATTTTCCAACTACTAGCGAAAGGCATGAGGGTTTCAGATGGTGGCACCACATAGTAGAGTCCAGGTTGACCAATGCCAGATACTGATAATTTTAGCAACAACAAAGAAACACTCACAATCACACAGAGTGAGTGACTGTTTGCTGTCCAGAAGTCTGCTCCGATTTAGGGAACAACAAGAAGGCCTGAGGAACACAGTCCTTAAGTAAATCCAACAGAGTTGTGAAAAACCATCCATACAAAATGAAAGAAGAAAGTGATACTGTGTATTGTTTCGTCTCGTCTGTGATCACTAGGCTGTGACACATGCGAATCGATGAGAGGATGTGTGCATTCTTCCAAGAGGGTGGGGAGTTAAGTCGATGAAATCCAGACTATCTGACAAGATGAATCAGGTGCCCAAGAACTATATGTGAGGGGCGTAGGGTACAACTGTTGACAGGGGCTGTTAACTTGTGAGACCCTCTTTGCCTCCTCTTTGATACTGAAAAGAACAGTCCCCTCCATGCAGGCTCAGAACTGATTGAAGGGCATTATGGTATCACTGTGAAGATTATGTGAGAGGGAAATTGAAGTCCACTACGGCCTTCAGAACCTCTGGAGGTGGTCATGCCCCAGGATATTCCAGGGGACAGAGACTGACTAGAACCGAAAAAGGGTCTGAGAGCGATAGAAGCATAGTCCACATGCCCTTCAGCCAGACCCCACATCTCTCCCTAACAAAATTCTGCTCGCAAAGAGGTAGTTGTCTGAACTAAAATAATAGCCAGATAGTGCTTACCTATAAATCAATCTCCTTCACAAGTCTAGCTCCATCTTGAACTAGGCGCCCCAATATATCCTCCCACATATATCTAAATGTACCCTTTTGAAATCTGACTAACATGTCCTGCCATTGATGTCAAACTATATTCATCCTACCACTTAAATAAATAGATCTTCCATAGAGTCTAGCTACTCCTTCCCAAGAAGTGGTTTAAACAGACTTCATGCAGTGGTCTTCCTTACATACTACATAATGTGGTCTTCATATACTGAATCTCTTTGAGAGATGTAAAGATGCCTTAAAACGGTCATACTAGATTGATTAGATTAGTGAATGAATGAAGAGGTGGAAGAAAGATTGTGTACACAAATATGTCAAAATATGTTACCCAACAAAGCACAGCCTTATGTAACCTTTCATTGGACCAAGCTGGACTGTGGGGTGCTTCAAGCAGCTCTGTGTCATCAGGATGAGATTTCGAGTAAGTAAACAGTTTTCGCTTTTTCGCTTAGCAACCAATGTGTTTGCATATTTGTATGTAACATTTTATCAACCATTTGCCACCTTTTTCAAAAGACGCTTGCTTTTCTCCAGCATCAAAACAAGTATGGTATCAGAGGAAGTTACTTGGCCAAATGACATTCAATGCACATATTCATTCAACTTAGCTCTCCTGTATGAGTGTGGGGTTGTAAATGTATAGGCTATGTGCAGGTTGTTCAAATGTAGACAAGAACAAAATGCATCTGACTCCTACAGGTTTGGAATAGGAAAATAATACTCATAGAGGATTGCCCTCTTTCCTGCATACATCTGTGCAGTTTTCTTTGAAAATGTGTATGCAACTTTCAATCTAAGTATGTGTGCAGCTTTCAATGAAGATATGGTGGCAACCTTCCGTATGCATGTGTCTGTCTGTGTGTTTGCATGCAGGTGTGTGTGTGTGTGTGTGTGGCCTTCAATCCAATACTATTAGTTTATCTTCCTAACTGCAGTTTTTGGGCTGTAGATATAATGTTCTCCATTAAAGAGATGCAATGTTAAAGCATCCGTGCCCTTTCACATTACACATAGCCCTGCCTATGTTCAGGATAGGGGATTGCATATTCTTAGGTTATGCACCATAATTGTCTGTGAATGGAATTAATTCTTTGAGCTACTTTCAGTTTTGCAAGCTTCTATTTACTGACTAGGCTACCACTGCAATACTAAATGATACTCTGTCAAACAAAATGATCCATGATGGCAATATGGTCTGCATGATTCTATGCAGCATGAGCCACAGATTCTATTCTTATTTGGTTTGATTCTAAAAAAACGATCTGCATTTAGTTACTCAAATTGCTGTCAGTTTTAGATTCTGCCTCTCAATACAAAAATGTATTGGGCTTTTGGAAATGAAATCTCACTTGCATTCAGTATCAAATAGAGAAGACCGAGCCATTTTATGTAATACTGCACCTGTGTCTCTCTCTTTCAGATTAGCATACCCCCTGGCACCCAGCTTCTTGTAGTCCCAGGTTTTACAGTGGATCGCACTAGAGGACTATCTAGAGTTGTATATGGGTTTTCCACTTACATTTTAAATGTGGATTCTTATTTTTAGAGCATCAACAAGGTCCTTCTTAGCTGCCTGTCTGGAAATCAGTCTCCACGTGGCCTGCTAATTTCTCTCTGAAAGGGCTCCTTTCTCCAGTCTGCCTGGAAACTTGTTGGTCTCAGTTCAGCTCCCAGCCATCTCTCAGTTGTATCCATAGATATTGTTCAATATTAATCCCCTTATCTGTGTGCATGCTACTATATAACCAAAAAACTACTCCCCTCATCTTGTGACTAAGGTGTGGCTATCTACCAGTCTTGTGACTGCATGATCCACCCTTAGCCTTGTGACTGTGAAGAGAGGGAGAATCATGCCTAATCTTGTGAACGGTTATTTCGTGTTTGCAGCATAACTGCTTATGTGAATGGGCTGGTTTAATAAAATAAAGATAATTTTAATCTATATGTCAGAAGGAACAATTCAATGAGCCTCATTACGAGGTCGGCGGTAACCCGCCGGTGCGACAGGCGGGTTGCTGCGACCTGGTAACACCTGATCCATCCACCTGACTTCCCAGTGCCACCGGAACATTACAAGTCCCGGCGGAGCGGGAAGTCAGGCGGCAGGTTTTATAAGTCCCCATGGAATGGGGACTTGGAAGCACCGGCACCGTTGCTAATGGTGCCAGTACTTCCATGGCAACTCTGCCTGCTGGGGCCGCTGGGCCCGGCAGGGTCAGACCTGACGGGCGCAGCAGCCCCAGCAGGTAGACTCGTAGTGTGGCGGTCCTGAAACAAGGGTGCAGATAACCTTGTTTTTGGGCTGCCACTTTTTTTTATGTATAAATCGCAATTTTTAAGACTTTTCAAAAGTTACACATTTTTATTTTATTTGATTTTTGGGTGAAAATGCAAAAGACGAACTTTCTATTCCATTATGATCCAGACTCACCGTACACATTTTTTCTGTTTTGTTCCCATCTTTGTATTGTTTGTCTTGTTTTTCTCATGGTTGTTTTAATCAGACTCATTATTGCACCAATGTCACTATGTGTTACATATGGGAATAACAAACACATATCAATTAATGATATCTTCTTTGAAATTTGTGTTCACGTATTTTGCGGTCTAAAATGACATGAAATTTGGGCTGTTTGTGATTCGTAATCATGGGGATTTATATTTGACTTTTATACAATGAGTTGGGTGCTCTGTGACTGCTTTGTAATGGTTTGCTGTGGGGAATTACTGTTTCCATGAATCATTTGTATTGTCTTTTTTTGGGTAAAAAGATGTTATTATCTAAACAGGCCCAGCCTTGAAAAGGACCTGAGTGGGTCGAAACACGTGTTGGCTACCATGAGGGACGCACATATGACCAATTTATGTTGATCAAATAAATCTAAAGGAGCTTAAAATGGACTTTGAATAGCATGCTTTGGTTTACATACTGTATAAAGTGGAGTGAAGATTCTTATATTCAATACAAATCCATTGATATGAAATAGTTACACAAATATTGTATGTCAGTCAGCGCACATTCCATGCAAACTTTGTAGTAGCTTACCCTGCAACACTTTTTGCAACTCCTGGCCCACTTTCCTCTGGCTATCTCTTGGGAACCAGGTGGCTTCATAATAAAAACGTAACTGAGGCCACACTCTTTGGAAATTAATGTATCATATTTATTCGTACTACCAAGCCATTCTATTGCAGACCCAGCTGTCCCAACACTCCCTAGGGGGGCACTATAAACACAATCTAGTTTGACACTTTGGCAATGTCTCCACTCCACTCAAGACTTTGTTCCCACAAACAATATATCCTTTCACAACTATTGTACTTACCTTTTATCGGGAAGACAACCTGTTATTCTACATTTCACTGATAGCTCCTGAGAACAACTACGCCCTGCAACAATAAATAATATGTGTGCTGCACCTCACCCTTCCTCCAAGGACCTTGGCATGCTGAACTCTCGCTGGGGGAAGCAGGAATACAGTTTAATTAAATGGAAGGACGGAGGCTCAGATCTGCGGCGTAGTGCCCTGAATGGCAGAAATCTACAACTCTGACACAGACTAGTTCAAAATGGCAGGACTCAAGCTAATGTGGCAAGAGACCCTTTTGCTAATGAAAACCTGCAACAAAATATTTTGCTGCCCCTCATTCCACCATGTACTTGGTAGCCTAGTGCTCTCTAGAATGTGGCAAAACTAAATCCAATTCGAAAATAGCCTGAAATGCTGTGACAAATGACAGAAATACTGACACAGAAAATGACCAAATCTTTATGCTCATAGAATTTCTGCAGCTTGTACTTCCCTTCACGTTTAGGGCATTGCACCTGCATCCTAACAAGAAGAAGAAAATATGTCCAAGGTATCCGAACAAAAAGGGCACATCAGTGACTCAGACGATACAAAAGCTGCCATATACTAGAACACCGTTCTGTGGTATAGTCGGTATTGATATGAACATGTGCACTCTGTTAGAGGGTTTCTCGCACTCAACATTCATGTGCCTATCTTCATAAGAGTTGGCCTTTGCCCTAGAGGACCTGTCTATAGATTTTGGTTGGTACAACCAGGGGCTCACATGTACAGACGTTCAGAGTACAACTAACATGGTTTAGCAGTCTAATCTTTTTTCCATGACCTATTATGTCCCCAATGATCTGCCTTGGTAATGTGGCAACAGGATTTGCCCATGTGGAGAGCCACGTCAGAGCCAGGGCTATGATGTTACTATCCTCAACATAGTTCATACCCAGTTCCACATGAACTGAAAATGTTGGTGCTCCCTGAGGAAGAGATAAAACATATTCTCTATACGTCGCAGTGTAACCGCCAACTCTGTTTCCCATATCTCAATGTCATAAAGGCCAATGGCGGCAGCTTTGAAATTGTTGACCCTTTGTCCTCTGGGACCAGGTACCTGATCACCCTGCCACCCTCCCGCACTGCCTCTGGGCCACCCCTTGCACTGGGGTCTGTATCTGTACCCATACAGCCCCCCCTTTTCTTCCTGCACTTATCAAACCTACTTTGTCTGCTGCCTTAAACCCAGCGCTTGCCACTTGCTGGCCGCTACCATTGTTTGTTCCCTTTATTATTTATGTATTTATTATTATTTATCTGTTTCTCCTTTGCTCCGCACTTTCCAATTCTCCCCCCTCCCATGCACTTTTCCCCTCACCCACTCGCATGCACTTGCGCATTCTCAATTTCACTGGGCCTAGTAAGATCGTTGTTTTGTTCTCCCCTGTTCCCCTCCCTTGCCTTGTCACGCTCTGAAACACTTGTGTACGAGAGCGATAAAAATAAAATATCAATATCATTATGTCCACTAGCTGTGTTTGTATGCCTTTTGTAAAACGGGATATGCTCCCTACTGCCTGACTCATTCTAATTTTTTTTCGAGTGTGATGGTTCGAGCGTCGGCGGGTTTGGTATTTTAGCGTAGTCCTGTTCGCCCATGATATTAACAGTAGCGCCTGAGTCGACCATGAATTGGAATTGGCAGTTCCCCATTTTGATCGGGATTTTGGGGGCTTCCCTGGCCTCTTCATTGTCAAGTATAAGATTGACGTATTCATCCTGGTCGAATTGATCATATGGCGCGTTGTATGTTGCTTCCGGTTCGTCGTGGTAGAATGTTTCAGGCCTATATTCTGCTGGTGGGTAGTCATACTCATCCGTGAAATATCTGGTTTGGTCGGCCTGGTCCAACTGTGGTGGGTACCCCTGTGCTTGGTACTCGTCAATGGCTCTGACGTATCGCCTCTGTCCTTGCCCTTGTTGGTAGTATCTGGGTTGGTTGTATTGTGGTGAGGGCGAGCGGAGTGGCGTCCTGGCAGGCGCTTGGGGGCGCATTGGAGGAAATGGTATGCCTTCTCTACATACAGAGTGAAAATGCCCCTCTCTTCCGCAGTTTGTGCATCGTTGGGATAGAGCTGGGCATGACCCGGAGTGTGGGAAGGACATCCTACAGCGGTAGCATTGTCTCTGTTGGCGTGGAACCTGCGTAGCTTGTGCTCTGTATGATTGCGACCCTCTGTCACCTTGACGAGGGGGCTGTTTGGCTGCGAAGAGTTCATTGGTGTCTTGTTTGGGGTTGCCTGTGTTGCTCATGGATGAGGCTTGGTCATCAACCCTCTCATGTATGCGAGCAAGCTTGCTGACTTCTGGGATGGTGAGGTTTTTTTTTAGTAGCTGTTTCTTGAGTGCGGGAGACAGGCACTCTTCTATGACTCTCAGCCTTATCGCTTCTTCTAGGGAAAATGCGTCGAACTGGCAATTTGCACCCTTCACTCTCAAGCGGGTTATGAATTCATCGACTGTCTCTTGTGGCAATTGAGTGCCTTTGTTAAATAGATATCGCTCGTAGTCGCGGTTGACTTCGATGATGAGGAGTTTGTCTACGGCCCCAATCAGGTTCGTGAATGTGGTTTGTTGAGCTGCAGGGATCGTTTTCACAACTGTCTTTATAGTAGTGCTGAAAATCTTCCATCCAGTCAGTCCATCTCGGCCCCTTGGTGGCTTGGGGCGCCAAGGTGAATGGTAGGGGCAACCGCAGCTGTATTGGTTTCGTCTCGCGGGCCAGTTGGGGGGTTCCAGGATTGGACACAGGGTTGCTCATGTCGCTGGGCGGTGGGGGCCCGCGGGCGTACAGTCAGTCCAAATGCTGCCTCAAATTCTCTGGGCCAGAGTGGCGACCGCGCCACAAATGATGGCGTACGCTGGTGTAGGCCTAAACACGCAGGTGAGCTTGGACTTGCACTCACTTGAGGGTCTGGAGACAAGGATGGGCCCTTAGGCGAGAGGAGGTTGGAGGAGGGCGTGGGTGGGATCACCGGCACGCGTCGCTGGAGCGGACCTGGCGGACTGCCAGGACCGAAATGCGCACTTCCCAGTGCTTGCGCAGCTGTCTGGCACGCCGTCCCAGGCGTGACGATGGAGGAGGAGAGGAGTTCAGCGGGTAAGCAAACGCCCATGCGCACGCGGCGGATTGCCGTTGCTCGTACTGGAGGAGGAGTAGGAGGAGACTCGGCGGTCATCCGAGAGAGGGTAAAGCGGATTGCCAAAGGAGGACTCCGTTGTGTGCACGGACAACCTTCGTCGCCAGTGTGCCTCTTACGAGGCCTGAAAGGAGGACGCGCACACGGAGGGATATCTCAACACGTCTTTATTTCACCTTCACCACTATTAACTGGCGCTTCTCGTGCCTTACCCAGAACTCCCTTCATTCCCCAACTCCCCGTTATAACTCCACCTCTCCAACGGCGGGGCTAAACAAGTTAACCCATTGATGACCGGTTACAGATGGGTACTTTACCCCACTACAGCTAAAAAAAACAGACACCTAAGTAATCAAAATAAATAATTTTGAAGTAATGCCGTTAGCCACGAAGGCTCTAGATGCTGTACGGGCCTTGCCCGTCACCATACCTGATGACTTTACTGCATTCATTTCCAGTTTCCCATTGGACATAAAATTAACATACCAGTCTAAGAGCATCTGTATCCGTTTACGTTAGGGGAATGGCACTCAGTTCCACAACTCCACACAAGGCATAGGTAGCAAAATTCAGCACCTTAGTAGAAGAGAGTCCTTTTGGGTGGATGGAGTAATAATGTAGCCTGCTGAGCGTCAGCGAGGAGATTAATTCTTTGCTATATGGAACTTTGAGGTTTGGACACATTTTTTTGTAGGGGAGGTGATGAACTGCTGAAGATTCAGGTTGCTGTCAGGGATAATACTCACAATGCAAACCTTGGGCGATGGCATAAAAAGGTCAGGTGAAAGGATGGAGCAAAAGGGAGATTGGCAGTGACATTCGTAACTGGGAGAAATATCACTTCTGGTTCAGATGGCCTGAACATCAGGCAATTTAATGCCATCCACTGATGGATATAAAAGGGGCCATTGGTCATGCAGGGTACAGCTCTGTTATAAAAGGAGGGACAGGAGCCGAAGATTTGAGTATCATTGGCAGACTGATGAAATGAGGAGCAAAGGAAGAGGCTAGCTCCAACAATATATATCAGCAGCCGTTATTCCTGGATTTTATGTGTTTAAATTGTAAAATAAAAACGTTAAACCTCCAAAAAAAGGAAGAGGCTAGATCCAAAGCCACCCACGTGAGGATCAGTGTTCTCTTAGGACCAATATATGAGAATTCGAAGAAATGAGGGATGCTCATCTGCGTCCAAGGTGGCAGAGAGATCACAGAAAATGATAGATGACAGAGTAGATAGGAAGCAAGTGCACGCTGAAGACCTATTAAATTAGAATAAACACAGGTATGACTAGGCAAGCAGGACATGTGGCTTACGGGCAAGCTTATAAGCTGATCATGAAATATACGTGGATGGAACACCAAATTACATGACCCAGGCTTCCTTCCATTTTTTTTAAAAATAGTTTTTATTGTTTTTGCTTTACACACATCAGACAACGTATGAGGTAAGACAATCCTTTGAACATTCTGTATCACGTTAGCCCTCATATAACATTCCTCAACTAACCATTCCTACCCATCCCCCTTTCCCTCCCCAGCCTATTATTACCACATTAAACCTGAGACGGATGCCGTGATTGAAGGGTTGTTGTCCCCTGACTGGATTCACTATCTGTTGGTGTGAACATAGTGAGCAAAAGGGCGTCCCACTCTAAGATGTCATTACGAATGTCCTCTGAGCCTTTATCGGCTGCCCTTCTTCACGCAGCTGCCTTAGCTAGTGCCCATTTTTTCACATCCCTCCACCATTGCTCTATCTTAGGGCCCTTGGGAGACTTCCATGCCATGGTGATCCTCCGCAAAGCCGATATATACGCCAGGTCTTTCATCTTCTGCATGCATTTTGTGCGCTTAGGGCGCGTAAATCTGGATCAAAACAATTTTTATTTTCCATATTAACAAATAAAACATAATATAACGTTAATCCATCAAATATGCACACAATCAACCAAAGTCAGAACATATTAAGAAAATCATCATAAACCAACTCCGAATAATAAATAGAAGAGAAAGAATAGAGGTGCATGAAGGGGGAAAAGGAAAAAGAAGAAAGGAAAAAGAAAGAAAGCAGTGAAGCCAATGACTGAAAATTACATTTGAAATAAACCTTGCAGCAAACACAACAATATTATAGACCCATTACATAAACCAATAAATAAATACACATATTTATAATAATCAAAGCTAGAGGTGTATCGTTCCCAAAGTAAAGTCCAGTTTCATCCATAGACATCAAGAAAACATATCCAAATGTCCCAAAATTTGTCAATTTCATCAGCGTTTCTGTAAATGGCTTTTTCATATGTTGAAACAGTGAGAAGCTCCTCCACCCAGTCATTAATATTAATGGAATTACTTGATTTCCAGGACCTCAATATTATTTTTTTTGCAACCATGCATGTGCGCAGCAGCCATACTTTCCTGCCAAAGTCAATTTCATCCAGCAAAGAGATATCACCCAAAACCAATAAGGAAGCATTCATGGGAATCGCAGTATTTAAGACTAAACTCAATCTTTCACAAACCTTTTCCCAGAACTGCATTGTTTTGGGACATGACCAAATCAAGTGACTGAGGGAACCTCTTGTCAACTTGCACTTCCAGCAGAGATTGCTGTCCAAAAGTTGTCTCTCAAACAACTTTACAGGTGTCCAATAAGCCCTTTGTTTGAGAGGCTCTGAGGCCCCAATCCAAGCTCATCAAACGAGTGTTATCACAGCACCTTCGCCAACACCTCAAGTCAACATTTTCCCCTATCTCCTCCGCCCAAATTGCAGGTAATCGCAGATCTCCATTTTGATTTGCTTTTATGATTCCGTACATGGTAGAGCAGGGTGTGACACACTCGAGCATACCTCTAATGTTGCCCAGGCAGTACTCTGATTATTCAACTGCAGCACTTCAACACAAGCAGAAATAATAATATTCAGTTTTCTGTATTCAGCAAACGAGCATTCTGCCATCTCGTATATCTGACCAAGTCGAGCGTATGGTATCCAACTGCCTTCCTCAAACAAATCTTTCAAGTACTTTATACCAGCCACAAACCATTCCGTCGAAAAGAGGGTCTTCCCCTGGTACAGCAATGCCGGGTTATTCCATATGGATGCATCCGGGTGCAAATAGGTATCAGCACCCAAACGAATTGAGAGTTAACACCAGCAGTCTTGCAAGAACGAAGTGAGCACCCAGGATTTTTTCGATTTACATCTTTTAGTAGTCAGTCGAGATTTAGGGTCCAGTTGGGAAACCGCACCACATTCCCACGACAAGAATTCAGATTCACCAGACTGTTCATTCATCGAGTCAGCAACCCTGCATAAGTGGCGAATGGAGAAGGACAAATGATAGTCTAAGAAATTAGGCAAGTTCATTCCCCCAATTTTCAATGGGAGTTGAAGCTTCCAAATTGCGAGCCTTGGAGGTTTCCCATTCCAAATAAAGTTCTGCATAGTAGTTCCCTGAGGTAGAAACTCGACACAGTGGGCTGGAGCAGTTGTGTATCCAAAGCGGGGTCATTAGCCAACCAGTCTACCACGAACTGCAGCTGCGCAGCGAGGTAATATAACTCGAAGTGCGGAACCCTGATCCCCCCTCTTCATGGGTTCTTCGTAGGGTGAAAAGCGCTATTATGTTCCTACCATTCTGCCACAAAAACCCGCTACATATAGAGTCTAAGGTCTTAAAAAATGTTTTAGGTATGTGAAACGGGACATTAGCAAAATAGTGTAGTAGCCTGGGAAGGGCTACCATTTACCTTTATAGAGTTCCTAATACCATCTAGAGCCTTCAACGTGTTGTTAGCATGTTCTTTTATCAAGTCATGGGATATATGGACCCCCAGGTACTTAAACATGGTCGTGCTTCAATGCAATGCTAGGATTGGCAGCTCTTCTCTCTTCCTCTTAGCTAGCCCCGCCAGTAGGAACTGGGCAGATTTATCTATGCTGATCGTGATCCCGGATAGCGTAGCAAAGAGTGCCATGCCTCCATAATCAATTCCAAATTGTCCTCAGGGTTCTTAATATATAGTAATGTGTCATCTGCGTACATCAATATCAGGTGATTCACTCTGACTATAACTATGCATGCAGTGGCATACTCAGTCCTTAAGTATTGTGCTATGGGTTGCATGGCTAGAATGTAAAGTAGTGGGGATAGCGGGCATCGCTGCTGGTGCCTTTTTCTAGTTGCCACAGGTCTGAAATATGTCTACCTGTCTTTACCCTTGTGACTGGCTGGGTATATATCAGCTGCACCCATCTCATGAACTCCCTCCCAAAGCCAAACCTGCGCAACGTGGCGTATAGCCATTCCCAAGTGAGAGAGTCAAACACTTTCACTGTGTAAAGCATGGCCACCGCTTAAGGGTTCTCCCAGGATGCAGTGCTCTCTATAATATGATGCAAACGCGTCAAATTCCAGGCCATGCTTCTCCCTGGCACATAACCCATTTGGTCTGAGTGTACCAGTGTGGGGATCAACTTTTTGAATCTGTTAGCAAGTATTGCCGTCTGAATCTTATTATCCTGGTTAAGTATGGAAAGGGGCATATATGAGCCGCACTCAGTTGAGGGTTTGTGCAGTTTGAGGAGTGGTATAATGATTTATTCCCTCAAGCTGAGGTTGAGGATACTAGCTTCGTAAGAATCCACAAATGCATTAAGAAGTGGAGGGGCTAATTCCTACGCAAATGCTTTGTAGAATTCTCCTGGCAGTCCGTCCATCCCCGGGGTCTTGCCGGACGGCAAACCTCTAATCGTGGCCTGTACCTCCTCGAATGTAATGGGCGCGTCTAAGTCTTCCACCTGTTCCTGACTGAGGCTCGGGAGTGCTATATCAGTCAGCACCTTATCTATGGTCTCGGGAGGACAGCTCAGCGGCAACGTGCTCACCTTGGAAGCAAGACGACACAGAGCAACACAGGTTCGATCCCCGGGTCCCCGCTTAGAAACCTCTGGGTATTAAGCGCGTTATAAATAACCTATCATATCATATCATCATATGTGTGCTTGGGACACTTAGGTCCTATCCTGGTAGAGGGAGCTGTAAAAGTCTCGGAAGGTATCAATGATCCCCTCCTGGCTATGACACAAATCGCCCACGGCTTATTGATCGTATAGATCAGACCCCTCCTGTCTTCTTTTTTATATAGCCATGCCAATAGTCTGCCCGTTATATCTCGTTCCCTATGCTGCCTTTCGATATACTTGGCGTAACTATGAAGGCCCAATCTATCCCAGCAGCTCAAACATTTCTGTCGCAGGGACGTTTCCACTGCTTCTTTGTCGTTTTGCCTTCCTCGGGACCGCTGCACCACCCTTAGCTTCTCCTCTGCCTCTGCCAACTCCGTAGCCTATCTTTGCTTGTGCTCCGCTAGACGCAGCAATGGCTTTACCCCTGATCACCACCTTTAGGGGCTCCCACAAAGTGCTGGCATTGGATACACTGCCTGTGTTAATGCAGACATATTCCGTAATACCTACCCTGATGCCATCCTGAAAGGAATCGTCCCTCAAGGACTCTCCTCTAAGGTGGGTATTGGAGTTCTAGGGGGTACATAATGCCATTGTATTTGAAGAGGGGCGTGATCCGATAATACCCTACTTTTGTATTCAGCCTGTTTAAAGTGACCCGCTTGTTCTAGCCCAACGAAGAAATAATCTAGCCTGGTGTGGACGGCATGTGGTGTGAAAAAAAAATGAGAGCAGTGTCTGGAGTTCGGGTAGAGCAGCCTACATATGTCTACCAAGTCAAGTGCGGCTGTGAGCGTTAGCAGGGACCTGGCGGATGGCAGTGGTTTGCGAAGTTTGTTGTCAGAAACGGTCTAATTTAGGGTTCAGGGTGTAGTTAAAATCACCTCATCATGCAATGTTACTGTTCGTGTAGGGGCAAAGTCTTGAGTACAGCGCTTGAAAAAAAGTGACAGTTTTGTGATTGGGTGGGTAGGTATTAATCAGGCATATATCAACATGCTCTAAGAGGCCCTGCACCAGCACCATTCTGCCTACATCGTAAGTCTTAATGTGAGTGACGTTGAACGGGACAGTGGGTGCTAAGCCAATTCAAGACTCTGCGGGCATATGCGTGCATATGCAGAGTATGGGGAGCCCATCACACGTCCACTCCATTTACAGGTAAGTAGGGACTGTTTATGAGGGGTTACATGTGTTTCTTGCAGGAAGGCAATGGGCCTCATTACGAGGTTGCCGGTCCGGTAACAACGGTACCGGTATGTTTGCCGGTACTGTTGTTACCGGACCGGCAAACTCCGAGTTGTGCTGTGGGTGCCTTTTATTCCACCATGTCTGCCCTGGCGGTATGAAAGGCACCCGCGAGCACAGAATACCTGTAGCACCGGCACCGTTCTGAACGGTGCCTGTGCTACAGGCATCCCCATTCCCATTGAGCTCTATGGGGCTGAAATGGGAATGGGGATTTGCCGCCACCGGCACCCGCAAAAGGGCAATTGCCAGGTCCGGTGGGGTTGGAATACCCCGGTAATTGCCCATTCACGGGTGACAGACTTTCATGCCGGTATGGAGGTAGCCTTACCGGCAAGACTACCTGCAACCTCGTAATGAGGCCCAATGTCTATCTTGCATCATCTAAGATAAGGGTAAACTCTGTTCCTTTTCACATAATCATTCAGACCCCTAACATTCCATGTAAGTACATTTACGGTATCTGCCATAGGCTCTTTTCAGGCGCCAGGGTCACTCCATTCCAAGAATCCCACCCCCAAACCATCCTGCCTCCCACGCCATGTGTTCTTTGTGGAATTGAAACCTGCGACCAAAACAGGCAACACATACCCTTCGCCAAATTCCCCAACCCGCAAAACTGAAAACATTTGCCCAGCATTAATGTTCCTGCTCAGGCGTGCCGGTTTCTCGCTTCCACCTCTGGAGTTCGCACCTGAGGTCTCTGCGTAGCGGGTGGGCACACAAACAAGCACCCTTAGAAAAAAGGTCTCAGGGGTGTTTTAGCAGCTGCTACAAGCTCGTACTTGACCCGGGGGTCTGCTGAGGAGTCTGCAGCGCAAGCCCTCCCGCTCTCTTTAAAAAGAGAAAAGGAAAGGAGTTCTGGTAGCAGTACAAGGGACCACAAAGTGAATGACCCTGTTGTCCTGGGGTATCTTTCCAGCATGCAATAACTGAACCCAGAAGCAGAGCAGGCACTGCTGGTAATGACTCTCCATCTATCCTTTGTTTTCAGGCCATTCAGTGGGTTCCCCATGCGTCGATCAGATGTCTTCACCTGCTCCGCCGGGGCCCAGTTTCTCTCTGTACATCCAGGCCTGTGCTTCCTCTGGGAGATCAAAGAACAGGGCGCAGTTTTTGTATAAGACCTTAAGGCGCACAGGGTAGATCAGCATATATTTTAGCCCAGCTGTCTGCAGTCTCGCCTTCACTGCAAAGAATTTCACCCTGTTCTTCTGCACCTGGAAGGTGTAGTCAGGGTAGACCGCCAGATCCGTTGACGCTTTATGCAAAGTTCCCCCCTGTCTGGACTAGGAAAGAATCTGTCTTTGTAATTCAGGTCCTTCACAATTATAGGCCTGAAGATGGCACTGGGGGGACGTCTGGCGAGGGCTCTGTGCGCCCTTTCTATGGTGAAGCCTTACGGCAAGTTTCCCGGCCCCATTTCTTGCAGAAACATATTCTCAATGTATGTCATAGGGTCGTCCCCTTTCCTCTCCTTTCGGCAGGCCCACTATGCGGACATTGTTCCTTTGTGCTCTGCCCTCCCTGTCCTCCACTCTGGTTTCCAGCAGACTAACCTTCTGTTGCAGGATATGAACATCTGCGTGCGTCTCTCTGAGTTCTTCGGTATTCTCTGTGGATTGAAGTTCCAGGCTCATGGTGCGCTCTGCCAGGTTCCTGACGCAGCAACCCCACATCTATTTTGACTGCCTGGATTTGGTTGCCTAGAGTGGCCTTAAAATCTGCTATAACCTGGTCATGCATCTCTCTGGAATCCCCTTCCTATGTTTGTGGTGTCGCCATTTCACCTTCAGGAGTCAGCAGCGGGTTTCTAGCGTAGTCGTCTAGCGTCCTTTGGGTGGCTTTCAGCTCAGCTCAGCGGCTTTAGGAGGCATCTGGTCAACAGAACCTAAACCGTAAATTATCCCCTGCGGGTCCTTCGGAGGTCTGTAGGCAGTTCTTAGGTCCTGTTAAAGTTGTGCCTTATTAGAGGTGGCCGATATATTGGCGCCTTGTCCATACGTAGAAGCAAATCCTTATTTACAATGTAATTAAACAGTCGCAGTCAATTATTTGGGCTCAGTACCAGCAGCCACTGCAGCCTGTGTGTCACTCGACCTCTCCTATATGATGGCCGTGGAGCCAGCAAGTGGCCACACCAGCCATGCCCCCTGCCTGTTCGCGCAGGTTTAATGTATGGGGCAACTTCACCCAATTAGTGCGTAGATCGGTAGAGGCCCCACGCTGCTCTCGCGCTGGGGTGGACAGTTCCACTAGGGTGTTCGGCCCCAGGGGGCAAGCAAGTAGCCCTTTGCCACAGTGCCGCAGCATCCAGACACGCCAAGTTCTTCTCACGTGCATTCTCACGTGTTTGCTGGAGAACGCTCCGGCCCCAGAGCACCACAGTCGCGGCCGCCATCTTTAAAATTCATATGCCTGCACTCGTCCTAATCATGAGGCCGCCTTATAGCTATTGCAGCAGAGCCCGCACTCCGCTACGGCAACCACGTATTCCTGGTGCTTTCGACTTGTGGAAAGTGTAGCTTGAAAACCGGTCCTTTAAAGCGGATAATGTCAGGATCAGGCAGGAGCTGCTTTGGATGATGGCTTACTGCATGGCTTGCACCACGCCACAACCCAGGCTTCCTTCAAATGCAAACATTATATTATTGTGCTACAAGAAACATGCTCATATGTACTTGAAATCAAATTACTATCATTCATAATAAACACAGCTATTTCCGGTTCATGTTTATAATGTAATATTGGCCCATAGGGTATCTAAGCCCTGGAACTATGAAGCAGAAAGAAAGCCCCAAGTTTTGAGCCTTTTTTTAAGTATCCAAATTTGATTGTTGCAACAAACATCCTCAGGGAGGGAGTGCCAGAATCTGGCAGCCAGAACCTGAAGGAATCATCGCATGGCTTTTTCATGTTTGAAACTAAGAATATTGACCAAAATCCCTTCATCTAGGCATCAATGAGGTCAAAGAATTGTTTGTTGTGATTTTGCCCACAAGGTCGCCTGAAAGTCTAAAGATAATTTATGTGTTGTCACATATTTGTGGAGTGACCAGCAGATCATGTATATGTTAAAAAATGGAGGGGAGAATCATGACCCTTGTGGGACTCTGCAGTCAACTATGAATAAAAAGGATTCAAAAGAGTCCACTATCACCCTTGATGATCTGCCACTGAGAAATCATCCAAACTATTTTTCAACCATATCGGACAGTGTACACCCCTTCCTGCAACGTATAATGGATGAGGGGGTGGCGCTAGAGAGCGGACCAGGATGGTGGACTCCTTGTGAGCTCCGCACAGCAGCTCTAATTAATCCTGTTTGATAAGGGCTCCGAGGTGGCCCGTGTTTCAGAGAAGGTGCCTGCAGTGCTTTGAAGGTGTGGAGAGTAATGTGGAGAAAGCTTGGTCGGCAGTGTGACGGTTATCCTATGTTAGCCTGGCTGCTGAGATTGGGCCACGTCAGCACTACAGCAGCTGACAGGAGGGTGGCCGCCACTAGTGGTGGAGTGGAGGTTCCACAGGCAGTGCAGCTAGCAGACTGAAGAGGAGGAGGCTGTTTTGATGGGCTATCTGAGGTGCGAGGCGGACCCGGAAGCAGGCAGGCAGACTCTGGGTCAGAGTGAGCTTGGGATTGTGATTGGCAGACACAGCGATTGGCCGGTGGCCTACCAGGTGGCAGCCCCCCCAGTGGGCCTGGCAGGGGGTTGAAGTCTGGTGGAGGTGTGCCTGTCTCCCCCTGGCCAGCTGGACCATGATGCAGATCCTGACAGTGGAGAGCAGCGTAGCAGGGCATTGCAGGTGGCGAGCAGAGCCAGCCTGGAGCCTGCCTGCCACTAACACATCTAGCCATAGTGGACACTGCGGCTGGTAGCTCCCCCACCCAGGACTGCTGGGGATGTCTGTTGGGGCCTGCAGTGACGAAGCGGGGCATTGCAGGTGGTGGGCAGAGGTAGTTTGGAGCCTGTCTGCTACTAATACACCAGGCCATAGCGGCCGCAGCGGCTGGTGGCTGCCCCTGGACTGCTGGGGTGTCTGCTGGGGCCTGCAGGGAAGCAGCGGGGTACTGCATGTGGCAGGCAGAGGGAGTCTGGTGCCCACCTGCTACTGATACACCAGGCCTTAGTGGGCACAGTGGCTGGTGCCCCCCCTGGAATCCTGGGGGTGTCTGCTGGGAGAAGCAGTGGGGCATTGCAGGTGGCGGGCAGAGGCAGTCAGGAGCCCGCCTGCTACTGGTACATCAGGCCATAGTAATTGCAGCAGCTGCTGCCCCCCCCCGGACTGCTGGGGGTGTCTGCTGTTGCCTGAAGAGACACAGTGGAGCCCTGCTGGTGGTGTGTGGTAGCGAGTCGCTGGCTGCCTGCTCATACAAAGTTTGAGGCTTGTACAACTCGGCCTGGCACTGTTAGGGTCTTTTTCCTGCCCAAGTCCATTATCTGACCCATTATTGTGACAGCTCCTCCTGGGCTGCCATACGTGTCCTGTGGGTCTCTGGGCTGCTGGATGCTGCAGGCCCGGCCCCGGAGTAACGGCTTGTGGGTTCAGGCAGTTTAGTGACTATTCTCAGCCATTACGGTGGTCCGGCCGGACCGGTGTTGGTCGAGCAGGTCCTGTGTCCTGTGCCTGGTGGTGTGGTGCTTTTGGGAGCCGGGTGCCATTCATTGTTTTTGTTATGATTTAAGTGATCAAAGTTTGCCTCCCCCTGCCTGCGTATCAGCTGCCTGGCCTGGTTCCTACCCACCGTGTGGCCAGTGGAGTGGTTGTCACTAGTGTCTCTGGGCCCACGATGGTGAAGACCAACAAACTCCAGAAGAAAATCACCTTAGGGGGGGGTGCATCCTGCAGGACACCCCACGCCATGCCCCAGCAGGGTGATCCGGGACCAGTGAAGGCTGCTCTCGAGGCAGCAGTCCAGGAGCCGGAAGTGGATATCAGGGTGATTCTTTTGGATCTCAAGGCTGGGATCGGAGGGCTGGACTCCAAGCATAACTCACTCTGGTCCAAGGTGGACATGCTCCAACATCGACTGGATAAGCATGGCGATCGTCTTGATGAGGTGGAGCATAGGGTGTCTGGAATCGAGGTGTCACTCAAAGCTAGGGTCTCTGCTTTGGAGATGCAGCTTAAGGCAGTTTGTGCCAAGAATGAGGACTTGGAAGGGCAGGCCCGCAGAAATAATATCAGGCTGGTTGGGATCCGGGAGCACCAGGGTCAGACTAAGATGGAAGAATGAGTCGAGTCCCTGTGCAGAACTCTCCTCATTGTTTGCTGTTGAGAGAGCAGACCACATACCAACATCTCGGCTGGTGATGGCCCCCCCGCTCTCCATCATAGTACACTTATTGAATTAACGGGACCGTGACACCATCCTTCATCCAGCTCAGACCTGGGGGGAAACAAGCTGAAAAAATTAGATTTTGGCGCAATTACTGCCAGTTAATACCGGTGGTGGTAATTGCGCTGAAAATTCCCCATTGGGTCGGACCACATGAGGAATGGGTAATAACGTTTAGCGCCCAACCCGTGATCCGGCAGTAATACCGCTGGACGGGTTGGCAGTAACTCAAATAAAGTTGGGCAGTATCCCACTCGGGATACCGCCCAACTCGTGATGAGGCCCACATAATTTTCTTGATCAGTGGTGCCAGATCATAGGCACAATCCTTCATCACTGGACAGGGGTAAAGGTCTTGATCCCAGAAGGTATGATTCAACTTAATAATAATGGCTTGAGAATCACCCACACTGATGGAGTGAAAAGAAAAGTAATTGGAATTGAATTCCATTTTGGTAGCAAATGGGTGCTGAGTTGATGTTAGGATGGTTTTTTCATATACGTTTTTTATATTGCGTATTTTGCCAATTTCGACTATTTAAAAGGATTGTGGCCCATTACCTCATTTCACTGAGGAGGGTGGTCTGTTAGATTTTGTGAAGTGGCTGGCCATTTGCGTAAGGTTTTTAAACACTCTTTTGTTCGAGTTCCGCTAATCTTTCTGAGCAAATTTCTTAAGGATGTTCTTTCCTCCCCTTCCTTGAAGCACCTCTGGCCTTAGCTTGAGTAGTGTCACATGGTGCACTGAGTGGGGGGAGACAAGACTAAGGTGGGTGTGAAAATAAGAATTTGAATGAACGTTTGCAGGGAAGTAGCATCATTTCAAGCAAGGCAAGTATTGTGGATAACTCAAAGTAAGAGTGGCATTAGTAAAGAAACTATAAATCAGCTTGTCTCAGCATGGCCCTATTTCTGAGTCCTCTGGGGTGTCTGAACCGTGATTAAGAAAATTCTTTATTCATGAAACATAGGGTGTATGAAAGAATGGAACTGGCAATCTTAATTCTCTAGCTAAGCTCTTCTAGAGAACGTGAAAAATATATTACAGAGGTCCTTGCCAATGTTTCAGGGGGTTGGCCTTGGTCCGGTCCTCTGCAAATGACCAATCGACGATCTTGGTCTTCATCTCCAGGTTTCTCTGAGTTTATGAACAATTGTCAATCGAGTAGGTTAATCAGGTCCTCCGTGGCCAACACACCCCAGGCTTGGGAACAGCCTTAAGAACTCGAAGAAAATAAGGTGATGGTTAAAAAAGAACAATTATACTGCTTCAGCTCAGATGGGTCGGGCTCAGGGAGATCCCCATTCACTGGGCAACTCCCTACTCCTAGCCTTGTCTGCTTTGGCACCTTCTGTCTGGCCCCACCTAAGGACTGCTGCTAAACCCCTGTGAAATTGTATCATCTAATACCTCCTTCCACCAGTTCCAGGTTCTGGCTTCAACCGACCTGGTCCAACGCATCCTCCCTGATCTTTTTTCCTAGTGGTAAGTGCTCACATGCCATCCCCTTAGGTTGTAGTGGTATATCTATTCTCTTTCTGCAAAAGATATTAAGGGTTTGCACCAAATCCCCCCTCCTGGTCTGTTGTTTCTCTAGTTGCTCTCCTCCAACCTCCTGGCACTCACTCTCTCTAAGTGGTACCAATTCTCCAACTTTCAGTTCCCTCCTATAGATGATAGTCTCTTCCTTCAACCTCTTTCCAACTCTCTTTCTCTGATGGTCCACCTCCTCATCCCTCAACAGCTCTTGTTTCCCTGTTGACAACTCTCCCTTGCCCAACGTCCTCCCAAATCCCTCTCTTCCTCTGATGGTGTTCTCCCTGTGATAATAACTAATTTTCCCTCCACCTTCCCCCATCTCCCCATGCAGCCTCCTGCTCTCCTCTTAATATGCCACTCTCTTACTGCTGTCTGTAAAACTCATTCTTCCAACTCCTACTCACATTCCCCACACTTTCAGGATGAGAATGATGCTTCTAATACTCTGGTCTCCCCTCTACTGGGGTGGTGCTTGTTATCATAGGTTGCACTTGTGAGGGGTTTGTTCAACTGGCCTGTGATGGAGCCAGGTGTCTAAGGTTATGTGGGTATGAAAGTTATTGATTAGGGTTACTTTAGGGCCAGCACTATTTCGGATTGCATAGGGGCCGTGATCTACTTCATGATGCCCTGGAGGTTCAATGCTACAGTCTACCCCAATCTATGCCCTCTTGGATTCTCACCTTGTGACTTTGTACACTGGGAGACCTCCAGTAATCATCCAAAGAATACAATGCTTGCATTTATTATTTTTGTGCATTGCACCCACTCTCTGGAAAGAACTGTTTGTGTTTGTTTTTGTGCACAATGAGTGCAGGCAGGTCCTCTGGCTTCTTCAAGCTAACTGTCTGAGTTTGTCAAACTCTTCCTCACTCAAAGATCTTGGTCTGTTATTCCTTCAGCAGTAGACTGCTGTAAATTAGGAAGTTCCAAATTGAATGCAGAACATTTGAGACTGGTCTGTTGTTGTCTGTCTCACTTGCTAGCCAGTGGTGTTAGTGAGGGTGTTAGGACTTCTGTGACTGACTCCTTGGTGATTATGGGTATGTGTAAGAGTGGTGAAGGTGTAAGTGCTGCCTTGACTGCTCCCTTATTGGCCCTGGGTGTCTGGAGAGGTGTGTGCCAGCCTGTGTGACCCCCACACAGGCACAGGTAGGACTCCTCACACCATAGGCGCAGACACCCCCAAAGAATACACAGACTCGGGGTGTAACTCAAATATATCTTTACTCTTCCACAACAGTTCCCTAACTGGGGAAACCATGTGCCCTCTCCCCGTCCCGCCCCCTCCCTAGTCCAACGTCACTTCCCATAACAGCATAGCTCTCAACTCACACGCTTTTGGCGGGTGTCACCCGCCTTGTAAAGGGCTGACTCACCCGCCAAGCCTACTACATGCCCATTCATTCCAATGGGCGTCTCACCCCCCAAAAACAAAATCGGGTGATTTCACCCGCCTTTGCAACACAATTGGTTGAGAGCTATGTAACAGCCTGGCCCAAAGTGTGGGCCACCCACATAACGATGTGTGGGGGGCGAGACCAGCCACATCACAATGTGACATCTCCCCCCTTTTTAACGTGCAACGTCACATGTGCTTTCACCCCATTCCGTCGATTAGCCTGTGGGGTTTTATGCGACATCGTTGAGTCCTCCTGGGGGAGGGAGGTCCTGGGCTAGTGACCATTCACCTCCAAAGCTTCCCTCTTCTTCTGATTGTTCCCCATCTCCTTGATAGGGATCGTCCGAGAGAGAGCTGTACTGTCTTGTGATTGTTCCCATCTCAAAGGCACTCTGCCCGTGAGTCTCTTATTGAGAAGAGTTCCTGGTTATTGTCCGGTCTCTGCCTGGGAATGATTAATAAACCTTGTAAATCAGGTCTTTGGCTGGGGATGATTAATAACCTTTGCAAATCCTTGTGTATGTTTTTTAAGGTAGATTATTTATTCGGTTCCAGTTTTAGTTTCATTTTAATTAGTCCTTAACTCAGTCTATTCAGAGTGAGGTGGAGTTCCCAAGCCAAGATGGTGGAGGCAGTCAGAGGTCTTGATTGGTTGTTATTATAACGAAGGGGAAGGCAGAACATTCTAAACTGCCTTTCATCAAGATTTGTTCAAGAGACTGGTCCTGTATATATTTCCTGTTGAGTAATATCCTATCTTTGAAGAAATATAACTTCATAGCTCTCAACCATTTGTGTTGCAAGGGCGGGTGAAATCACCCGATTTTGTTTTTGGCGGGTGAGACGCCCATTGGGATGAATGGGCGTGCAGGAGGCTTGGCGGATGAGTCAGCCCTTTACAAGGCGGGTGACACCCGCCAAAAGCGTGTGAGTTGAGAGCTATGCGACTTTTAGACGACTTCATTCCAGTTGTTTTTAATGAAGAAAGTAACAAGCAAGCAGTGGAAGAAAAGCAGCTGGAAGATTTGGACCGTACCATCTTCTTTTCAGATAAGTGCATTTGATTATAATAAAAAGAGAAAATAATTAGAACTAAATAGCTCCCTCTAATTATAAACTTCATTATAATTCATTTTAGTTGTTAGGTTCTAGTTTCTCTGTGCTTTCGTATATTTAGGCTAGTATTGCGAAGTTAGGATTTGAAGCATGTGCGTTGAGGAAACAGTCCGTTTATTTCCTTTCAGGAAGTTGATTAATTGTGCTCGCGTTACTTTCTTTTCAGCGTTTCGCGGCTATTAGTTTGGTTTTCGCTTCATTTCCGGGTTCGGATTTCAGAAGCGATCCTTATTTATATTCAGGTTTGGTAGCGGAGTTAAGGTAAGAGTTTTATTTTCTTTATTTTTATTTGTAGATTGTGTTGGTGTTAGATCTGTAACTGTTGTTTTCATTTCATTTTCAGTTACATTACGTGCGTGTTATTTGAGGTGCAGTGTTTTTTCGGCGAGCAGGCTTGTGCTAGTTTGCTTTTCAGTTCTTTCAGAAGGGTCTATTTTCACATTCATATCGTTCTCATTTTAGTGCAGGACGTTGTTAGATCTGATAGTTCAGATATTGTTAGAGGTTAATGTATTTCTTATGCAGTGTTTAATGGTGATTTGTTCAGAACTTCTTTCTTGAGACCCTACTATGTTTTATAAAATATAATAGAATTTTAGTTTGCTTTCTATCTCAAGTAAATAATTAAATAAATAGGAAAATAAATTAAAAAGGTTTGTAAAATTAACACTCCTGCAGCACTGAATATATTCCTCACTTATTAATCTGCAAGCAGAATTTTAGTCAACATTATAGTGTTAGGAATTAGGTCTCCAGTTGAAGAAGTGACTATTTAATTCAGAATAACTTCCGAAGGAACAAGGTATTTTGGAGGACTTGAGACTTTTTAATAAAAGAAAAGGAAACCAGAGGATTCTTCAGATTTGGAACAAGAATAACTGTTAAACATACCTCTTCAGGAAAAAGACAATAAAACATAACAGAAGAGATATTCTTGGACAACTGCATTTAAGGAGACTCAGGTTTCCTAGCGTAAGATTGCAGTGGTTCTATTCCTCTAAGCTTACGCAGAGGAATTCTCAGGTATTCTAATTACACTATTTTAGGGAGATGACGTTGGAGAGGAGATTTGTTATTTTTTAAAACACAGGTGTATTTTATTTTCTTTCTTTTTCTTTCATGCAGATACCAACCCTTAAGAAGAGGGCAAGCCTTTCCCCAAGGGGTGTCTAGAGTCCAGCTGTAATCCTAATCAGTTGGTTTTGTGGGTCGTGGGGCTCAGCAGCTTCCGAGGAATTTCGAAGTCAGGACCTGACAGAATGAAAGGCCCAAGTAGTTAATTCCTCCAAAGCTGCTTGAGTTCCCTTGAGACCGCAATGGAGGCCCTGGGAGAGATGTTAAAAGAGTTAAGGGAGGAAGTGAGGGCAGCCCACAAAGAAAATGTAAATCATAATCAGAAGATGGAGGAATTAAGTCTTAAGGTAGCGCAGATTCAAGAAGTCACTGGGGCTGGGAGGCCGAGTGGGGGTTTAGATATTGAAGCTAATCGGGAACCCCCAGTTTTCATTAGGGAGGAAGCCAGTGGTGGTGGTGACACAGGAGGAATTTTAAGATCTGTGGTTGTTCCTGTCCCTGTGGCCCCTCCAGAACGTTTTGGTGGGGAATCCAGGAGGTTTCAAAATTATATTACTCAATGTGACTTACAAATTCTTAGTAGACCTGAAATTTTCCCTTCCGACACTTCTAAAGTTACATTTATTATGTCCTATTTGTCAGGTGAGGCGGCAAGTTGGGCAGGTTTGTTGGTCAAGTTGAAAGACCCAGCTTTGCATGATTTTAGTCTTTTTAGGGAAGTGTTTGGTAAAATGTTTGAAAAACGGCAGGTTTCTTTGCAGACTGATGGTGAATTATTGGATTTAAGACAAGCGAACAGAGATCTTATTGGTTATATCACTCACTTTTAGATCTAAAATCCGCTACAATTATGGGCTGGGAAAGCAAAGAAGTACGATTCGGCAAGGCTCGTGTGAATCGTACATTTATGATGACTGTTATTCAAGATATCCCTGCCCTGCGGATAATTAGATCCAATGACATTGACTGGGTGAAATTAGCAGCCATAAATAACAACAGAATGATCTGTAAATGTATGTCACCATTTATAGTGAAGCTGCTATGGGAACACATAGAAGATTTAGCATCTATTGGTTTAACCATTTCTATTTTTTCGTCGCTTGAGGAAGCACTAAACTATCTAGAAACCATGCCTCCTCCCATTGAAAGCATAGCGGTCAGTTCCGCTCATGGTACTTCTGCAAATTTTGACGCTGCTACCATGAAACAGTTTATGTCATTCATGTCAGCCCTAAAGGAGATGTCATGGAGGGATCCTATAAATGCTCAGCCTCCCGATCAACCAAAGACAATGAGAGATTCTTAGCCTGTCTAAGCTGCACATTATCTCGTGGAACCCTTGCGGTATAAATAATTTAAAAAAAATTGTATAGCTTAAATCAGCTCCATAAACCTGACATTATATTCATTCAAGAATCTATGAATCTAAGCCTCTTTACTATAGAGGGTTATTCCTCCTTCGTTCAGGTCGCGAAGCGGGGGTCCTGGGGCAGACCCTCAGGTGGGCTTGCCATACTTATCAATACCGCTTATAAGTGTTCCACTGAGAGGTTCAGCAGTTCTGAATCTATTCTCGCTATTATCTTGAAAGATGAAGTGGATCCCTCCATCATTCTTCTGCTGATCTGCATCTATTGGAATAAAATCACTAATCCGATTGAGAACATCTTGGACGAAATGAACGATGTATTAGAAAGGGGTATGATTTTCTATCCTTCAGCAAGAATCATTGTAGGTGGCGATTTTAATTGTTTTTGTTATGATTTAAGTGATCAAAGTAATGAATTATGGAATAAGCACTCGTTAACCTCAAGGAAGTTTGGGAAACTATGGAGTACCTTCTTCCTTGAGTGGGACTTGCAAACCCCTTATTTTGCTTCTGAAACATACTCTTATACATGGGCGAGAGGTAGCTGCAAATCTTTCATTGATTATTTTTTTATCTCTTCGAAGTTATACTCGGCTTTAAATGTTCTTAAAATCATTAACCCAAACCTAGGAGATCATATGATTGTCTCTTTGTGCTTAAACATACCCATGGCCCGCTTTGACGACAACCTCCTTTTATCTTTGGCAGAATTTGACCGTTACCGCCATACAGTAAGGTGGAACCCAAAAGTTTGTGCTATATTTATTAAGAATCTGGAACGTGACCCAAACGTTTATTTATTTCCAACTTCCTTTGATTCCTCTCTACCGAATTTAGATTCCCTAAATTCCTCTAGAATCCAATTTCATCTTAGTTTACTTATACACTCCCGTAATCAGAATGTATTAGCTATTCACACTCATGCTCATAAATTCAATTTACAAGTTGCATCTTTAAAAGCGGAAAAAAATCATGAGGTTCGTATACTCAAAAAACGATTTCTTCTCCTGTGATTTGTGGGAAATATATAAAATTGGTGAAGCAACGCTATCAAAACAAGCTGAAATGGCTAAAAGGAAAATTGCATTATGCACACAACCAAAAAATATTTTACCAACTACTTAAACATGACTCTAGGAAAATATGGAGTACATTGCGCTCTCTTACTTCCGATGCTGCGACCCAAATTGAATCTGTGATTCCTGCCAAAAGATGGGTCACATACATTAAGACCAAATATCTCATGCCTGAGCGTTTCTGTTCCCTACAGGGTGGAGAGACTCGCCTGCGCTTAGATCAGAATCTGACATGGTCTATTGATGATATTGTTGATGCCATTGGCAAACTTAAATCATCTAAAGCGCCAGGGCCTGATGGTATTCCATCATGCGTATATAAGTCTAACCCTGGTTTTTGGGCTCACATCCTCAAAATAAAATTTGATTTGATCCTGCATACGGGCACAATTCCTTTAACCTGGTCTTCAGCTTTGGTCATCCCAGTTTACAAAAAGGGCCCTCCTGACTGTCCCTCTAATTATCAACCTATTGCTTTAACTGACTCTTCATCGAAGATCTTTTCTATTCTTCTTCTCCATCAACTACAATCCTACATTCATGCTAATGATTTGCTTTTTATCTATCAGGTAGGATTTAGAAAACATATAGGTTGCCAGCTTAATGCTACCATTCTCTCTCACTTCCAAGCTCACAATTCTGTTTCTTATTCTGGAACAGTATATATGGCTAGCTTGGACTTGACTGCAGCCTTCGATTGTGTCATTCGTGAAATTCTATGGAAGAAAATGATTGAACTGGGTATTTCTCACCAATTGGTTACGCTGATCGCATTACTCCACAAAAATACAAATTATCTCATCCGCTTGACAAAAGAAGGCGCTATGACCGATCCTATTGCGACAGATATCGGAGTAAAACAGGGCTGCAATATGGCAGCAGTGCTATTTAACTTATACCTGTTGGGTCTGGATGCAAACTGGCTGGCTGGGGAATGTTTTCCTGTGAAGCTTGGTTCTTTGAGGATGGATTGGTTGGGTTTTGCGGACGATCTGCTCTTTTTTAATAGAATCCCCTTCGGTCTTCAACGCAACTTGAATTTATTTGCAGAGTTTGCATATAATCACAATCTTAGTCCTAATCCTACTAAAACTTTCATTTCGATTTATTCCAATAAAAAATTGCTCAGTCACCGTTATTCCTGGTTTCTAAATGATATCAAAATCGAATATTCACCTATGATGCGATACTTGGGATATCCTTTGACTGATCAATATTCTCTCACCATGTGGAAAACTTAATTTAATCAAAAAACAAGATTTCTGTCTTCTCAAATGAAACTTATTTATCACAAGTACTGTATGTTTTCCCTCTTACCTTTAATACAATTTTATTTGCAGAAGGTGGAACCCATCATTCTTTATTGTTTGGACATATGTACCTATGATCTTGATGCTTATCTAAATATTCTTCAGGGCAAACTATGGAAATCTGTTTTGGGGCTAGCACTTTCGATACCAAATGTTATGATTTGCATTGAGTTAAATTTATTACCATTATCTGTTAAGCATATCTGGAGAAGCATCACTAACTTAAACAAGATGCACAATTCTCCAAGGAATACGCTCTATATTGCATTGAACAAATTACTGTGTGAATCGCAGATCAAATCTCTTAAAATTTTGTCTCATAAATTAACTAGCATCCTCTCATTAATAAATGAAACTCCTATGTCTATGAGTATGTGGTTGCCCAGCCAAAAACTTAAATTCCAAAGATTATACTGGTGTAAAATGCTTGATGAAATGGGCACCTACTCATCAAATAAAGAATATAACGTAGTCCGGGGAAAATGGGGATACAGACAAAAATATTTAGCACAATTCCCTTCTGCTAATTCAAGGAAAATCTATATGCGATTTCGCCTAAATCAATTTCATAGTCGAGAGCAAACTAAACACTGGGCCGGCAATTCTAAAAGTTATAACGACACAAGATGTCGCTTTTGTAAAAATCATAGAGTACTTGAAACTTTGAAACATCTTGTAATTGCATGTTCTTATTTTGAGAGATTTTGTGTTCAGCTCTTTAAGCATTATTACGCGAATTCTGAGCTTGCAAAGGAATTATTATGGAAACGATGCATGGAAGGTTCCAGCCAAAAACGTATGTTTTGCTTGATCAAACTGTTAGAAATAATAGAGATTAAGCTGGTGGAAGAATTACCGCTGGTTTAAAAATAGCAATTCTCTAATATTACCTAATGCTCCTGGTTTCTTAAAATTTTTTCTTAATGTAAACATGGTCTATATTCCATGTGTTTTATGTTATGTGTATTCCAGTATTTGTATTTAAAGGTATTAGTTTTGTATGTGTTATATTTGATGTGGTTTTGTTATTTGCTGTTTTTTAATTGTCGATTCGATATGTAAAATCTTCGGATGATGTAATTTTGTCTGAGCATGAACTACAACACATTCATTTGTTGTGGTTGAATATTGGAAAAAAAAATCCTTTTCCTTGTTTATATTTTTTTATCTTCTTATATACATACATTTTAAATGTAACAGTTTTTTTGTTGCTATTGATCTGTAAAGGTTTTGTTTCTAATAAACCCAAAAAATAAATAAATATATACCACTCACTTTAAAACTTTGGTTTTAGAGAGTCACTGGCCAGAAGAAAAAAGAGCTTCATTATTCTATCGAGGGTTAAAAGAAGGATTCAAAGATGCTCTTTCTGTTGTTACTACTAGACCAACTTCTTGTGATGATCTTATAGACTTAGTTTTACAAATTGAGTTTTGTCAGAATGAGAGAAGAGCTGAGCGAAGAAGAGGTTTTGGTGAAGGAAAACAGGGTTCCAGGTTTGAAAGACCCAGATTAGAGTTTGTGAATAAGGATGTCAAATCTAGAGAGTCTAAAGAACCTGAACAGTCAAATACAATTAGAGGGCCTCTTTCTAAAGAGGAAAAGGAAAGAAGAAGAAAGAATAATCTGTGCCTTTATTGTGGAAGGAGTGGCCATTTTCCAGGAAATTGTCCCTACACACCAAAAAAGATGATGACCTCTTCGAGTAAGAGTTCGCAGATTGTGGCCAACACTCTCCAGTCAGCTGTTCCTCATATAGCAATAAATGTATCCTTCTTTTTTAATCAAGTTTTGTTGGGCACTGGTCCTGTGATGATTGATTCAGGGGCGACAAGACATTTTATGGATTGGGGGTGGCTAAGGCGATGGTAGTTCCTGTGAATAAAAAGAGTATAGTAGAACAGGTAAGAGGCGTGGATGGGTCGGCTCTGACCTCTGGTCCTATAACTCATGAAACAGCTTCTCTAACCATGTTTGTGTCTGAAAACCATGGAGAAGAGTTAGTGTTTGAATTGATTGATGCTCCTCAGTTGAAGGTGATATTAGGTATGCCGTGGTTAACCTTTCACAATCCACAAACTGATTGGGGCGACGAGTTGTGGAATTAAACTCAGATTTTTGCAGGAAGAATTGTTTTAGTTTTCAAATCAGTCAAGAATAGGAATCATCAGTGGCTTCGGCAGTTCAGGGATTAGCTGAAGGAGTTTGTTCTCAAGTACATTCTATTGAAGCTGTGGTTGGAGAATTACCGGAGTGTTATAAGGATTTCTGGGATGTTTTCGACGAGGTCGAGGCAGGCGAACTCCCTCCTCATAGATCATTTGACTGTAAAATAGAGTTGGAACCTGGGGCTAAATTGCCATGTAGTAGAGTTTATGCTCTGTCTGAGAATGAAAACGAGTATATCTTAAAGAATATCTTGCAGAGAATTTGTCTAAGGGGTTCATCAGACATTCGCAGTCCCCAGCTGCATCTCCTCTATTTTTCATTCCTAAGAAGGAGGGTTCTCTCGGATCCTGCATAGATTATCGTGCCTTGAATAAAGTAACAATTAAGAATCGATACCCTTTACCTCTGATATCGGTTATGTTAGATCAGATTCAAGGAGTGGAATTTTTTTCAAAGTTGGATTTATGTGGGGCATATCATCTTGTGAGAGTGAAAGAAGGCGATGAATGGAAGATTGCATTTAAAACTCGGTTTGGGTTGTTTGAATACCTTGTTATGCCTTTTGGACTCTGCAATGCCCCAGCAGCCTTCCAATATTTTATTAATGAGGTACTGCGTGAATTCTTGGTTATCTTTGTATTAGTGTACATTGATGATATTTTAATTTATTTCCAAAGTGTAGATCAACATCAAGAACATGTGAGATTAGTGTTACAAAAATTAAGAGAAAATAATCTGTTTGCTAAATTAGAAAAAAGCCAATTCCACACAAGGTCGATGGAATTTCTTGGTTTTGTGATTTCCCCAGATCGATTGAAGATGGATTCAAAGAAAGTTCAGGCAGTGATTGATTGGCCATCACCCACTAAAGTGAAAGAAGTGGAATGTTTTCTGAGGTTTGCTCATTTTTACCATAGGTTCATTGAGGGGTTTTCTCAAATAATTACTCTAATTACTAGACTTTTAAAAAAGGGAGTACGTTTTGTTTGGAGTTCTGATGCTGAAGGGGCTTTCCAAAAATCTTAAAAAAAGATTCATTTCTGGACCGATTTTGCTTCATCCAGATCCCGAAAAAACATTTTTTGTAGAGGCTGATGCTTCGAATCTAGCACTAGGAGCTGTACTATCTCAGAGGCATTAGTCCACAGGACAATTACATCCTGTGGCTTATTTTTCTAAAAGATTCTCTCCGGCAGAAATAAATTATACAATCATGGATAGAGAAATGTTAGCCATTAAAGCAGCCTTTGAAGAGTGGCGTCATTATCTGATGGCTGCTAAATTTACTGTCACTGTTTTAACAGATCATCGGCATTTGCTCTTTCTTAAATCAGCCAAAACTTTGACACCTCAGCAATTACGATGGTCACTGTTCTTTGCTGATTACAACTTTATTATTACTTTTAAACCTGGCAGATTGAATGGGAAAGCGGATGCTTTATCGCGTCAATTTCCTGGTAGTTAACAAGTGAAAGAATGATCTGTGCAACCTTTAATTGCTTCTGAGCGTTTTGTTTCAGCAGGTGTTCAAAAACATGCTAGTATTTGTAGAGGTGTGCAGGAAAGCATGTCTAAGGAACAAATGGAGGATTGGGAGAAACTAGATGTAAGCAGGAAAATTTTGGATGGATTGCCCTGTCATGATTCTAAACTTTATCTTCCCACAAATGAACTTCAAGAAAAGGTTTTAAAAGAGTGTCATGAGTCTATGTTGGCTGGCCATCCTGGTTTTCGTAAGACTTTAGAGTTACTCAGGAGAAGTTTTTGGTGGGAAACAATGAGAGTAGACACCTTGAATTTTGTTAAGACCTGCGAGGTTTTTGGTAGAGCTAAGTCTTTGAGTGGTAAACCAGTGGGACTTCTGGAACCTTTACCCATACCTCCTCATCCATGGCATACCATCTCTTTAGACTTCATTGTTGATCTTCCAGAAGATCAAGGTTGTTTCACAATTCTGGCGGTAGTGGATACTTTGACGAAGGAGGGACATTTTATTCCTATGGTGGAGGAAGTTACTGCTAACAATTTAGTCCAAAGTTTTTCCCAAGGAATTATTATATTGCCCAGTCAAGTAATTTCTGATAGAGGGTCACAATTCTTATCAAAGTTTTGGCATGCTTTTTGTGAAAGTTTGGGAGTGGAGATTAACTTGTCTACTGGTTATCATCCTGAATCCAATGGCCAAGTTGAATAAGTAAATCAAGAGCTTGAAAAATATTTGCAGTGTTATTTGCAAACTGGAGTTAGTTGGGTAGACTTGATTTGGTTGTCTGAGTTTGCATATAATAACTGGATGAAGCACTCTATATCTAAGTCCCCTTTCTTTTTGACTAGAGGTTTTCATCCAAGATTTTTAAGAGAATTGGTTGAAAGAGAAGAAAAATCCAATCCAGCAGTTGAAGATAAATTGCATATTATGAGAAAAAATTTGGATCGTGCAATTAAGGCCTTATGTAAAACTAAAATCAGTTACAAAGAATTTGCTGATAAAAAAAGGAGACAAGGACCTAAGTACACAGTGGGTGACAAGTTTGTTTATCAACTAAATATGGCAGAATTAAGGGTCGAAATAAATTCAGTCCCGGTTTTATAGGACCTTTTGAAATTGAGAGAATCATTAATCCTGTAGCGGTACAATTGAAACTACCTAACACGCTCAAGATACATCCAACCTTCCATGTGAGTCAGTTAAAACCCTTTTTGAAAGGTACCAGATTAGGAATTCTCCCGAAACCTATTATTCTGGAAGATCAGTCTGTTGAATTTGAAGTAAGAGATATTGTTGATTCCAGAAGAGTTAGAGGGAAACTTCAATATCTTATTGATTGGAGGGGGTTTGGTCCAGAAGAACGTTCTTGGGAAGTAGCTCAGGATGTTCATGCCCCAGTTCTGATAGCCAAGTTTCATAGAAAGAATCCTTGTAAACCTGGCCCTGGCTCTGGGCCATGAAGAGGGGGTACTGTCAGGTCTCTGGCTGGGAATGATTAATAAACCTTGTAAATCAGGTCTTTGGCTGGGAATGATTAATAACCTTTGCAAATCCTTGTGTATGTTTTTTAGGGTAGATGATTTATTTGCTTCCAGTTTTAGTTTAATTTTAATTAGTCCTTAACTCAGTCCATTCAGAGTGAGGTGGAGTTCCCAGCCAAGATGGTCGAGGCAGTCAGAGGTCTTGATTGGGTGTGATTATAACAAAGGGGAAGGCAGAACATTCAAAACTGCCTTTCATCAAGATTTGTTCAAGAGACTGGTTCGGTATATATTTCCTGTTGAGTAATAGCCTATCTTTGAAGAAATAAGACTTTTAGAAGACTTCATTCCAGTTGTTTTTAATGAAGAAAGTAACAAGCAAGCAGTGGAAGAAAAGCAGCTGGAAGATTTGGACCGCACCATCTTCTTTTCAGATAAGTGCATTTGATTATAATAAAAAGAGAAAATAATTAGAACTAAATAGCTCCCTCTAATTATAAACTTCATTATAATTAATTTTAGTTTTTAGGTTCTAGATTCTCTGTGCTTTCGTATATTTAGGCTAGTATTGTGAAGTTAGGATTTGGAGCATGCGCGTTGAGTAAACAGTCCGTTTATTTCCTTTCAGGAAGTTGATTAATTGTGCTCGCGTAACTTTCTTTTCAGCGTTTCGTGGCTATTAGTTTGGTTTTCGCTTCATTTCCGGGTTCGGATTTCAGAAGGGATCATTATTTATATTCAGGTTTGGCGGCGGAGTTAAGGTAAGAGTTTTATTTTCTTTATTTTTATTCGCAGATTGTGTTGGTGTTAGATCTGTAACTGTTGTTTTCATTTCATCTTCAGTTACATTACGTGCATGTTATTTGAGGTGCAGTGTTTTTTCGGCGAGCATGCTTGTGCTAGGTTTGCTTTTCAGTTCTTTCAGAAGGGTCTATTTTCACGTTCAGATCATTCTTATTTTAGTACAGGGCGTTGTTAGATCTGATCGTTCAGATATTGTTAGCAGTTAATGTACTTCTTATGCAGTGTTTAATGGTGATTTGTTCAGAACTTCTTTCTTGAGACCCTACTATGTTTTATAAAATATAATAGAATTTTAGTTTGCTTTCTATCTCAAGTAAATAATTAAATAAATAGGAAAATAAATTAAAAAGGTTTGTAAAATTAACACTCCTGCAGCACTGAATATATTCCTCACTTATTAATCTGCAAGCAGAATTTTAGTCAACATTATAGTGTTAGGAATTAGGTCTCCAGTTGAAGAAGTGACTATTTAATTCAGAATAACTTCCGAAGGAAGAAGGTATTTTGGAGGACTTGAGCCTTTTTGATAAAAGAAAAGGAAACCAGAGGATTCTTCAGATTTGGAACAAGAATAACTGTTAAACATACCTCTTCAGGAAAAAGACAATAAAACATAACAGAAGAGAGATTCTTGGACAACTGCATTTAAGGAGACTCAGGTTTCCTAGCGTAAGATTGCAGTGGTTCTATTCCTCTAAGCTTACGCAGAGGAATTCTCAGGTATTCTAATTACACTATTTTAGGGAGATGACGTTGGAGAGGAGATATGTTATTTTTTAAAACACACGTGTCTTTTATGTTCTTTCTTTTTCTTTCATACAGATACCAACCCTTAAGAAGAGGGCAGGTCAGTGTCTGAGTTTATTGTTTTATCCCATATTCCCCTTTCCCCCAGGGGTGTCTAGAGTCCAGCTGTAATCCTAATCATTTGGGTACTAGATGCTTTTGTGGGTCTGTGGGGCTCAGCAGCTTCCGAGGAATTTCAAAGTCAGGACCTGACAGTTATGGAGTGCTGGTGTTCTCCGCTGGCGGTTATCATGGTGCCCTTTTTACTGGTCACCACAAGCCATTCCGGAGCAAATGTTGGGTCTTCCTTCCCCACCTTCGGCTGGCATACCAACACTTGATCTCCTGGTTCTATTTCACACTCCTTTGCCCCTCGACGTGCATCTGCTCTCTCTTTCATTTTTTCCTTCTATTCCTGGTCACAAATCCTGACCTGTAGGTCTAGGGGCTCAGCCTGTGTTGTAGCCGGAGCTTCCGGTAGTCTGGTCCTAATGACTTGACGAAACATGAGGCCAGATGGGCTGAGCCGTGTGGCGCTGTGGGGTGTGTGGCGGTATTCCCGTAGGAGTTGATACAGCACCTGCTCAAACGGTTTGTTGACTAGATTGGCTGTCCCCAGGGTTCTCTTGATGGTGGCATAAACCGTTCCACAATGCCATTTGCCCGAGGCCACCGCAGGGTTATCTTTCGCTGTTGGAATCCCATATACTGTGCGAAGTTCTCAAAGTCGTGGCTCATGAACGGGGGCCGGTTGTCTGATTTTATTAACTTCGGTATCCCGTAGGTTGATAACATTCAGTCTATTGCTCGGTGACGCATGTCGCTGCTGTGGAGTCGATAAGTTGTGCATCCAGGAAGGGAGCTCGATGAGCACCACTACGTATGTTCCGTTGCACAGTGGTGGAAAAGAAGTCCACAGTTAGCTCTCCCCAGACACCTTCTGGGAGCTGGGACATCTGCAGTGGATTGGGGTGCGGTGGCTGAGCCACCAGAGCGCAGATTTCGCACCTGCCAATGGCCTCCTGCACCAGAGCATCCAGCTTGGGGAACCACACATTCTGATGCAGGAGGCATTTTGTGGAGACCACCCCCCGCTGGCCTTTCATGACGATGTGATCATCCACCACCGTTAGTCTTTTTTTTAAACAATTTTTGTTATTTTTATTACAACCAAAACAAAATGCAACAAACTTACAATGCACGTTATAACATTTCAAAATGTACATTTACTCTTCCATGTCTGCTGCCCGCCCCCCTCCTCCCCTCCGAGCCTACTCCGCTTCTCGCTCTGCACCTGTTTCTTCTAAAGGGATTCCTCTTTCTGTATCCTCCTCTGAGTCCTGATCACTTGACCAGTCCTGGGTGGGCCCATATAGTGTGGCCACTAAGTGCTTCCAGGCCGTCAGGGTTTCTGCCTCTTCCTCCCCTCCTCTACTCCCCGTTTCGTGCCATACTCCTGTTTCAGCTTCAGTCCATTTTTGAAGGTCACTCCACCAGACTTCTATTCTAGGTCTGTTACATGCTTTCCATCCCATGGCAATTCTGCGCTTGGCAAGTATGTATGCCAAGTCCTTAAATTTGCTCACATATTTTAGTTGGCGTAGCCTAGGGAATCCTCCTATCAAACATGCTCACGCTGATTCAACATTTAATTTGATCCCCTTCTCTTCAAGCCGGTGGGCTATTTCTTCCCAAAATTTCCCAATTTCCGGGCATGCCCAAAACATATGTGTCATTCCTGTGGTGTCTTCCCCACATTTGGGGCATGTTTGCCATTTTACATTCTTGAATCTGGCTATTCTTTGGGGAGTCATATATGCTCTGTGGGTTATATATAGCTGTATTTGCTGTAGCCTCGCATTTCTAGATACTTTCTTGTGGTACCCTTGGGCCCGCTCCCACATCCCATCGCTCATTGGTACCCCCACCTCTTCTTCCCAGTCATGTCTCAATTGTGCCACCTCCTTCCCCACTTTGGACATCAGAAGTTCGTATAGTCTGGATATCTCATGCCCTCCTTCTGCAATATCATATATATCGTTTCTATGGTGGTGTCAGGTTGCTCTTCTAATGTTATCTCTGACCATGTCTCTTTAATCTGCCGTACCATTCTGTTATATGTGATGTATTGCCCCTCATGCAACCCTGTTTCCTCTACCAGCCCCCTGAATGCCTTTATCTCCCCTTCCTGCCATATATCTCCCATTGTTACAATTCCTACCGGTTCCCAGTGCCTCCTAATTGTCTTCATTAGTTGCTCATCCCTTCCCACCAGTGCGACCAGCGGTATTTGTGGAGAGCACAGTGTCGGGTTCTCCATGACCTGACAAGCTTTTCGCCATACCAGCCATCCCAGTACCAGCATCTTTGAGCGCTCTTTTATCTCTACTTTGGGCAGCCATATTATTTCCTTTAGGAAGAACGGGGCGCATTCTAGTCGCAGCAATCTCGATTCTGAGGTGTGGTCTTCCGACAGCCATTTGGCTACATATTGCAGTTGACTAGCTAGGTAATAGATCTCATAGCTCGGCAGTTTTCTACCCCCTTTGTCGTGTGTATTCTCCAACTTCCAAAGGGCGATTCTGTTCCTTGTTCCATGCCATAGAAAACCCCTGCATGTGCTCTGTAGCTTTGTGAAGAATCACCTCGGTATCAGGTATGGTATATTCCCGAAAAAATGTAATAGTCTCGGCAATGCTACCATCTTCAGCAGCGCCCCCCTTCCCATCATTGTCAGGGGGAGCTTAGACCAGAACCTCATACTATTTTCAATTTTCTGTACCGCTTTCTCAGTGTTGTTCTGATGTTCCGCCTCCACCGGGTGATAAATGTCTATCCACAGGTATCTAAACGTTTTTGGCTCCCTTGGTATTTGCAAGACCGGTGATTGATCGCATGGGACTGCTACATACCTCCCTAATGGCAATATGCATGATTTTCTGGGATTCACCGCTATACCCGATAGCGACGCGAATCGCTCCATCACTTCCAAGATATATTGGAGATTTTCTTCAGGGTATCGTAAGTATAGCAGCATATCGTCTGTGTATAGAGATATTAAATGCGGCTCCCCTTTTATTCCGATCCCTATTACCTCGTACTGCTGCCTCAGGTATATTGCCAGGAGTTCCAGTGCTAAGATATACAGCTTCGGAGACCATGGGCATCCTTGTCTAGTATCTCTGCTCAGTTGCCATCTTTCGGAGACGATGGCTCCCATTTTGACTCTGGTTAGCGTTGTGCTATACAGTAGTTTGACCCATTTGAGGTACCCCGGTCCTATCCCATAGTGAGTCAGGGCCGCGATCAGCCAGGGCCATTTGACAGAGGCAAAGGCTTTTATTGCAACCAGTGATACAATTGCCATCTCCTCCAAGATTTCTTTTGTGTGTTCTATAACCCGGTGGAGTCGTCTAAGGTTGTCGGATATGTTCCTGCACGGGACATACCCTGTTTGGTCAGGGTGTATTAATTTGTTAATGATCCGTTTCATTCTGTTTGCTAATACCACTGTAAGTATTTTGCTATCTTGATTCAGCATCGATAGCGGTCTGAACGATCCGCAGTCCTTGCCTGGCTTGTTGGGTTTGGGGAGTGGGATGATTATTGCTTCTCTTAGGGATTCTGGTAGCCACCCTGTCTCGAATGCCTCATTTAGCATTGCGAGCAGCGGGGGAAGTACCTCGTTCCTGTACATTTTGTAAAATTCACTGGAGAGCCTATCCGCCCCTGGGGTCTTACTAGTGGGTAGTTTTACCACCACCTCTTCCAGCTCGTCTAGAGTGATCGGGGCATCTAGGACCTCACGCTCCGCCGCGCTTATTCATGGCAAGCCTATGTCCTCCAATGTGTCCATTATTTCCCCGCTGTTGCTACCTTCTTCGTCGCCATATAATTTCCTATAGTATTCAAGGAACTCTCGATTGATGCCCTATTGAGTGTCCACTAATTGCCCATTCTCCCCTGTTATTGCACTTGTTGTAGGTCGGGGGGTCTCCCTTTTGTACAATCATGCCAACATCCTTCCTGGTTTGTCCCCCCACGCAAGATGCCTCTCTACATACTTTTTATAGTTCAGATTACATAGTCTCTCCCAGCATTCTGCACATTCCTGTTGCAGTCGCCTTATAGTTTCGGCATCCTCCTTCGTGTTATCCCCCCTGCCCAAGGTTATCTCTAGTGTGGTTTCAGCCCATCTGCAATTCCCTTAGTATGCCTCCCTGTAGCCCTTTGGATTTGGCTGTTGCTATCCCTCTCACCACCACCTTAAAAGCTTCCCATAGAGTACCGGCCGACTCCACGCTCCTAGTATTGGTCTCAAAGTACATTACAATTTCTTCTGTTAGGTCCTCCCTAAATATTGCATCTTTAAGTGCTTCGGCTCTGAGTCGCCAAGTTGGTATCCTGGCTCTTGGGGGTCAGTATTGCCATATTAAAACCAATGGCGAGTGATTCGATAGGACCCTTGCCTTGTATTCAGTCTGTAGTACTTCTGATATCACTTCCTGCGTGGCGAACATGTAGTCTAGTCTTGTATACAAGTTGTGTGGGGCAGAGTAATGCCCAGTTGTGTGGGTGGCGCATCCGCCATATATCTTCTAGTCAAAGGTCCGTCAGCAAGGTCTGCGGGGCCTTGGCTGCAGGGCCGAGCCTGTCTTGTTTATTATCCAACGTGTCTACCTTCGGGTTTAATGTGCAATTAAAATCTCCTCCCCAGATCACCCCCCCCCTCATATGCAAGCTCAATTTGCTGTATAGCGTCTTGAAGTATGTCACTCTGTCCTGATTCGGGGCATATGTGTTAATAATGCATATTTCTTTATTTTCCACCAGCCCCCGTATAACCACCAACCTCCCATCCGCTTCAATTGTGTAGTGTAGTGATTGAAATGGGACATGCAGTGCTATCCATGTAAACACTCCCATGGCATAAGCCGAATATGTTGCCCCGATAACGGTCCCTCCCCACTTCTTCTGGATCATCTCTCATTTTTCTTTTGTGAGGTGGGTCTCCTGTAGTAGAGCTACATCTATTTTCTGCCTTCTTAGATACATTACGATCTTGTTTCTTTTTAGGTAGCTGTTGAGCCCCCTGACATTCCAAGAAATTACCTTAAGGCCCCCCATGTTCTAGCCTCTCCCCACCCCCCTTTTGTATCTTCCCAACCCCTGTCTAGTATGCAAGTGCTAGCGCGTGTAAGCTCGTACCCCAACATAAACTGCCCTTAACTATTAACACTTCAACTTCCCCAACCTCCCCAACTCCCCTCCCTGCCCCCTCCCTTCCCTGCCCCAACTTAATCCCAGACTCCCTACATCCCCTCCCCCATCCCACCTGTTGCCCAGCTCCATCCCTCGATCTCAGGCACCCCCGCATCTAGCCCGTTTCTTGGCTGTCGCCAGTACTCGGGGCACAGCAGGGAGATATCGCCCTACTGGCGTTCCAACAACTTTAACTACTGGGGGTAGGTCGTCTTCATCCTATGTCTCCTATATTGACGATAGTTCGCAGCGCGTTTGTGACTCATAGCTACCTTGTACAATTCTATATTCCAGTCCAACAAGTCCGCCTACTGAATTTATCAATTAATTAGCATCCGCACCCCTCTAGCGCGCACACTTCACCCGTTTCTGATATCTCACTGTAGCTTCTCCCACCTCCTGCAATATCAAGCATGGCGCGGTGTCACTTATCCTGTCCATCTCGTTCTTGACCGTCTCCAGACTCTGCACAGCCCTGGGTATCCAACCAGCATGCCACCTCCTCCGGGGTTTCAAAGAAGTGTACTTTGCCTTTGTGTAAAACTTTAAGTTTCGCAGGGTACAAAAGCATGTATTTGAATCTGGCTGTCCGCAATCTTCTTTTCACCGCGACGTAGCTGTACCTCTGTCTCTGTACCAGCATGGTATGCTCCTTGATGCCCAGCTGTCGTCCGCCTTTGAAGATAAATGCCTGCTTCCCTGGCCACCACGACCCTCACAGCGGGCACAGTGCGCACATCCAGGGGCTCCTTTGTTCAGAGCTTGCCGCCATCTTGCTGCCAGACCTGCATCGCCCATCGGAGGCTTTGAAGTTCCATAACTCCTTGCATCTTCACTCGATCTGCACGCAGGAACGTGCGTTAGAGTCCGCTCACTTTCCTATTTATTCGGTCTGCATTTCTTGCTGGAATTTGTGGCCAAAAGGCATGCGCTCGTCTGGATCAATTTTCGGATCCAAGCCACGCCCCACCCCCCGTTAGTTCCAGGACCTTATGGCGTCCCTCACCGACTCCTGCTCATGCCTGACTTGATGTTTGGTGTGTGCCATTCTGTCTGTTCGGATACAGTGGGTTACGATGGCAAGTACTGGGTCATTCATTGACTCTTTTCGTATGGTGGCACACTCTACTGGTAGAGGTAGCAGGTGATGGATGTATACATCTGCAATATAGGAGCCCACTTGTGGGAGACCCGTGGGGTGTCTCAATAGGTAATCAGCTGGGTTACTCTCTTTGCCTGGACGATGCACAGTGTCAAACTTGTAATCCTGCAGCTGCAGTCCCCACCTGGCTATCCTGGGGTTCATCCTCACTTTGGGGTCACTGAATATCGTCAGGAGGGCCTGATGGTCGGTGACAACTGTGAACGCCTTTCCGAAGCAAAAGAGGTGGAAGTATTCACAGGCTTACAACACTGCCAGGCTCTCTTTCTACACCTGGGAGTACGCCTGTTCAGTGGTCGTGAGGCTCCTGCTTGCATATGATATGATATGATATAATCGTTTATTTATATTGCGCCTATACACAATGGGCCTCATTATAACCCAAGCAGGACGGGGTTAACGGCGCCGGTAAAGGTGCCGACACCATCAACCCCATCCCGCCTGATTCCGAGGACCCCTCGCGGGACCCGCTCTGCACGTCTGGTTTCACCAGACGTGCAGAGCGGGTCCCGCGAGGGGAGGAGGGAGAAAACAATGGGCCGCTCGTAATCGGCCCGTTGTTTGCTCCCTCGCCCATTCCCATTCAGCCCTGTGGGGGCTGAATTTGGAATGGGGAAGGTCCGGGTTCGTAGAAGGAGGAATTACCGGGCCCTCCGAACTCGGAATGGCCCGGTAATTCCTCATTCTGGAAACCTGGACGCGATTTTTGGCGGCAGCCATGTCGCCAATAGCGGCATGGCTACTGCCGAGGTCGTAATGAGGCCCAATGTGTTTCAAAGCGCTTCACGGAAAAGGAGGGAACAAGGGAAATACAATGACATTCTTACAGGCCATGAACAACAAGAATGTGAAATTAACTATCGTACTCGGCCTGACGACATTTCAGATAGTGCAAGAGCTAAAACACAGATAGGAAGGAAATGGGAAACAGACAGGTGACTACTGTACTAAGCCTGACAAAATTTCTAGTAGAGCCGGAGATTAACAAGAGGTGAGGGAGGGGGGAGGAGAAAGGAGGGAGAGGAACATAACAAGCGACTATTGTACTAGGCCTGACAACATTTCAGATAGTGCTCGAGAGGGGGGGGCACAAGTAAAGGGAGGTGGGGAGGAGACAAACATGTGTTGCTACCATACTAGGTCCAGGGACCATTCTGATAGAGTAAGTGCATAGAAAAAAGTAAAGGAGGGCAGGAAGAGAGAGGGAGAAGGGAGAGGAGAGAAAACAGAGAATAAAACAATTATGGTGGACAGTCATAATGTCGAAAAAAAAATGTCGACAGACAAAAATGTCGACAAAAAAATGTCGAAAAAATAAATGTCGACTTTCTCTTTTTTTAATTATATATTTATTTTAGGGGTTTGGGAGCTAAAAAAAAGGGAAAAATTAAAAAAAAAATTCAAAAAGGGGGGATGAGGGGGGAACCCCCCCCCCATATAAAAAAAAATGCATTGAAAAAAAAAGTCGACATTTTATTTTTCGACATTTTGACTGTCGACATTTTGACTGTCGACATTATGACTATAAACCAACAATTATATATAAATATATAAAATGCAGGTGCCAGTGGGGTCATCTCAGGCATTTCATAGACCACTGTGAGCCTGCCATTGGAGTTTGAGGGGTCTCACTGCATTAGGATGGAACTGAGGCCGACTGGGCTGGTGTCCACAACGACTTCGGTCTTTCTATCTGCATCGAAGTAGGCCATGTCCTTTGCCTTAGAAATGTGGTTGCGATTGGTTTTGAAGGCACGTTGGCAGTCCGTTAACCACCCAAAAGGTTGATCCATCCATGTGAGCAGGCAGAAAGGGTTACTGACTGTGGCATAGTCCTGCAGGTATCTCCAGCAGTAGCTTGCTAGTCCCAGAAAGGAGCGTAGTTCGGATACATTTTGTGGCGGCTGGGCTGTGTTAAGCGCCACCACTTTTTCGGGGTCCAGCCTCATGTGCTTTTCAGAGAATATGTGGCGGAAAAAACCTGAGCAAGCCTTTCTTGAATTCGCATTTCGCTCGGTTAAGTGTTAGTCCCACTGCCTCAAGCACTGAGCAGACTTTGTGGAGGGCCGCATTAGGTTCTTCCTTCGATTTGCCAAACACTAGCACATGGATCTCCTCCTGAAAAATCTCTGCCGCAGACGAAATGATGAAACTGAGTCTTTGATATTGGAATACACCCATGTGGGTGACGAAGGTGGTAATATATCTTGGCTGCGGTATAATCTCGATCTGGCGGTATCCTTTTGTGAGGTCCAGTTTTGATAAGAATTTGGCACCATGTAGTAAGTGTATCATATCTGTTATTCAGGAGGCCTGGTAACGTTCTCTTTCTAATGCCTCATTCGCTCTCCTCATGTCCACACATAGTCTGATGGAGCCGCCCGGGGACTTTTTGGGGACGGGTACTACAGGGCACACCCATGGAGTGGGTCCTGTAGCCGGCTCTATAATGTGTTGTTTCAGCAGCTTGTTGATCTCCTCCTTCACCTGTCTTTGGATATTAATGGGTATGCCCCTGTAGTGCTGAGCTAAGGGTTTGACCTTTGGGTTGATGTGGAGTTGGACTTTGCAGTTTTTCAGATTCCCTAGCCCTTTGAACAGGTTTAGAAAATCTGCCTTGATGTTCTTCTGGCCAAGCGAAGAACTTATGAGCCATCAGCTGGTATAAAATGTGCACTAAGCCCATTTCCACTGTGGTTTTAAAGCTGAGTATACAGCCACTGTTCACCTTTGTTTTGAGGACATGTAGCTGGATATTTGTGGCATGGGCCTTGTGTGTGCACATGGTGGAGATTATGCCTTTACATGGCAGTGGCGTGGCGTGGTGGAGCCGTATGGGTAGATGTCGACGGTGGACTTCTTAAGCTTGGGTGCCTTCATGAGTGTGTTGTATGCCTCCTCACTGATTATATTAACCGTGGCCCCAGTGTCTATGAGAAAGTCCATTGGCGTGTCGTTGACTAGTATGGATGGCACCGGGCTGTGCTGGGTTGCTCCGTTGCTCCGCTGTTGTTCAAGGCCCATACATATCCCTTTTTCCGCTGGTCCTCGCCCGACAAAGACGATTCACTGGGTGTCCAGTTAAAGTACCAAATACAAAAGGATCGAACCTTTTAGACCACAAAAAACAGGGTTTGGGGGGGACGCCTCCAAGAAAAAATGTACGAAAAGAAAATTCCACCCTTTGGTTTTCGGTCCTTTTGATTCGACCCTTTGGTCATTCGATCCTATGTATTCGAAACTTTGACCTAGAACCGATTCACTGCTGGAGGACGACTTCATTTCAATGTAGTGGACATAGCGCCTTCGTCTGGGGCCATAAGCCGGCCTGTACTCCTCTCGTGAGTATGTTCTTCTGTGGTTACGCTCCTTCCGACGCTGCCATCTTGAGTCTATGTCTGGTCCACCCTCGGCGGACGCTTGTTGGTGCTGTCTTCCGACGTTCCATGAGGCTCCTCTGACGGGTAGGGTGAGTGGGTGCGTTTTTGCACATGGCCCTGAAGTGGTCCTCACCACCACATGCAGCAAATTTTTCCCAAGGGCCGGCAGTCGCCGGTGTGGGGGTATTCATACCCCCATCTGTAGCACATGACGTCTGTGTGTCTGGGCAGGGGGTTCGGTGTCATGAAGAGTCTGTTGACAGCGTCCCGGTCGGTGGTTTTTGATTGTAGTGTGACTTTGCCTAGGCTGTCTAACTGGGGTTCCACTGCTGCCTCCATGCGTGCTAGGGCCAGAATTTCTTGCAGCGACCAGTGTTTTTGCCGGAGTTTCTTTTGAAACTCCTGGGAGTCACAGTCAGCTATCACCTGAGATCGTAGGGCTTCCTCGTTTGAATATAGGTGGAATTCGCAGTGTTTTGATTTGATTCTCAGTCGGATTATAAAGTTGTCTAGGGATTCTCCCTTCTCCTGGCTTGCTGTGTGAAAGACGTGTCTTTCATAGTCGACATTCATGTGGGGTGTGAAATATTCCGATAGTTTGGTGAGCAGGTCCTGGTAGGATGCAGTGTCAAGGTTAATCAGTTCACTTGCAATGTCTCTGACAGTCGGCCCCACTGCCATGGTCAGCGTGTTCTTGAGCCATGCGTCATCAATGAGCCCTATGGCCCCCACATAGAATTTAAAGTCACGTAGCCAGGTCGCCCATATGGGGCCTAGGTTGCTAGTGTCTCGTATGTCGAAGGTGTGAGGTAGGTGTAGTACCTGGGAGCCCCCGCCTGATGATGGGCTTGTCCTGGAGCTCCAGTTATAATGTACACTCATCTTTTATTTCCCTTATAGGTTACTCATATCCACAAGGCGTAATCTATCAGCCAACAATTTAGCGAACGTATTGTAAAACAAGAACAGGTGATCACCTACCATTTACCGTAGCAGGATATTAGACTCACATAATGCATATTGATTTGCTAACCTTGGGAGTAGGCTGAGCTATGGGTCACCTACTGTCATGATCTCTGCTTCCAAAAGATCAGGACTTGCCCGACTCCCTTGGAAGCAGACCCATAACCCCGGTTCCGAGAGTCAGCCAGTCCCAATTGGGACCTTTTGGACCCTGTCCTGGCGCCAGTGGCACCAGGCTCATAAAGATGCCCAGTCCCAGCGCTGGAAGCGCCGGGCTCATAATGCTTGGGTGGACTTACCTGCAGCAGACCATGCTGCTTACTTACCTGCCAGTTGAACCCCTGATCCTCTTCTGTTTGGGACTACTTTTCCTGTTGGGTGGGGCAGGAGCCACTCCCTAGGTTCAGAACACTGGAACTCTTCTGGAAAGCAGGAACTCTTTTCTTACCTAGGCGTGGCTGTGGAAGGAGACACCTAAGCACTACAGGAGGCTATTTAAACCACACCCGATGGATGAATCTTGCTTTGCGTTATTCTGCATTCTCTACAGCAGAACGCTCATCGTGTCTTCTGCTTCTGATCCTGGGCCTAAGGGAACAAAGGCTTACCAACCTGGAATCCAGTCTTCAGCATGACCTGTAAAGACAAAGAAAGAACAGGTTAGCACTACGGTCTTCAGTGGCAGCGCATCTCTTACCTGGTCCATCGGCTGTCACCAACGCCTCGCGCTGCATTCCGGCATCTGAAAGACAAAGGCTTACTTACTCTTCGCATGCTCCGGGGGTCTTCGCACTGCATTCCGGCATCTGAAAGACAAAAGCTTATCAGCTCTTCGCACACTCCGGAGGCCTTCGGCGCTGCATCCCGCATCTGAAAGACAAAAGAAGGTGCGTTTAAAGACATTGGGCAACTTTATTACTCACGTGCCATTACTCCTTCCCACGCCGAATCCAGTGGGTATTCCAGCACCCTTCAGCTTCTCTAAAGCTCCGAACTTGTACCTGCAAGATAAAAGGGACAGTTAGTGCGCATCGTGAAGCAGGCTACAAGCGCTTACTTACGTGCTTCCAGGCGCTTCTATTCCTCACGCGGGTTCGATCCTCAACTCTCATCAGCCCGCCATCCGCCATCGCCGGAACCCTGCAAAACAAGGGATATCATTACAAAAGACTTTTAAGACATTTGAAGTGCCCAGAACTTACCGTTCGTGCAGTTAACGACGGACAGCAGTCCTCTGAGGTCAAGAGGCCTGCACCCTTATCCAGTGAAGAAACTGGTTACGGCACCCTGCCCCGAGGCAGATGGAGAGCTCGGCGTTCACTTACCTAAGGTAAGGGCGTTAACCTTTGGGGTTCTACAGGAGAAGAGAAAGGGAAGAGGAGAGAGGCACCCAATAAACCCAGTTCATTAATCCCATATTTTCTATCTGCAGACATCTTACTCTTCGAGTCAGACATACAGTGCACAGAGGTCCAGCCCAAAGAGCCAACCGTGTGTTACACATCACCTTTGAAGATACGGCATTCACCCAGTCAAGACCGGCGCCTCTGCGTGAATCAGGTGAGCGTTACAGAACGCAAAGCCTACCGCAAAACTCCCACCCAGGCGCTATGGAAACCTCGGATACCGACCAGCTAGCCCAGTTACTTGGGGAACTAAGAGCAGAAGTGCATGCAGCCCGTCAGGAAACGAATGCTCTAAGAAGGGAACTGATTATTTCCAAGGAGCGAACAGACGATCTCGCTAGACAATTGCTACAGTCACAAGCCGGACAAACTCCGTTACCCGCATCAGGGGCAAATCTTCCTTCAACATCCTCTACGAACCCAGTGCAGATCAACCTACCTGGGAATGTACCTCTGGCTCCGCCCGAACGATTTTCTGGTGACCCAAAGAGGTTTGCAGTATTTATTAATCAGTGCCGGTTGCACTTCTTATGCCGGCCAGCAGCCTTTCCAACTGATCAAGCTAAGGTAGCTTTCGTGCTTTCGTACCTTAGTGGCAATGCGGCAGACTGGTCGATCCCTCTAGTTAATCAAGATGATCCGGTTCTCCATGATTTTCAAGCTTTTCAGCTCAGTATGGAAAAACTGTTTGCAAGACATTCACAGGGGCAGGCCTTGGACAATGAGCTCCTTTCATTGCAACAGGGTAATCAAGACCTTTTGGCTTATATTGCGTCTTTCAACAGACTGATAGTGGAAACTCGATGGCCTGAGGACAAAAGGATTACGCTGTTTTATAGAGGTCTACGTGGAGAGCTCAAAGATGTGTTAGCCCAAGTAGTGAATCCCCCGCAAGACTGTTCGGACTATATTGACTTAGTCGTTCAAATTGACCACAGACTGCAGAACAGAAAGGCCGATCGTTCCAAGTTTGATGCTCGAGTATTTTCCAAACCACCAACTCCTACCAAAGGAGTAGACTCCAGGGAACCCATGCAAATAGGGGGCCTGAAAGGACCACTAACACAAAAGGAGCGGGAAAGGAGAAAACAGCTGCAATTATGCCTCTATTGCGGAAACTCGGGGCACTTTCTTCGAGACTGTCCGGTGAAACCAGCCAAGAAGGCAGTAGGAGCTGCAGTTACCAGGGTCACAAACTCTGAGCAGGGAAACGACCTCGCCCGACAAGAATAGAGGTCCTCTTGCCGAGCGCTAAAACCAGTTCCGTGACCTCGCATTTTGTGATACCTATGGTCCTCATTAGCCCTGAACATCCGGATCGATTACATGCGATTGAAGCTTACGTCGACAGCGGTGCCATCGGCAATTATGTGGATCATGAAATGGTTTTGAGGATGAATCTGACTCTTTGTCCAAAGGCTGTAAAGGACGTCATTACTACGGTGGATGGTACGGAGATAGCCTCCGGACCAGTAACGCATACCACCCAAGAAGTGACGCTAGTAAGTCAAGATGGACACCATGAGAAGATCGTGTTCGATGTGATCAAGGCCCCTCAGTTCCAGATTATTCTAGGAATTCCTTGGTAAGAGAAGCACAATCCTCAGATCGATTGGCGAGCAAGAACGGTTCAGTTTCCAGAATGTGTCTCTACTTGTCACCCTCGACCTGGTGTTGCACTGGCAGCAATTTCCTCGGAGGCTCCCCAGTTACCTCCTGAATACCTAGAATTCCAAGATGTTTTCCGGAAGGATCAGGCTAACTCTCTACCTCCTCATAGGTCTTATGACTGCCAGATAGACCTGATACCTGGATCTACTCCTCCTTGTAGTAGAATTTATGCCCTCACCGAGCCTGAGAATCTTCACCTCCGACAATACCTGGATCAATACCTAGCGAATGGGTTTATTCGTCCTTCCAAGTCCCCTGCTTCCTCAGCTTTGTTCTTCGTTCCAAAAAAAGAAGGGGACCTTAGAACTTGTATAGATTATCGCGCCCTGAACCAGATCACCGTGAAGAATAGATATCCGTTACCTTTGATCCCTGAACTCCTGGACCAAGTCAGAAAAGCATGCATACATACAAAGCTGGATCTTAGAGGAGCCTACCACTTGGTACGAGTAAAAGAGGGCGATGAATGGAAGACGGCCTTCCGCACCAAGTACGGGCTATTTGAATATCAGGTCATGCCCTTCGGACTTTGCAATGCCCCGGCCGCCTTTCAATATTTTATGAACGATGTCCTCAGAGAGCTCATAGATGTGTGTGTTGTTGTTTACATTGACGACATCCTCGTTTATTCTTCATCGGAATCTGAACATCGGAAACACGTGAAAATGGTCCTCGAGAGATTGCGTCAACACAAACTTTTCGCTAAGTTGGAAAAATGCGTTTTCAACGTGACTGAAGTTGAATTCTTGGGATTCATATTATCACCTAGCGGAGTGCGTATGGATTCAAAGAAGGTCGATGCAATTCTCAAATGGCCATCGCCATCCTCCGTAAAAGGTGTTCAAAGCATGTTAGGCTTCGTTAACTTTTACCGCAGGTTTATCCCCGAATTCTCTCGAATAGTCCAGCCCATCACCGCCTTGTTAAAGAAAAACAAACGTTTTGAATGGTCTACCGAGGCGGAACAAGCTTTCCAGAATTTGAAGACTAGATTTATCTCTGCACCGATCTTAAAACATCCTCGCCCAGAACTCCCCTACATCGTTGAAACTGATGCTTCGAGCCTTGCCATGGGGGCAGTTCTATCACAAAAGGACCCAGTAACCAATCAGTTGTATCCCGTGGCATTTTGGTCCCGCAAATTCTCGCCTCCTGAAATCAATTACACTATTACTGGTAAGGAACTTCTAGCTATCAAGTCCGCCTTTAAGGCTTGGCGGCATTATCTTCTGGGGGCCCGACACACCGTTACTGTGATTACAGATCACCGAAACCTGCAATATTTGAAAACCGCAAAAGCTCAAGCCTCTAGGCAACTCCGTTGGGCACTATTCTTTGCCGAGTTTGACTTCATAATTACCTATCGACCTGGTACAAAAAACGGTAAAGCTGATGCCCTTTCTCGGATGGGAGTGGAAGAACATTTGATCAATCCTAAACCTGTACCTATCATTCCAGAACAAAGAATTCTAGGTGTAATCGCCACACAATCCATAGAGGAAGTTAAGGATAAGGCCAGGCCACTGGTAACTCCAGCAGACATACAGAATTGGCATCTGCAGGGAAAGGACTTTACGGTGAAGGACAACATATTATATTTCCAAGAACGGTTATACCTGCCCAGCACAGATTTACAGAAAAAGGTAATCTCTTGTTATCATGATTCTTTAATGGAAGGACATCCCGGTATGACCAAGACCTCGGAAAAGATCAAGCGCTACTTCTGGTGGCCGTCTTGGAAAAAAGATATCAGAGACTTTATAATGTCCTGTGGAGTATGCGCCCAAAACAAGAGTCAAAAGGAAAAACCAGCAGGCCTCTTACGCCCTATTGACATCCCGCCTCGCCCTTGGCATACGCTTTCTATGGACTTCATCACCGATCTACCTCCATGCTCCGGATACAATACGATCCTAGTAATCGTGGACCTATTCTCCAAGATGGGGCATTTCATTCCACTCAAAGGCTTACCAACAGCAGCAACTCTGGCCCGAGAATTTCTCGAAAACATCGTCCGGCTGCACGGTTTTCCTTCAGTTCTAATTTTGGATCGAGGTAGTCAATTTATTTCTCATTTTTGGCGAAGTTGCTGTCGGTCGGCTCAAATTGATGTGAGACTTTTGACCAGCCACCACCCTCAAACCGACGGACAAACCGAGAGGACCAATCAAACTCTGGAACAGTATTTGCGCTGCATGCTACAACAAACTGAAAAAACTTGGAAAGATATCCTTTGGATAGCCGAGTATGCCTACAATAACTCTGTCCACTCGGGAACTGGGAAGACCCCGTTTTTTCTTTTATACGGTAGTCACCCTCGAACCTCGGAGTTGGATCCACTCCAAGATCTTGGACCACCAGCAGTAGACCACCTGCATTCTACAATCACCCTAGCCTTTAAGAAAGCCATTTCTCACCTTCAAAGGGCTAAAGAACAATACAAGAAAGGAGCAGACCAACATCGGAAGGAAGCCCCCCAATATCAAGTAGGAGATCAAGTCTGGTTATCCACCAAATATCTACCTCTAAAAGGACCACGCACATTCAACCCAAGATACCTTGGTCCCTATTCCATCACTACCATAGTAAATCCAGTAGCGGTCAAGTTGGACTTGCCCCCTCACATGAAGATACATCCAGTCTTCCACGTCTCTCTATTAAAACCCGTGCAACCTCAAACCCGACTAACTACATCTCCAAAACCTATTCTAGTTGATGGAGAACTCGAGTTTGAAGTCAAAAGCATCCTGGATTCCAAGATCTCCAAATCTAAACTATTTTACCTGATTGACTAGAAAGGCTACGGTCCCCAAGAAAGATCCTGGGAACCTGCAGAATATGTCCACGCGCCTCGTCTAATCAAAAGATTTCATCGAACATTTCCTAACAAGCCCAAACCCCCGGAGAAGCCCGGTTTGGGAGGGGCCTTGAGGGGGGGTGCTGTCATGATCTCTGCTTCCAAAAGATCAGGACTTGCCCGACTCCCTTGGAAGCAGACCCATAACCCCGGTTCCGAGTGCCAGCCAGTCCCAATTGGGACCTTTTGGACCCTGTCCTGGCGCCAGTGGCACCAGGCTCATAAAGATGCCCAGTCCCAGCGCTGGAAGCGCCGGGCTCATAATGCTTGGGTGGACTTACCTGCAGCAGACCATGCTGCTTACTTACCTGCCAGTTGAACCCCTGATCCTCTTCTGTTTGGGACTACTTTTCCTGTTGGGTGGGGCAGGAGCCACTCCCTAGGTTCAGAACACTGGAACTCTTCTGGAAAGCAGGAACTCTTTTCTTACCTAGGCGTGGCTGTGGAAGGAGACACCTAAGCACTACAGGAGGCTATTTAAACCACACCCGATGGATGAATCTTGCTTTGCGTTATTCTGCATTCTCTGCAGCAGAACGCTCATCGTGTCTTCTGCTTCTGATCCTGGGCCTAAGGGAATAAAGGCTTACCAACCTGGAATCCAGTCTTCAGCAGCACCTGTAAAGACAAAGAAAGAACAGGTTAGCACTACGGTCTTCAGTGGCAGCGCATCTCTTACCTGGTCCATCGGCTGTCACCAACGCCTCGCGCTGCATTCCGGCATCTGAAAGACAAAGGCTTACCTACTCTTCGCATGCTCCGGAGGTCTTCGCACTGCATTCCGGCATCTGAAAGACAAAAGCTTACCAGCTCTTCGCACGCTCCGGAGGCCTTCGGCGCTGCATCCCGCATCTGAAAGACAAAAGAAGGTGCGTTTAAAGACATTGGGCAACTTTATTACTCACGTGCCATTACTCTTTCCCACGCCGAATCCAGTGGGTATTCCAGCACCCTTCAGCTTCTCTAAAGCTCCGAACTTGTACCTGCAAGATAAAAGGGACAGTTAGTGCGCATCGTGAAGCAGGCTACAAGCGCTTACTTACGTGCTTCCAGGCGCTTCTATTCCTCACGCGGGTTCGATCCTCAACTCTCATCAGCCCGCCATCCGCCATCGCCGGAACCCTGCAAAACAAGGGATATCATTACAAAAGACTTTTAAGACATTTGAAGTGCCCAGAACTTACCGTTCGTGCAGTTAACGACGGACAGCAGTCCTCTGAGGTCAAGAGGCCTGCACCCTTATCCAGTGAAGAAACTGGTTACGGCACCCTGCCCCGAGGCAGATGGAGAGCTCGGCGTTCACTTACCTAAGGTGAGGGCGTTAACCTTTGGGGTTCTACAGGAGAAGAGAAAGGGAAGAGGAGAGAGGCACCCAATAAACCCAGTTCATTAATCCCATATTTTCTATCTGCAGACATCTTACTCTTCGAGTCAGACATACAGTGCACAGAGGTCCAGCCCAAAGAGCCAACCGTGTGTTACACATCACCTTTGAAGATACGGCATTCACCCAGTCAAGACCGGTGCCTCTGCGGGAATCAGGTGAGCGTTACACCTACGGCATTTACATGCCCAGATTATCTAGAATCTGCATTTCAGATAACACAATTTGGTTTGTGTTTCTCTATGGTACTGCATTGGGGACAGACACTAACCTTCAATTAGGTCCTCAATAATAACGTCTTAGTAATTAATGCTTCACTTGGAATTGTCTGTTTAGTATTAAATGTGTTTCTAATCGCTTTATTTGACAAATTAACACTGACAAATAGGACGGAGTTTGAGGAAATTCTATGTGTCATTTGATGAACGTATCTTTTGATATTGGCTGGCCTTTGAATTGAATTTCTATTTATGGCAATTGGAACCTTGTTACAACGATCAACAATCAATTTGTTAAACTAATCGGGCTATGCATTTGTTTTTCTCCCCCTTGTCCCATCTATCTTCCGTCAAATACTATTTTCTGTTGCTTTGTATGCCTTTTTCATCATACCACATAAATTATTATTTTTTTGCTTATGTATGGCATTGTTAAATTCCATATGGCTATTTTGGTGTGGTTGAAAAATATGTCTTTTCCTTATTCCCCTTTTTTCACTGCAGTATCATAAATTGTTTATTATTATTTTTTGACCATTCATTTCCTATTCAAATGATGTTGTTTTTTTGATTGTAATGAACATTGATTCAGTGGTCAATTGTAATAGGCCCCGCCTTGAGAAAGACCGAAGTCGCTCGAAACACGTATCGGCAAAGATTGGCCCAAATTCTGAAATTGAGAAAAATAAAACACAAATTGTAACTCACGCATTGAATGTATATTTTGAAGCTCTTAGCTGTTTCATATACTTAAAAACTTAGGGCAGGCATCTCTTGAGAACAAACTTGGTTTGCTGTAACTCAAACACCTCTTTATTCTTCCACAACAATTCCCTAACTGGAGAAAACCTGTGCCCTCTACCCGTCCCAACCCATCCCCAGTCCCACGTCACTTCCAATAACAGCCTGGCCCAAAGTGGGGGCCACCCACATAGCGACAGTGTGAGGGTGTAAATGCTTCTGTGAGTGTCCCCTGCATTAGTGCAGTGGCCCAATGTGGCGGCCAATGTGGCATCCCCTGCATTCCTCCTTCGGGTCATTTGGGTCCAGCATCCACGAGGTCGGGCGGCCTGGACCAATTTGATCACCTGACTGTATGTCCCCAAGCTTAACCAGGGGGCTTTGTCACAGCAGGCATAAAGAACAATGGGAACGCAAATCTGGCAGGTTCAGATCATCTGCAATACAGAGACATGTTTACAAGTGATGCATTTCATAGTGTCACCGAACATTTCATTGATCAACATAATTCTTCCAAACCATCAGAATTCTCGATATCTAACGCCTTCGTAACTTTAATAGTAATGTAAACGATTCTGACAATCCTAGGAGGCGTTTGGAATGTAAAATTGCGAAACTAGGCAGGTGAGCACGAAGCAATACAGGAATAGCACATAGGGATGAAAGACAACCATGGAACACGGACACAGGCCTTGTGTGTCATAAACTGGCATGGTATTAGCAACACGTACAGTATCCACAACAAAGATATGCCATCATTCGCCATAGAAAGGTAGACACTGTGATAGATTATGTTGACATCCCACTGAGAAACTGATAGACTACCATACAGAAGGCTTGGCACAGCAAGGGTGATGTGTAGAGTTGAAAGCAACCACAAATCCAGTCCAATTGCAACTAACAATTCAGCTTAATGTAGGAGGGGATGGAAACACGATCTAAATCTGCAAAACAAAACACTTCCCCACCCCCCACATGTCATTTTGTCATTTCTCACTAGCTATACTGTAATGCAATCGATTCGGCTTATAGGTGGAGCTTTAGTGCCACCTAATAGACAAAATAAAAAATTAGTTAAAGAACCGAGTAAAAATGAAGGCGGGGAAAGAAATAAGATGCCTGTAAGAGGAAACCAATCTGACGGCAGAAATCAGATCTCAAAAAGCTGCTAAATATAGAGACTGCAACACATTTGGGGGCAGGTTTCCTGAGGCTCAGATGTATTTGACCCAGAAGTAGAAAGTAAAAGTTCTCAAGATGCATGGATCCTACATCTCTACAACCTCTTGTATAATGAACTCCCCGGTATCCAGGGCAAACCGGAACAGCAGAGGAGATTACAGCCATGTGTCCAGAAACCAAAATAATGACGTCCATGGAATAAATGAAACTTGGGGCTGCATCTTATCAAACATGAACTGTACAAACAGTAACAAGCATGGCATTACTAACCAATAGGTTGGCCCTCACAATGCAGAATATATGTATGTATTATATATTTATATATTATATATATTATATATGTATATAATGCAGCATAATGTTGAACCCATCACAATGCCCACACATAGCATGCCTGTGTTGGGGAATGGCTAGTTGGTCATTTTATTTTTGGTTTGCCTGTACAATGGTTGCTAAACATCTAACTATATTGAGAATAGGTTCATGTTGGTTAACGGAAGAAAACCTTGACTTTGTAAAAATGATCAATAAACATGATAAGGTAGTGTATGGTAAATATGCATATTGCAATGCTTTGTGTTTAACAAATGAACTAACATGTACATGTCGAACTCCCACCTCCTTCCCTCATTTTCATAGTGTCACCAAATATGTTCCCCAAAAACATGCTTTTCATGGCGAAGACCTTTTTAAAAATGAAGAACAAAGAGAAAGCTATCGAGTGGTTCCTGAAGGTCAAGAAATTTAGTGCTAAGACAGATGAGGATAAAAAGGTAAATATATGATTTCTTTGTGAGCCATATTTAATATAATTAATTAGTAAATGGATACTTAATAATACCTCTGTTATCCTTATGTTCTAACTTGTACGCAGTGCCACAAGGATGTATGTATTTATACATCCTAAAAAGGTAAACAGTGGAATTTATTTTGCCTGCAGCATGTTTATGTATACGTCCTAACAGCATGGTGGGTAAACCATTCCATGCAACAAGACCCTAATTCAAGTCCCGGGGACTCCGAGGGTGGTGTGGTTTTGTAAGCATTGCTTCAGGTGTCCTTGGGGTTGTGTACACACAAAATGTTGCATTTGTTTTAATGTTTGGGGCTTTGTAGCTTTCTAACTAGTCTAATGGGCATGAGAACGGTTTGATGTGATATAATTATCGAGCATTGAAGTCGCATTCCAAAAAGACAGATTTATTCCCGCCGATTTGGTGAAACCTTCAATATTAGTTAATATCACCTGTTGGAGGGGTTTCAGCCCCCCCCCCTTCGGACCCCCGCACTGCACCGAACCTCCCTGCTAACCAGTCCCCTCCTGCCCTCACCCTTTAAGTAAGGGGTTCATCCTCCAAATCCACACACACATACAAACACACAAACATATAAACAAACACTTACCTAACTCACCTGCAACTTCCGTCTTCCGGGCCGGCAGCGCCTATCAACCCCTGCGGCACACTCATGCGTGGCAGGGGCGTGACAGTTCGATTTGGAAAGGCCGCCCTGAGCGGTCTCAGAGCGGTCTTTCTAAAGCAACCATTTTTATTTTAGAGAAAATGAAAAAGGGATTTTGTCAGATTGACGTAACGCTGGACATAGTAGTTGCACCTGCCTACGGCTTCATGATTAGCATGACAGTAACCGTAAAACAGGCAGTATTTTAAATAACTGCTATTTTTAACCAGCTGATTTATGAGCTTGGATTGCATGGAATATTTACGCCATCGGTTACACAGAAAGTGCTGCATGAATTAAATAACATTTTTGCACCATGCAGGTCTTTCAATGCGCTTCATGCCATAACATCCCATGGAATCCAAACACATAATAAGATGGTATGTTGGGATGAGGATGGTTAGGTCATGCCTTGAGGCACTGCTGACCCCTCTGTCTGTCTTCTTCTTGCTGATAGATTTTTATCCATCAGCTGTGATTTTTGGATACCGAGGCTTGAGCCTCATTACTCCATCTTCGCGGGTTGAGTGTGTAGTTGTGAGTTAGGATTGTTCATGGTCTGTGTGCACTTGTCACTGTAGGGCTGGTTTCACAGGGTCTTCACTGAGTCTTCTGATCAGAGGGTTCGGGTTCGGGTTCTGATCCAGTCCTTGGCAGACGTTCTTACTCAGCTTCGCTACACCACCGAGTGCTTGCCTTCTTATACTTGGATTCCTTCGGAGGTTTCTGGGAGGGGCTGTATTAATTGCAAGGTTGGGTTTTCGCAGAGTGAATGGAGGCGGGGCTGGTTTAAAATGCATCACAAACACACAATAATTGAGAATCATGGTGTATGCAGCATTGAGGCAGCCAAGGTGCATTCAACTTGGTTTAGTATATGGAACATACTGCCATTATTGCCTAAGGCCTCTCAGTGTCCAACGTTAACACTGTCACCCCAAGGGCCTGATTCACAGAGCGTTTTCCTATGGGGTTGCGTCATTATAAAACACTTCTGTGAATCAGGCCCCAAGTTGTTTAGATCAACTAATGCTAGATATTTTGTCTGGTTTCCAAAAATGTGTAAGGGACCAACCTGTTCTTGTTGTGCACAATATGGATGCATGTAATGTTCACCTATTGTGTTCCACATGTGCATTTGTCAGCTAACCTGTTCAGTTCACATGACTGTTAATGTTGTGTTCCTTCCTGTGTAACTTGGATTATTATTATCAATCCATGTAGGAGACTATTAGTTCTTGGATCACTAAAGCTCTTTTATAAACGTGTTAAGAGTGATACATATTATAAGAGTCTCTGAGTCACTATATTCTGTTATCCTTTCGGGGCGCCCTGATCAATTCTATGACAAGACTGGAGGCGAGCATTATGCTTCATCTTCTTTTATTTCTACCCTTCAGCAGTTCAACAAACATATATAACAAATCATGAAAAAGTGTCTTAAACTAGCAACTTTTCTCTTGTCCAAAACTACACAATCCATGAACCTCTGTAGTCCATGCTCCCACCACCAGTCACAATCCACTTCCTGTGCCTGGGCTCCTCCTCTTCTTTTACTGCTCTTCAAGCAGATAAGTACTATTTCTTTCCTCTCCTAATGCCTATAGAGAAATTGGCTGACTGAAGAGGGGAAGGGTAGATTAATGATAGAACATATGTTCAGAGAGTGTGTCTGGCAAGGGGGACGTGAGAGAATGTGTTTGGCGGAAGTTTCACCGCAAATGTCACAATACGCGCGCGCGTGCTAAGCGTAGTAATTTTCCCCTACTACAGGCGCACTCGCCGCGTGGGTCTCGGCGGAGCCCCAGGGAAATTCCCTTGACCGATAGGGACGGCCGTGAGGCTGACGGCCCCGTGCCGTATACCCGGCACATCAGGGGTTCAGTCGGCCTCACGAGCGACCAGAGACAGGTCGCGCATAGCCTCCCTCTGGGGGCCGGAGCTTGCGCGCGAAGCGCGGGGCGGATCGCCTCATCGACATAGCCCCCACCCGTGGGTGGGCGGAGCTTCCGCGCGAAGCGCGGAGCGTCTCGCTCCAACAACATAGCCCCCACCCGCGGGTGGGCGGAGCTACACGCGCGAAGTCGCGTAGCGTCATAACGAAGCGGCGAAGACTAAATACCTTCGCCAGCGTTCGTAGACGCAGAGTTTCTCGACCCCAACTAGTGGGAAGCGAATTTAACGATCGTACGATCGCGCGCAGCACGATCAGCTGTTACACTAACCTCAGCACTGCTCATAGTCCTTCAGCCGCGGGAGCTGGGAGACTCGGGTCTGGGAGCCCTACACTGCCGTGAAGCAGTAGATAATTGATTGGAGGCCGGAAGGCTAAAAAAGGACAGAGGTGCAGCCACATATAAAAAAAAAAAAAAAAAAAAAAAAAAAAAGACAATTAACATCATAAGAGAGTGGTGGGCGTGCTAAGACACCTGTTCCAGGTATTTTAGGCACACAGCACAGAGGAATATGTCAGACTTTGAGTGGAGCGAGGAGGAGCAATCCCAGGACCTCGCTGCCAGCTTCAAGCAAGTGCTGGGTAGCTCTCTTATGGATGCAGTGGCAGAAGGGGTGAGACCCCTACAAGAAAGGCTGGAGACCCTAGAAGCGATACTCTCGCAGCCAAAGACCAGCACCAAAGTGGATAAGCGCACGCCCACAGAACCCTTGAAGGAGGGGCATAAGGGGAGTAAGTTAGCCCTAAAGAGGAAATCCTCTGACGACCCCCGGGGCTCATATGAGGAGGCGATAGAAAAGGCCTCGGAGGTGCCTGACGCTTTTGCTAAGCTCAAGGAAGCGTACCTACAAAAGCAGGCAGTGCCGAACCTCACGACCCCCGCTCCAGGGGAGGACAATATGGGAGAAGACCTTGGCTCGGAGGAAGAGCTAGTAGATGAGCAGGGCTCTTTAGGGGATGAAGAAGCCGAGGAAGAGGACTGGACTAGACCCAGTGGGGGCAAGAAAGAGAGGAAGGAGAAACACCTCGTAGAGAACGAGGAGGATATGTTCGACCCAGACAGCATACGTAATCCAAGGTCCACCGAGTGGCAACCATCCCCCCGAGTGACTCAGTATATGGCGGCAAGATTGCGCAAGCCACTAGACAAGGAGGTGAGACAGCGCCTGCGGGCAGAGTGCCCGCGCCCGGATTTGCCAGGAAAGGTAGCGGAAGCACCGGAGCTCGACCCAAAAATGCTGACCTTTGTAGCCAAGACGAGCAAGGACCCCCGGAAGGGGATTGATAGATCCTGGAAATCCTGTCAGGAGAAGTTATTAGACTTAGCAGGCCCGCTCGCAAAAATTATGGACCTAGCAGAGAGGGCAAAGGACACGGGTGAAGAAGTTGATCCGGAGGCCCTTGCAGGGTGGGCTCAGAGAGCCGTCTGCCTGCTTGGAAACGCGAATTGTGCCATCGCGTCAGAGAGGAGAAAGGGCCTATTGCTCAAGATAGACCCAAAATTGAGCGATCTGTCGTCATATGAAGCAGGGGAAGGCGCACAAGGCCTCCTGTTCGGAGAGACCTTTGGGAAGGAGATGGGCCGGTTCGTAGGAACATTCGCGTCGCTAGAGAAGGCCCAAGCATCTATTCGCAAGATATTCCCCAGCAGAGTTTTTGGAGGGACCGGCCGCTACAGAGGTCGCGCTGCCGGTCGCTACCAAGGAGGGAGAAGACCTCAGAACACCAGGGCACAATACTGGGAGAGCAAGAGCCAAGACACCTTCTTCCCGTCCAGGGGGAGATTCCCAAGAGGCCGAAGGCCCAGAGGATCGGGAAGAGGCCAAGGATTTACGCCAGGTGAGAGCGATTATGTATCCCCCAGTAGGGGGGAGGACGCGCAGATATTTAGAGAATTGGCGCAAGCTTTCAAGCGATTCCTGGATACTGCAGACCGTCAGCGGTCTGCATCTAGATTTCATAGAGACCCCAGTGCAGCGATACGAGCCGCGGGGTCAGAGATTAGAGCAAGCGGAACAAGCATGGCTAGACAGCGAGATAGCGCAGCTAGTCACCAAGCAGGCGATAGAGAAATGCGAGACAGCCCCGAAATTTGTGAGCAATATGTTCCTAGTGCACAGGAAGGAGAAGGTACGCCCGGTGATAAATCTCAAAGAGCTGAATGGCTGGATCATATATCGGCACTTCAAGATGGAGGGCGTCCATCAGCTCAGAGACTCCCTAAGAGAAGGAGATTGGTTGACACGTCTAGACCTAAAAGACGCTTACCTCACAGTACCTGTTCTCGAGGAGTACAGACCATTTCTAGCTTTTCGCTGGCGAAGTCGATTCTGGCAATTCAAGTCGATGCCATTCGGTCTTGCTTCGGCACCATGGGCTTTCACAAAGCTAATGAAGCTGGTATCGGCAGCAATCAGGGAGAAAGGAGTAAGGCTTATTATCTACCTGGACGATCTCCTGCTTCTTGCAGAAGATCGGGAGGTATTAGTATACCAAACGAGATGGGTGCAGGACCTTCTGGCCTCGCTAGGATTCCTAGTGAACACAGAGAAATCAGATACCATACCAGCGCAAAGGTTAGATTTCCTGGGATTCAATCTAGACACCAAGAAAGCGACCTTGGAACTTCCAGCTCGGAAGATGAGAGACATCAAGAGAGAGATCAGAGTATGCTTAGAGAAGCAACAAGTATCTCTCAGGACATTAGCGAGAATAGTTGGGCTTCTAGCAGCATCTATCCAGGCCATTTTTCCGGGGCCACTGCACTACCGTGCACTGCAGAGATTGAAAATAAAGCATCTGCAGCTAGGTCTGAAGTACCATCAACAAGTGCCGCTGGATCAGGACTCGATTACAGAGCTAGAATGGTGGTTAAAGAATATGGACGCTTGGAATGGGCGAGCCATATTCGGAGACAAACCGGACTTGATAATAGAGTCGGATGCCAGTCGGAAAGGCTGGGGAGCCAGATGTGGGTCCTTACAGACCGGAGGCAAGTGGAGCGAAGAGGAGCTTCGTCTACACATAAACTGCCTAGAGCTCCTAGCAGGATCATTCGCGATCAAAGCCTTTACGAAAGAGAGAGTGAAATCTTGTGTCCTGCTGAAGATGGACAACATATCAGCAGTGCGCTACATCAACCATTTGGGTGGTACGAGATCCAAGATGCTCGCAGAGTTAGCGAAGGATCTGTGGCATTTCTGCCTTCGATCAGGGACGTCAGTGACAGCAGAGTACCTGCCAGGGACACTGAACGTCGTAGCAGATTGGAACTCGCGGTACCTGACGGATTCCAGCGATTGGAGGCTGGATCCAGCAGTGTTTCAGAGACTAGACACGAGATGGGGACCATTGCAAGTAGACCTATTTGCTTCCCGGCTCAATACGCAGAGGAGCAGCTATTTCAGCTGGAGGCTGGATCCGGGAGCGCTAGGAACAGACGCGTTTCTGCAAGAGTGGATAGGAGGTCCACATTACGCTTTTCCTCCCTTTGTGATGTTGAGCAGAGTATTGGCGAAATGCCGGAGGGAGAAAGCAGAACTAGTGTTAGTAGCACCATTATGGAAGTCTCAGGTGTGGTTCCCCACCCTAATGGAACTAGTATCAGACATTCCCAGAGTCCTCCCCGACGAGGAGCGACTACTCACGGACCCAGCTGGGTCGTGTCATCCTCTGAGAGTGAGAGGGACACTCCCGCTAGTCGCGTGCAGGATATCCGGAAACGGTGGGCCTTGCCAGGAATTTCGGCGCAGGCTGCTCAGCTTATCGCTGAATCCTGGGCTCCATCCACTAGGAGGAGCTATGACTCAGCTTGGGCAAAATGGACAAGCTGGTGCAAGGACAGAGGTGTTCATCCCGTTTCGGCACCTGTAGTGGAGATTCTGAACTTTCTAGCGAACTTATTACAGAGCGGGAGAGCTTTCCGTACTATAGGAGTGTACAGATCGGCGATTTCTGCGGGTCACACGCCATTAGAAGGCGTTCCGGCAGGAGAACATCCTGCGGTGGTTAGGCTCATCAGAGGAGCTAGATTTAAAGCGCCGCCAGAACCCAAGTATACCACGACATGGGAAGTGACGACAGTGCTGCGCCTACTAGCGAGTTGGCCGACCAATAAATATCTCTCGCTTAGGCAATTATCTGGAAAGCTAGCGATGTTGCTATGCTTGATCTCCTGCAAGAGAGTATCGGACGTAAGAGCACTAGAGGTTAATAGACGATCCTTCGGGCCGGAGGGAGTTACATTCTCCATAGTCAGAAGGACCAAGACAGGGACGTCTACGGTACATTACCTGTATTTCCCGAGTAATTTGAAATGGTGCGTAGCACGATGCATCAAGGAGTACGAGAATAGAACGGCAGAGTATAGAGCAGCAAGTACCACTCAGTTATTGATAGCGCGCAGGAAGCCCTATCACGCAGTTGCATCAGCTACCATCGCAAGATGGGTCAAGGAAGTTATGCATGCAGCAGGTCTGAACGTGAGCACGTATGGAGCTCATTCGGTGAGGGGGGCTATGGCCTCATCCGCCGTGAGAGCAGGAGTGCCTTTGAATGAGATAATGCTGGCGGCAGATTGGTCAAGCGATAGGACTTTTAAAGAATTTTACTTTAAGCCAGCGGAGAGTTTAGCAAGTACGGTGTTGGGTAAGCTTTGAACAAGCATAATGCTCGCCTCCAGTCTTGTCATAGAATGTAGATTACCCCTGCTATCTGCGCAGGGAGTATTAATTCTATTAAAGACTAGGAGGCGAGCATTAAATTCCCACCCGAGTCTGGTACTGTGTATACGATGGCAATGCTTTATTATGTATCAGTACGAGACGTTGCACCACCCTAACATAATCTTTGTTGATCTTTTCATAGGAGAGGATCAGAAGAATAACTGATGGTGAGGACAGAGCAGAGAGAGTCAGGAGCCCAGAGCCTTTGCAGCAATTAAGTTAAAAGTCCAAGAGAGTCTTCGCACAGTTGTCGAGGATCAGTTAGAGACTTTCAGAGCGAGTAAAAGCAGAGGAGGAGCCCAGTCACAGGAAGTGGATTGTGACTGGTGGTGGGAGCATGGACTACAGAGGTTCATGGATTGTGTAGTTTTGGACAAGAGAAAAGTTGCTAGTTTAAGACACTTTTTCATGATTTGTTATATATGTTTGTTGAACTGCTGAAGGGTAGAAATAAAAGAAGATGAAGCATAATGCTCGCCTCCTAGTCTTTAATAGAATTAATACTCCCTGCGCAGATAGCAGGGGTAATCTACATTGTGCACATTATATCTTGGCTAACCTGGACAGATCAGGGAGGTGCCAGGAGCCCTATCAATCAAACTAAGGTCTCTCTCTACACGGCTAATGCAGCCGGTCTGCTAACTGCTCTTTAGTTTAAATGTATGCGGGCTGAACAACTACATAAAGGGTAAGAGGCTACCTCGATTGACCTGGAGTCAAGGTAGCCCTGGTTAAGAGTTCCATTTACTGGGCTAATGAAACGGAGCGTTCAGTAGGCACTGGGGTAATGCGGGGTGGTATACATCTTACTCTGCTACCTCCAGTGGGCTGCTCCCTCTGGTGCATAAGTCAGTCTCCTTTCAGGCTAGCGCCATGGGCACAGGAGGTATTGTATTGTGTCGGGTTCTGTCTTGGTTGCAGGCTCGTACTGATCAGCCCAGACAGTTCATTAACGACCCGTTCGTCTGAGCAATATTCTGTGAAGTCAATTTCTACTACATTGATTGTGTGGTACTACTAGAGTTAGTGAATGCATGGTTGTGTGATGGCCTTGACATGTGCTCAAGAGAGCCCTCTATGTATGAAGGATTTTTCTTTAGATAACATTTTTGCTGTCCTTGCCTGTAAAAAGGCAGGATGATCTGGGGGTGCCAAACTAACTCACGGAAGAACCAGAGCCAAGAGTTGGCAGTGTAATGGTGAATGAGGGTAACAGATAGGGGGAAAAGAGGGAAGGGGAGGATGGGATAATCTCGAACTTCCAAGAGCCATAGCTGCTAAGACATTGGATGAGGGGTGAGATTAAGTGAACAGTGGTAGGTGCTGTGACTAAAATGAAGTGCAGTAGGTACAAGGAGGCTATTAAAAATGAATGATGTGTTCCCATCTATAACTGAAAATAAGTCCAAACCCTCTTTCCGGGGACAGAGGTAGCCTGTATCATATCCTCCAGGGGACCAATAACTGAGTGTCCACCATTAATTCAGAACATTTAGACATTCATGATCAATTCATGGGACAGGGAAGATATTCCTGAAAAGTACAGGGAAGGCATTCCTATTACACCCAAACTACCAGAATCTGACAACGGTATGGTTGCCGTACAATGACCAAATGTTGGCGCCTTAGTACAATTGTCATTGTTGCTGTACTCATAGTTGCAAAGGAGAACAGATGTGCTTAAGGAGCCCAAAGTATAACGCTATGTATATAGAGACACCTATGTGCATTACATACTCTAAGAGGTGGCATGAAGCTAGTTGATTGCCTGCAAGTTAGTAAGCAATGCAAGAGCACTATGGCTATCCCCGAGGAAATAGGCATTAAAAACTGTAGGTTGTGGAATGATACATTTTATGAAAGTGTACCCCAGCCTTCAGTCCGTTTATAGAGGACAATGGCCGGTCAAACTCCTCAAGGCATATATACCAAACTAAAACAGTACAGCAGACCCCAAAATCCCCATACATGCTGTGCTCAATAGCTACTCATCTCTTGCGCGGAACCAGCGCAGCTGCACTCTCTGAAACCACATCAAGCAGTACTCCAGATTGCCTTCTGCAGCAGGTGCACCGTCCATACACAAGACTATTCAGTAAAACTATATAGCCACTGAGTGAGCTAGAATTAAACATACATCATTTTCCTCTGAGATTCAATCGTACTTGAGCAACGGCCTGAGTGCCAGGACCAGGCTAGTAGGCTAAAGAGAGCCATAGCGCCAGGTCATGCCATTTTACCAGTAGGACAGAGGTACTAACTAAAATAATTGGCACCTAGTGGTATAAATAAGATGTTCATTGAACAGCAGGTTCATAATAGGATGGGACTAAACATTCATGTACACGCCTAAAAAATGGTAGAGAAGAAATGCAAATCTTTTTACAGGCATAGCACCCGGCATTTAGAACGTCCAGTTACAATGTGAGGTAACATTCAGATGTAGATAAGTGGAAACGTGGCAGCATCTGCAGAGCGACGATGCAGATATTCCTTTTCCTGGCACCTCTGAAGGTGTGAAGAGTCAGGCTATGATGAGGTGTTAGGGAGGGTAGTGTGTTTCTGTGGGAGGACAGCTAATTCAGTAACGTCCTTTTTTTAAGTCGATCAACATAGAGACTTGCCATTAGGGTTGGGAGAGCTATCCAGTAATTCCATCAGCAGTGCAATGTTTTTTTACACCTTTTCTGACCACTCTCCAATCCTGGGTAAAAGCAGACTGTGGGCGCGTTTCTGAGGTGCAGGCAATAATAGAAAACTGTTCTTCCATGAAGGAGGAACACTTTTCATAAATGCACCATATTCTAAAAAAGAAAGAAAGTGGTGTGAGGAGTTGAACGCGTCGGCTTTTGCATGCGCCTCATTTACGGCCTGACAATGGCCCTGGTAACCACCAGGAATGCAAGGCAGGGACTGCATCGGGACTATCAATATTTGTTTTGATTATTATAATTTTTTTATTGTTCATTTATAATGCACTTAATACCACGCGTTGCCCTTGGGCTATCCTTCCTCCCTGGCAGAGCTCTGCTTTTTGTATATTTAAAAACACGAGTTAAAATGTGGCACCTTCTAGATGCTGTTCACATCTACTGCACATGTTTTCACGTCATAAAAATAGCATTTGCCTATCTGAACATTTGGCTCCCATTGCACAAATTCAGAGAGGACAGAGAACAGATGTACTTTAAGCCCAGATTGCTTCGTGCAATACCTGTTATTTGATGGAACTGTATGTTGAACCTGAAAAGATAGGCCAATCTGACACAATAGAAAGGACTGAACCACTTCTTCACCTTATGTTGGGGGGGTTAACGTTGGGGGGAGAGGAAGAGGAATTTAACATCTATATTATTCTGTTTTCTCTTCTTTTGTATTGTTATCATAAATGAGCATGGGCATCGAAACGCACTGTCCCCCCTGATGAGGGTACTGAAAATAGACATGTAAGAAGTATTACATCTATATTACTGATCAATTTATTAGTTTATACATGTATATGTGCTCCAAAATTTAAATAAAGTTGATAAAAAAAAATATAGCATTTGCCAGACTGCAGCACCACTTTTCTAATTTGCTGAAAGTTTAAGGGCACTTTTTCAAATTAGAAAAGTGGCAGTCTTTTAGGAAATTCTCACAGTCTCCCACAACAAGATATGTTAGTGGATTTTGCTGCTGGAACGCACATCTCCCCGCCAATCCGCCCGCCCACCACATAATGGTGGTGCTGGAAACTAGAGGGGAGAATTTCGGCTTTCTTCACTACACTTATCAAAAGCTCAGAATTCGGCCTTTGGTGGTCTTCATGTTGAGCACACCCCTGGTGCTTCAAGCTGTTATCACCCCTGGTGCTTCAAGCTTTGAAAGCTGAGATCAGGTTGCAAACTACTCAGTACTTTAAGCTGAATGTGGTCTCTGTTCCCCTTAAGTCAACTCTCTGGGATGCTTTCAAGGTGTATACTATGAGTGTCAGCATTGGGGCTGGAAATTGTGTCCTAAAAACTACAGACATATCTCTGACTGGAATCCTCTTTATGAAATGTTGAAAATAGAATTAGTTAATGTCAGGATCAAATTACCAGTTTCTCCAAGTGGTTGAAAGGATAGTTTACGAATAGTCAACATTTAGTTGTAGGCACCCGTCTGCGAAAACGAACACGGCCCATTGACCTGTTCTTTGAGAAGGTACACACTCGAGAGTCTGCACCCACACTTGAGCTCACTGTACCTTTCACAGATGGGAAATATCCATTTGCATATCAGTTTTTGTCCCGCCCACATGGGCAGTCCTGCACCGAAATGCTATGGCAATTCCCTTCTGAACAAGAGTACCAACAGCAACCCCATACACGTGTTTCAGCCTTGTTGGGCATCATCAGTAAGGTGGAGCTGTGCCTCTTTGAGCACAGTGAGCAAGGGGTCCACGTCTGGATTAACCTGGGAAACTTAGGGTGACTAGTCCTAAGGCCCTTGAAATAATCAACATTTCCTCATAGGCGCCCCTCTGCGAGAACAAACGCAGCCCATTGACCTGTTCTTTGGGAAGGTACCCACTCGAGAGTCCGCAGCCACACTTTAGCTCACTGTATCTTTCACAGATGGGAAATATTTCACTCTAAACTATGCAACTTATCATTCCAGCCCACATGATCCCAACCCACACCTTGGCAACTCTATTGAAAATCCATGATCTATCAGTGCTCCTTTCCCCGCAAGCAACCCACATCAGGTTTAATTGTTTGGCCCTAAAATCCAGCCCTGCTAGTTGGTCGGACTCCGCCCATGATTCAATAACAGACTCCTATATACTTACAAAAATTGTATGCTTGGAAGAACCTATATTCCCCCAAGGATATTGAATACATCTTGTATGAAATTATCCTACTGTTGCAACCCTTGACAAACCTATTGCAGTACAGGAAATCCTTTCTCCTATTGAAGACCTTCTGTCAGCTAAAGCCTCCGGCCTTAATGACCTTACCGTAGAACTTTATAAAGGGTTTGGCCCTGCATTGGCTCCAACATTACTGGAAGTTTATTTTTTGTTTATACTTATGTATCTCTATATATACCGCCGGAGCCCGCAGGCATCAGGGCGCAATCAAGAGAAGAGGCCATAAGCCAGAACCAGAAAATCTGGAAGTGTGGCGGAAGGCAATGACAAGGATATTCTTCCTTCTTTGCACATCACTGTTCTTTTCAAATGTGGGCAGGATACAGAACCATGTGGGCCTTACAGACTTCTTTAGACAATTAACATTAATGCAACGCTTTTTAGGGAAAGTATTTGCCACTTCGGATTCATCTGGACCAGTATTAGAAGTCTGTACGATTTACTTCCGCAACCTTAGGAGGTTCTTTAAAGTGCCATTCACTCATGCTCCTGCTGCCTTTTCAGATGCCAAAACGGTATTCAATTCAGTGCCCTGGGACTTCCATTTTGCAGTCATGTGCAGCAAAGTTACCTTTGAGGAATATAAGGTTTAAAGGAATTTGGCTGCTGTACTCTGCCCCTAGTAGTAGAGTGTGCAAGTTCGATGATCTCTCAGATTTTCACGTTGGTGCACAGGATGTGAAAGGGGTGTTTACATTAATGCCTCTCTGTTCCGCATTGCTGTGGAGCACCTTGAACTGCGAATTAGGAACCACCACTCCAACTGAGGCATAGCTCTGGGATTTGGGGGGCATAATGCAATCATCTCACACTATGCTGATGATGTACTTTTATATATTAAGGACCGGGTGAAGAACTTCTATAACTCATGAGGTCATGGCCATTTGATGCTACAGAGGGCTGCAACTAAACTGGACTAAGTTTACATTCTTTCTATCACTGCTACTCTGTGCAGCCTTAAGGATACTGATAATTTCAGGAGGCCCCTTGGCGTATATGGAGCCCAGGTTTTTGGCAGTCTAAGTCCGGATTGCAGTGCATTGGTCATAAGAGATACATTGGTCCTAGGGACAGATGCATAAATGCCCAGATGTCGGCTCCCTGACAGTGAAATGCTATGGGTCATCCCAGGAGAAATCGCTCCATATAAACATTGAATTGAGAGGAATATGACGGCTTGGCCAAATCCTTCCTACCAGTCATCAGCAGTGCAAGTGGTAAAAATGCAATTGAACAGCCCAGCATCGACGTTCTACATCAGAAAACCGGCCAGCAAAAGACCTGCACAAAAATGCAATGAAGGACATGGTCTGATCAACATAGGCACTAGGGACATTCAAGACCCGATCTCTGAGGAAGAGCTGCTCTAGATTGCTACAAAACAAGATCGTATGTGAAATGCCAATGCTTCCAGGTTCACTTAGGCAAACACTGTTTGAATGCCTGGTCAGGAACATTTCCCTGTGCTCTACCTCTGATTCAGCTACAGTCTAGTGGGTCCGTTTTACTCATAGCACCAGCCTGGATGAGTTTGATATGGATTGCAGGCCTTATTGACCTGTCGTGTCACCCCCCACCAATCACGCTGAGGGTGCACCTAAGATTTCTAACCAGGGAGAAAACCAAGATTCACTGGCTTGGACAGCATGGCAACGGAGTGGTTGCCATTCAATCATGTGAACGTCCCAGGGGATTGTACTCTGTTTTAATAGATGCCACATGCATATAACAGGGAATGGAAACATTACTACATGTGTTGTGCACAGAAGGGTTTTTTGTGCGACATCACCTACTACCAGAAAGATAATAGCAACAATTCCTCTTGTCGGGAATGTCAGAAAAACGTGTCTAAAAGGTTTTTAAGAACATTACCCCAGACTAAGGTAGACTGCCACACGGGAGTTCAACAAGGCATGGTCCAAGCTCACGAAACAATCTTTGAGCCCATGAATAGGACTAACATCAAATACTCCTCCAAGAAAAACACCTTCCTCGTTGTTAGGCAGAATCCTGTGCAGTTCCCTTAGGGAGCACTACAGAAGATTAAGACTACAGGTATGAGCAATAAATCCCCTTTGGTATCAGCCTGTACCACAAATATTTAGTTGGTAGCTGTGGCTAAGCAGTCAGACTTATCTCAAGAGGGAGATGAGCAGTATTCAGGGTTTACACAATAGGACTACAATACTAGGGTACAAGGAAACACTGACCAAAGCTTTGTATTAAAAATAATATAGATATTTATTTTACACACTTCCAAGTTAACACATTAATCACACTTATTAAAGCAAGTTAAAATCAGTCAAGAAAAGTATACACAACTCCCTAGTTAAATTGTAGACAAGTTTGAGCACAAGTGAAAACTGAGCAAAACGGTGCAGTGAAAACCAAACACAAATGGCACTCTAGCAATTTCTCACAAGGGAGGGAAAGCACAAGTTATACAGGAATATCTTCTTAAACACCTTAGCAACACTTCCCATAAATTTGTGAACAGGTTTAGGCAAGGCAGTAATTTAGCATGTATAATACTTAAATGAAAACCAAGCAAAATGGCACTTCACAGGTTTCAAAACTGGGAAGGAAAAGGTAGTTATAAGAAGTGGGTGCACCAACACAGTTCTAGTTGAGAAGCAATCTAGAGAAGGCACTTCTAACAAATTCAGCCAGAGCCAATAGGCCTGTGCCAGAGTCAGTGGTACAGGGCAAAAGGGGCCAGGAGTAAAATGTTCTTGTAGCTGCAGTCAAGTCTTTGTTAAACGATTCGAAAAGGTGGATGCAGGAGGTGAAAGAAAATGTTAGAAGATAGGGGCGGCAAACCTAACAGGTAGGTAAAGGATTTAAAAACACCTTTAGCACTACCACGCGGAAAGGGATGCCTGGCGGAACAAAGTACCTTAAAATGAAGAAGAGGCTCCTGCGGTGGCGGTTGTTCCTGGTAGTTCCTGCAGTTCGGGAGATCCAGCAGACAAAGAGAGGCTCTCGTCGTCGAGGAAGGTTCGAGTCACTGCACTACCCAGGGATGAAACCAGCCGCGTTGCTGCCAAACAAAATAAAAGGTACGCTCCTTTAAATCGCGGTCCGGGTGGACGGGTGCCTGGCTATTCGGTCTCTGAGTACAGGGTACTGGCGATTCGACCAAGGCAGGTCCAGGAAGGCGATTGGCAAACTGGTTGGCCCCCACCAGCTCAAGGAAAGAAGGCTCTTACAGATGAAGATCTTCTCTCATCGTGTGAAGAAAAGTGGTGAGATGCTGCAGCAGGGCTTCACCGGTGGTTCAGTCATTGCAGATGTCTTTGGCTTCTCATATCTTCGGCTTCTTAGTTCCAGTGGCGACGTCTTGCTCTCCCAGTCCTCAGGACCCTGCTTTTATGCAAAAAGATCCCCATTCATACAGCTTAGCTGTCACTCACACAGTGGAGTGGTCACCTTGGCGGGAGACCCTCCAGCCTATCAGGGCTCAGGAAACCCTGTCCAGGGGTCCTATTCCCCCTCCCACACAATGGATCCACCCCAGACTCAGTGGCGCAGAAAGGAGGGCTTATTGGCAGAAGCCCGCCAAAAGGACGAACAAAGGATCCCCGACCTGGGTTAGGATTTTAGAGAAAGACACGAGAAAGAATTTATATAAAAGTTCTGGCAAATAAAACCTACCGCAGTAAAGTTAATATAAAAATAAACTGGCGGTATGTTAGAGGCTGTCAGTAAATGAGGTAACCTCGAACAATGGGAAAATCCCATAGGGAAATATTCGCGGTCGAATATTTTTGGTAGTAACCACTGCCAACAGCCAGAAACTTTTGAGAGAGGGACTGTAGGGTACCCTCTCGAAAATGAACATAAGGGAAAAACTATTAACCCTTTCCAGTACCTCCATTTTAAGATGGGTTGTACTGGTTTTGTTCACAGAGATTGATTAGTAAAGTCAATGGGGACTTTACATGCCCAGGAGACAGTAGTCAGTCCCAGGGTATGGAGTCTATGTTTGGGGGTCACTACGACACCCCTGTGTCACTGCACGGAGGGTGCTATGTGACACATGTGGATAAAGATGGTTCCTATGGAGGTGAGAAAAAACCCATAGACATTAAACACAAAAAATAGCCTAAAACACACATAGCAAATATGCCTAAGAGTGGGAAAAAGGGTCACACTCTTAGCAGGAGAAAAAAAAAACCTTCAAATCCAGCAAAGCTGCTGGGGGACTCTATAGGTAAGAGAAATTAGCCATAGAATGAGAATTCTCCCTAACACTCATTGCTATCAAGTGAGAAAGGAAGAAGAGTTTTAGGTTTTCTGTGTCAAAGAAAAGTAAAGCTGTTTTAGAGACAAAGTTGTGCCGAAAATATAACATTGTAACATTGTAAGCTTCGCATATACTTGTTGCTGCGCCCGGTAACCTAAGGGTCTGGTGCGCAATATAAATAAATAAACAAACAAACAAACGAAAATACACTCGTGTTTATAGCAAAGCTATTCTTCATTAGGGAAAGTGTCACCCCCTTTATTGAACGACCATTGTTTGCTGTTGGTTAGAGCTCTCTTTGAATGCTAGACATGAAGCAAGCCATTAGCTATTACTTGAACAAGACAAAAGACTTGCATACATTAGAGCATCTGTTTGTTGTTTCTAGGCAGGATGTCAAACGTGTACGTATTTCCGAGCAGGGCAGGTCATAATTTGTAACTGTACACACACTCACCATTCAAAAGCAAACAGGAGAACCCTGGGTATGCTGACAGCGTATTCTACAAGACGTAGAGTAGCTACAGCACTATAACCCACCCTACTCCCCAAAAAGGCTTGGTAAGGTATACTTTAAAGCACAATACGTGTAAGAGCTGGAACACCACCTAATTGGTAGAGACAAAACGGATAATGATCGACTACATGCTCTCATGTTTTAAACTTTGCTAAGATGTTGTTTGAGCCTTACAATTCCAAAACTGATGATAAATTATTCAAATGAAGTGATTCTATCAAACGTCCAACATGGGACTTTAGTTACAGGTATGAAACTAATTCCTGATATACATAGGAGAGCTTTTGTGGGCATTCCACAGTTGCCAGTACTAAGGACTGATACATATTCTCCAGGAATATGGCAGACATACTAGAATCCCTCTAATCAGTTATATCCCCACTTCAGTGAAGTGAATAGGTGATCTCTATTTAGTGTCTCATTACATCTAGGATTCATTTCATGGCACTAATTCTGATATGTGTGGCACTATAGAACATGATCTTTTTCTAGAGTTCCTTATGATGGACACAATTCTTTGGGGGTCATTACGAGTCTGGCGGTATATGTTAAAAGTGGCAGTAACGGATTTACCATTCTGCTGAATTATGAGTCGACGGTAATTCCACCGACTGTATTACAGTCGGCAGAATAACAGTGGGATGATTTATTACTGAAAACACCAAAGCTGTATTACCGTCCTATTACAGGTCTGGACTCGGCGGTAAGTTTGCTGAAAAGACAGCGCAGTTACTTCCAGGTGGAGGCAAATGCATACAGGTGCCACAAATTAAGCCACAGGTGCACCTAATCCGCTCAAGAGGGCTACATAAGGCACTGGCCTTCACCAAACACACTTTCCAACACCATGCTGCTACAATGCCATTGCGAGCTGAGACATGCAGCTGCTCATGATGCACCTGGAACTACAGAGGAAGGAAAACCAGTGCAGGGCACATGGTGCAGAGAGGACAAGGCGGAGGAGGAGACACCATGCAAGATGAGAGCCCATCATATCCCAGGTCAGGACAGCTGTGCCCCCATTGCTAAAGCTAGTATCCGTCCTGCAATTCCGGGGAACTTGCACCTTTCAGCACTCCTTGGCCATGCTGCTGAGCATGCCACAGCCAACATTTTCTATCATGCTTGACCAGGTGCTGGAAGCCTTCCTGTGCCATGTGTCGTGGTATATCTCTCTGCCCACAACCCCGGCACAAGAGCATGCCATGAAGGCTTAATTCCATGCTGTGGCACACATGCCAAAGGTCATTGCAGCCCTGGACTGCACCCGGGGGGCACTGGTGGCCCCCCAGGCACATAAAGTGGTATAACACAACAGGAAGTACTGCCACTCACTGAACGTCCAGGGTGACCTGCAATCCAGGCCTCTACATAACACACTGCTATCCCTGCTTCCCTGGTTCCACCCACGATGCTATGGTCCTGCGCAATAGTACACTGCCTGGATACATGAAGAGGCATAGAGGACAACAGACGCGTATAGTGGGTGAGTACAAGTGCCATCACACTATGTCAATGTGTTGCAATGTAGCCCAGCAATTTGGGGCATGGGGGCTGGTGCATGGGCAAAACAGCAACATGCATGCCCTGACAAGGCCATGTACATGCAGGCCTGCCCTCTTAACGCACAGATTATAGTCTACAACCCACAGGAAAAGTACATGATGGACAAATCTGTATATGCACATTGACACAATGGACTACCAATACACACACATGAATACTGGTACCACAATGCAACATGATACATCCTTAATCATAGTATCACAAAGTGCGACAGGTCACCAAAGAACAGTAACCCTGGCAGTTCCTTAGCCAAGTACTCTGACACATGATGCCATCATGTAAGAGACACAGGCACCAGAAACCCACTGAGCTGCAGGTAACCAACCATCAGGGCACATACATGAGAGCAATATACAGGCACTTTGGCATCTTGCCATAACAACCATAAACCCTGGAAATTACAACTGCTGCAAGTGAGCTGGGTGCATGATGTAACAAAACAATGCAAATACTGCTCAATTCCACATGCACAGACTGTGATAGCAAGACATGTGGTGCAATGAAGTCCCTAATGCATGCACAGAATGTCCATCGACATGATGTCATAAATAGCACACCTGCACAATGCACTGTGCTGACACCTCGACCTTTCTCCTTGCAGGTGACTCAGGGTACCCGCAGATGCTGTTGCTCATGACACCTGTGTGATCCACAGAGGCCACAGGAGGTGGCCTACAATGACACACACAGAAGGACCAGGCTCTGAATTGAACAGACCTTCAGCCTCTTGAAGCTGCCTGGACCGTAACAGGGGGGCACTTATGTATAGGACTGAAAAGGTTGAAAAATGGTGCTCGTCTGTGCCATGCTGCACAGTATGTTCCACAGGAGGAATATCCCTCTACCCCCTGATGGGGACATGCCACCCCCTGAGGAGGCAGATACAATGCCTGTGGCTGAGGCAGTTGCATGCAGTGGCCAGGATGAGGTTAGAGCAGCATGAATGGTTCGTCAGGAACTCATGGACAATTTTTTCAAGGCACATTTCTTTCCACATGCCATGCACCACTGTATATATTGTCACATTTATGATTAAACACGTGTACACAATAAGAAATGTCCTGACATTGCATTAGGGGAACTAAGGTTTCATGTGAAAATGGTTGCAAACACCCTCCCACACCCCACACCCAACATACCAACCCCCCTATCACACCCCCAACACCATCCCCAACACATCATCCCCCATCCCCACCCACAACACCATCCCCAACACACCATCACCCCTCCCCCACAACACCATCCCCACCACACCCGTCACTTGCGTGGCCTCTTCCCCTTCAAGGTTTCCCCCAGCGCCTTTGGGGCCAGAATGCGCTCAGAACAGCGCCTTGGGGTGCTTGGCAATGAACCCTCCGTTGGGGTCACAGACCTGGATTGTACTGACCCTGGCCCCTGAATGTGTTGCATCATGAGCTCTATGTTGTACTGCATGGCCTCGACAAAGGCTGAGATGCCTTCAGTGAGCTCACATACCCTCTGCTCGTAGACAGTCAATGCAGCAGATGTAGCAGCCACCGGAGCCCGATTAAGCTCGATGGACCGCACAATCCGGCGTGTTGCAATCTGGATGCAGTCTCAGATGGCCTGGAGGTGGAGGGACTGGGTGTCCGCAATTGCCTCCAGATGCACCTTGCACCTTTTCATAGCCTAAAGCCTCCACATGATAGTGGTGCCCGGTGTGGCCTTGGGAATGTGTTGAGGGCTATGGAGAGGGCTGGGGTTGAAACATGGTGAACCATATGACGGGATGTCCGAGACACCCTCAGATGACTGGCCCTGCTGCCCAGGCTGTCCTGTCCAGGTGATGTTGGTGCGTCATGGGCATGTCGGGTGGATGTAACCACAGGGGCTTCAGCACGCCTGCCAGCAGCTCGCTCACCCATCATGACCACTTTGGCCAGCTGTTGGGGAACAGATGGGGTTGCCATGTCTGCAGCAGGTGGAATGGGTGCAGTTCTGCACTGGTAGGTGTGGTGCTGCTGGACCTTGGTGTCCCATGGCGTCCCTTACGCCTGCCCTACCCGTCAGTTGGCCCTTCACGGGTGGTTGTTGTGGTCGTCGCCCTGGGGACCCGGCCATGGGTCATCGATGGGCTTTCGCCGTCCTCCTCCTCCTCCACCTCATCCTGAGCCGGCTGCGCCCCTGTAGGGAAACACATTACATGCTGTCAGTCATGCATTCCTGTATGTGGCTTGCAAGTCACACCTGCTATTTTTTTAGGGACATCCTACACATGTAGGCAGAAGGGTATGGTTGTTCATGGGCCATTCCGTGTGACCACAGCAAGGTGGCTATGGTTGCTGCTAAGTGTGTGCACCCCATCAGCAGGTGCTCTTTGCCCCTAATGCTGCCAAGGTGGCTTGTCTATACAGTTGTTCTGGGGGTCCTCTTTTGCACTTGGCCCTTCACAGCACACATGGGTGCTGCAATTGCAGTTTCATGCTGCTGTGCATGGTTACATTCACAGTTTAGACACCACCCATGCATGCAGTAACAGCGTACGCCGGACCGCACATGGGGAATGATGTTGTTCTGTGACCCCCTGGCGTGTTTGTGGGGCCGATATGTGAAACCTTGGGCAACTGGCAGGATCACTGATGCCTGCAACTGGCTCTGCATGGACATGCACTGCGTGGCATATACTTATGGACATGTGCTGGCATCTAACCCTGTCCATTGGGCCCATCTGAGCTAAGGGACCAATTCTTTGGCTGGTCATTTGCCCTGTGCATTGGTGTGGTGGGGAGATGACAAACTCTCCTCCTGCCTCTTGGCTGCTGACACCAGCCTCCGCTCCACTGACTCCCTCAATCCTCTGTGTTGATGATGGTGCTCGCCTTCTGCTTCCACCGTGTCAGGGCAAGGGGCTCCATGGTGCCGCCTCCTATCTGTGTTGGGAGAGCAGACTGCGCACTCTGACCGTTAGGTCATTCCACCTTTTACGGCTGTCCTCTGCATCCCGGGGGACCATGCCTACGGTCGTCACATTCTGGCTGATGGATGCCCAGATTGCAGACTTCCGCTGGACAGACGTTTTCTCTTGGTGGGTGCCATAGAGTTCCTCGCAATGGGCAACCACCTCCTCAGTGAGGACATGGAGCTCCCCCTCACTGAATTTTGGCTTACGTAGCCGATGTTCAGGCCCCTTCCTTCTGGCCTTCTCTTGGGAAATTTCTCAGTGACTTGTGGGTCCTGATGGCTACATGAAGTGGGGGATTCAGGGTGAATTGAGTTTTTCAAAATGGCCACTACCATGCTTCCCGTTCCGGCGATGATGCTATTTCCGCTGGCAAATTAGTGCCGATTGGTCAGGCTAACAGTAATTCTTCTGGATATCGGCAGATTTACAGCCGGGGTATACTGTTTCGGCGGTAATTCTGCCAGGCATTCCACTGAGCGGAATTACAGCCATATTACCGTCGTACTCGTACTGACCCCCCCTTATATCGAACACAGAAATAGAACTTCCAGAAGATACAGGTTGAACTTCAAAGATTACTGTGACAAGAAAAGTCTCATTGAGTGCCCATTAACATTAAACAAACCATTTTGGGATAGGGCACTAGGTCATGTACAGTGTTACAACTGGGCCTCTTTACTGACCGTAGCCAATGAGAAGACATAGAAAAAAAGGTTAGATCCCTTCATTGACTATGGCACTGGATGGTAAAGTCAGCAGAAAAAGAGCTTGCATGATGGCAAGCACTGGCCGAATCCTAGAAGCAAGACACAGCAAGGTAGGTTAGTCAGGGAAAGGCTGATTGCAAAAATCACTGTTAAATGGGTCAAGTTGTGGGAAGTCATGGCAAATGTGGTGAGGAACAGGCCATTCAAGTTTTTGATAATGGATTCATACAGCACCTGTGGTAAATGGTGTATAGTGATTCCACCTGGGTGTTGGCATAGCATAGTCTGAGGTTAAGAAAGAGTAGGAGATGTGGAAGGGAAGTTATAGGCCCCTCACGCCTAACGCCTAGAGCCTAGCATCCCCCTCTTAACATTAGCCTAAGTGCCTCAGATAGTCGATCAACTACCTAAATTCCACTTCACCATTCACATGTCCCATTTAATATGATATCTACTGCTGATATTTTGCTACTCACCCACGCCTACATGGACCTAACCCGACACTAGGAGGGATCTACCTACCCTGCCCACATTGATATCAAGCAACATGATCAACATGTCTAGCACAACACTTACCTCCTGCAGTAGACCTGCGTCCCTCAGAGAGCATTCCTCCATCGACCTTCCTGCCATCTTGCCTGCAGGTCACTAACAATACTACCACCGCGTTACCACCCAACCCGTATTTGAACTCACCAGCCTTTTGGTTGGAACACTTCAACACCAAACCTACTCCTAATCAACCGTGCGCCTTACATCTTAGGAACACTAGACTAGGCTCTAGATTCCCACACACAACACTACATCGCCGGATCCCATAATCCAGAATCCTCCCATCAAACATATATACACTCCCAAGACATCAACCACTACGAACACAGAGAAGACTCCCTCTACTTGCCATTGTCAAAGGACATCAAAAGTTCCTACGATTCGTGGTCCAAGGGCGACACTATCAGTTCAAGGCCCTTTACTTCGGATTGAAGTCGGCACCCAGGGTCTTCACCAAGTGCCTGGCACCGGTGGCAGCACAGCTGCGCCTACAGGGGATCCACGTTTACCCCTACCTGGACGATTGGCTCACTGACAGTGATCACACTCCGGACAAAGCGACCACCATCAAGGGTGTACTAATTAATGCAGGTCACTCCTCGCTCACGCATTAGATATTGCAGACTATATCACGATGCATGACTTAGACTTCTTAGCCATTACTGAGAACTGGCTTCATGCAGCTGCAGGTCCTTTACTCTCACTCGCCATCCCCAACGGCTATTCCATCACAAGATGTGATAGAGACTCTAACCACTCCAAAGGCGGTGGCGTCGCCTTTATCTCAAAAAGCTCCTTAGGCCTCAGACCCATTCCTGACCAGCACATTCCATCAGCTGAGTTATTATCTGTTCTCCAGCATGGGGTCTGGCATGGATTCACATACTCATGAATATTCCCCATCATCAGGCTGGGAATCCTCGGTAAAGAAAAAATCAGTTTCAGTTTCGTTTCTGAACTGTCTTTCTACTAGTAACCAATCACTGGTCTCTGGGTCACACTGCCCCCAGCCAATGACTGCCCTCTACCTAAGCCCCTCCTCTGGCAGCCATCTTCAGATTTGTACCACACGTTCAAGTGTTGGGAGTCCTCGTGATATACCTCTCGAGCTTTTACTGGGTTTTGCGATTTTTTGAAGAGTTTACTCTTATTTTTTCAGTCAATCGAGCATCAAGCTCCACCGATTCTACTTCCGATCAACGGGGACCCGTTTCGGATTTCTACGCCCCTCAAGGGTGAATTTTCATAAAGTTTTCGCTTCTTGCAGGATTCCGGAAAATCTTTGAGACCCACCCTGCGTGGACATGGCCCAGGACAAAGGAAACACGACGCCTGGATCCAAACTGTTCAGGAGCTGCCCTGGATGCAGATTACAGAATGTCTTCAAGGAAGATGAGTACTCTCGGTGCCTCTAATGCCTTCACGACGGCAAATCGTACGTGAAGAAGGACTGTGCGTTCTGTAAGAACATGTCTGAGCGGACAATGAGGGATCATCGGACCTGACTCACCAACTGACTGGAGGGGAAAATCCAGCAGCAGGTGAGAAGAAGAAGTCCGAGCGGTCTTCTAAGACCTTTGAGGGCGCTCTGGCGACGGGGGCCTAACAAAAGGCAAAGCACCGCGTGTCCGCGGGCACCGGGAGCGCCGATGGTTCGGGCTCCTTGGCTGCCAGGCAGGGCGCGATGTCACCGATGCCATCAACCACGAGCCAACGCTCTGGCTCGGTGAAGAGGAAGTCGGAGAACCCAGGTAAGCTTCGGGAGAAGCCCCGGTCGATCCCAACAGTGGCAGGGCCACGAAGTCGCGAAGGCCCTGATTCACCCAGCTCAGGCCTCGATCGAAGGAGTCGTGGTGGCCCTGGCGAAGCCTGTGAAGGCTACCCAAGTGGAGACGACTTCCGGGCTAGAGTTTCCCTGCCACCCCAGAGGGAATCCTCTTTTCAGCCTATCGATAAGACCCCTGTGAAACCCCAGGTGGAGAAAGAGGGGGGCACAGTAGCCATAGCGGACACAGATACCACCTCTGAAGATGAGCTGGCTGGTGTTGCAAAGATCCTGGACAAGAGGTTCGAGGAAGTCCGGTCCTACGGGAGGGATCCCGACGAGGCGGACGTAGAAAGCAACGGTGGAGCCGACGAGGAGCCGCGGACCGTGGCGGAGACGGAGGACCCTACTCCCCAGCCGTCGCTACCGTCGCAACCGGTGCCTATGCCACAGCACAACTCAGGAGCAATCTTGATGGCTATCCAGGCCCTGTGTATGGAGATAAGGACAAGGTTGCCCTTAACCCCAGCGGAGGATCCTGCAACGCCCGGACCGTCGGGAAGCCCACCGAACAAGCGGAGGCGAATCCATCCTCCCCCTCCTTTCCAGCCTTCACCTCCTTCCCCTCCACCCAGGGTTGAGACGGGAACGGAAACGGCGATAACGACAGGACGGATCTCCCATCACCTCCTGCCCGGGCCTCCCCTCCCAACGAAATTGGCTCCTTTCGCGCCATGATCACCAGGGCTTCGGAGCTCTTCCAACTTTGTCCTGAAGAACAGAAGGAGGGTTTCCTCTACCAGCGACGGCTCCACCGACCGTTGGGTGCTGGACGCGCTGGCCCATGGGCACACTCTGGAATTCCAATGTAAGTGTCCCCGTCTACCACCTGTGGCCAGGAAGGAAAACCACGTCCCACAGCTACTTTGGGAGGTACGAGCAATGCTGAAAAAGGGCGCGACAGAACTTGCCCCGAAGAGGCTCCGGGGCTCCGGAGTGTACTCGCTGTACTTCCTCGTCTGAAAGAAGACCGGCGGTTGGCAACCTATCCTGGACCTTCATCGTCTTAACAAATACATCAAGTCCCAGAAATTCCAGATGGTCACTCTTCAGCGCGTGCTGGGACACTATCGTCGCTGGACTTGGAGGATGCCTACTTCCCAATTCCCATTCTCAAAGGACATCAAAAGTTCCTACGATTCGTGGTCCAAGGGCGACACTATCAGTTCAAGGCCCTTTACTTCGGATTGAAGTCGGCACCCAGGGTCTTCACCAAGTGCCTGGCACCGGTGGCAGCACAGCTGCGCCTACAGGGGATCCACGTTTACCCCTACCTGGACGATTGGCTCATCCGAGCAAAGTCAAGGGAACTTGCCGTCGATCACACAGCAAAGACCATCCAACTGCTCATGGATCTGGGATTCTCGATCAACTTCGCAAAATCCCACTTGGTACCATCGCAAAACGCCCTGTTCCTGGGAGCCAGATTCGACACAGTGGCGCGATTGGCTTCGCCATCGGAGGAAAGGACGAAAGCCATCCTGGGCAAGGTACAACAGCTGTTGACCATGGACGTGGCTAGGGTGAGGTCCATCAAGTCCCTACTCGGCATGATGTCCTCGTGCATCTACCTCGTGCGCCTATGCCATGCCAGGCCCCATGCTGGAGAAAGAACAAGTTACTTACCTGTAACTGTTGTTCTCCAGCATGGGTCTGGCATGGATTCACATGCGAACCCTCCCTCCAACCCCTCTGCAGCTCTTCTCTTGGGCCTACTGCCACTTTACGTGCTACCAAATCTGAAGATGGCTGCCAGAGGAAGGGCTTAGGTAGAGGGCAGTCATTGGCTGGGGGCAGTATGACCCAGAGACCAGTGATTGGTTACTAGTAGAAAGACAGTTCAGAAACAAAACTGAAACTGATTTTTTCTTTACCGAGGATTCCCAGCCTGACGACGGGGAATATTCATGAGCATGTGAATCCATGCCAGACCCATACTGGAGAACAACAGTTACAGGTAAGTAACTTGTTCCTTAAATTGCCTGTCTCAGCTACCCAAACCATTACCATCTATAGGCCACCTGGACCAGTCTCTACATTCATAGACAACATTACCACCCTCTTATCAGCAAACACCAAGCTCAAATCACAAATCATCATATTAGCTGACTTCAATCTCGGCTTCCAAGATTCCAACGACCATAAAGCCCTAGACACTGCTAGCGCTATAACAGAATTGGGCTTCTCCCATCTCATCCAGGACCCTACACATATCAAAGGTAGAACACGTGATTGGCTGGTTGAACTTAATTGTAGCATAAATATAGTGGCCAATACGCCATGCGCTTAGTCAGATCACCATATGATAACCTTTAATATCAATGCTAATAACCACTGTTTAAAACAGAACATCCAGAACATTGCACCTCCCATCATCACGAGAAATAAAAGGGACATAACAAGAAGAAATTGATCCCACTAATTCTACCTTTACTAAACAAAGCTACTGAATCATGCACTGCCCCCAGGTCCTAGTTGACACATATAATCAAACCATACTCAATGCCATTAGCACCATTGCCCCACTCAAACTACGAAAATCCAAGCCATGAGCACACTTAAACTCCTGGTTTACGTCATACCTTAGAACACTATGCAATGAAAAAAGAAATGCAGAGGCCCGCTGGAAAAGCTTACCTTCAGCTGCGAATAAGGACAGCCTTATACTAACATCCCTGAATTATAAAGAGACAATCTTCCAAACCAAAAAAGACACCTATAACATCCGGATCTTGCAAGCTAAGTGGAGCACTAAAGAGCTCTTCAAGATACTGAAAGAATTAGAATCACCATCAGATCCCCCCGATACCTGCGTCAAAGACAGTGCATGATGCTCTAATATTCAAAATGCACTCTTAGATAAAATTACCATGCTACAAACCAAAATAAACACCAGAAAATGCAATCTAGCAGCTGACTCACAGCACAGGACTCCCACTAGAGCGCATGACCCCCATCAACACACTCATAAATCTTTCAACTTCGCACCACTCACTATTAAAGAGGTAGAAAATATTATCCTCAAACTTAAACCCTCTAACTGCCAGGGCAACACATGTCCAGCCCCCATCATTAAGGAGGCAACTAATGAATTAGCACCATTTATCACTGCCCTAATAAATGGCTCTTTCAATACAGGCATTGTGCCAGACAACCTCAAGGATGTTTGGGTCCCACCCTACTCAAAAAACCGTCACTAGATCCAAGTACCCCTACCAACTACAGGCCAATTACTACTGTCCCCTTCCTGCTCAAAATATGAGACAGAGTGGCTTACCTGCAGATCCAGGACCATTTAGAATCTAATAACCTCCTTGGCCCACGGCTTCCGACCCAGACATGGAACCGAAACAGCATTAATTGACTTAAAAACCCAAATTGAAGACCTTAAAGATAACAGCAAGATGGCCCTCCTCTGATTGCTCGACCTCTCGGCAGAGTTTGATTTGGTTAACCATCAAATACTCTGCCAACATCTCAAAACCACAGCCCACTTCTCTGACAAAGCCACTACCTGGATCAGATCATTCTTGGAGAATAGATCTATGAGGGTCTCTTCCACACAGGCTTCTGCTGAACCATCACCTGTTCTGTATGGGGTCCCCCAAGGATCTTGCGTATCACCAACATTATCCAATGTGTTTACCAAGCCCCTGTTTGATAATCTTGACTATTTGGGTGACTATTTGGGTGTCATCTACACCAACTACGCAGATGACACCCAAATACTCATTCCCATTACGGGAGACCACAAAGCCGACTCAAACGCACTAAACGATATCTATCTGGTCATCCAGGACTGGATGGCACAACACGGGCTCTGTCTTAACGACGATAAGACAGAGCTGCTCCTCCTTGGATCCCAACCTAGACTTAACAGACTAGATCCTGCCTTCAATGCCTTCATCATCGGTAGCAACATCATAAAGGTATCCAATGACACAAAAACCCTAGTTATTTATCTGAATTCTACATTATCCTTGACAAGTCAAACTAATGCCATAATATGATCCACAGCCTACACCTGTAAACGTATCACCGCCTGTCGACCGTTCCTTACTTCTGCCAACTGCATCACTCTTGCTAGAACCCTCATCATGTCGAAATTCGACTATTGTAACGCACTCTATCTAGGGACCAGCCAACAAAACCTAAATAAGTTTCAAGTTACACAAAACAACGCCATTAGGGCAGGCTTAAATATCCCGCGAAAGCATCTATATCCGACACCAGATGAAGCTTACAAAGGCTCTCAATTACCCAAAGAATCACCCTCAAATCTCTGTCACTTACGCATAAGTGCCTAGCCAACAAAGTACCGACAAACCTATCCAACCGATTCACAACCATCTCCTCCGATCGCCCTCATAGAGCAGCCCAATGTCACTGCCTCCTATTACCCAGGTTCAAGATGCAGAAAGCAGGGCGCTGCACTTTCCCGGTGCTCGCCGCCAAGCTGTAGAATTCGCTACCCAACCCTCATTCTATTCATTCAGAAGCAAAACCTGGTTTGCATCACAGGACCACCCTAACCGTTACTAGACACACTGTCAACAACAACTTACGCTTGTTCTCCACATCTGTGTCTCACCTGTTATGGATCTCCTCTGTAAATATATATTGTATGTAAATGGATATGTAATAACGTTGTTGTACAGGTCAATTGTATATTTATGACTCTTGTTATACTCATGTAACCGTAACCTTGTAAGAAATGCGCCCAGATGCCTTTAGGACAAGCACGCTATACAAATAAACAAAATACAGATAGGAAATAAGGATTAATCAGTAGATGGACAGTTTGTTGGGAAAGAGCAAGTTGGAAAGAGCAGAGTGGATATGGTTGTGGTAGCAGGGATGCATGTTTATTAAATGTAGATTCATTATCAGGTAAACATGCAGCAAAGTGTCAGGAATGTGAAGTTCCATTTCGGAGAACGTTTTAATGTGTTGGCAATTTGTAGACTAGTCGATGCATGGTACAAGAGGTAGTTAGTGCGTGGTTGCATAATGGACTTGAGATGGGCTCAAGCATACCCTCGAAGTACAAGGGCTTTCACCAGACTACTCATCTAAGAGACACCCCCCATGTATGAGGGAAAGGTCTGGGTTTTCCAAGGCATGTGACAGATATGTCGGCACCAATAGTTGGGCATGTATAGATGAATCCATTTGAGAAACATGAGGTAGGGGATGGGAGGAAGAGAAAAAGATGAATATTAAAAATCCCTGAACTGTGAGCTAGGTATTATCACCATGACTTGTGATGTTACCGCCAACCTCATAATGAGGCCCATGCTCTAGATTTCAATGGCTCCCTTTTATATTGATTGGCAAACTGTAAAGGAGTCTTTAATAAAGATATTGGGAACGCATAGGGACAGGTCAAGTGGGGGAGCTTGTGAATAGTTCTCTGTGTGTCCTCTGCCAAAAAGCCAAGGAGAGGGATGAACAACACACACACCTGAAAATATGAATTTTGTATATATTTTTACTTAATAGTCAGTTGCATTTCAACGTTGCATAAGTACTGGCCATACCACTACACCACTTTGTTCTGGGCCTACCACATAATGCTATGGGGAATGATCAGAGGACGTGGTGTCTAGATTTGAGCAAGTTCATAAATCCCTCTGTTAGGAAGAATTCTCATAGTTGTGCTAATTCCTCTTTACCTTAGAGACCTCCAGCTCTTTTGCTGACCTTTGGGAATTTGTGCTTTTAATTCTGTTTATTTTCTGTGTTTGTTTCTTTGATTATGGAGTTTTAGGTAACTCCATAGGCATCATGGTTTCATGTGTGTTACACAGCACCCTCAGTGCAGTAACACAGGGAAGCCTTTTTAGGCTTTCCCAAGGTTTAAATACCTTCTCTGGGATCAACTACTGTTTTCCAGTGAATGTAAGGTTAAATTGACTTTATTAGTCTTTTTAAATTTCTAGACCCAGCACACACTATCTTCCTATAGAGTGCTGCCAGGGTTACCTAGTATCCCCTGTGTCTAGAAACTCATGTAGCAATCAAATGCGACCCTTTCCTATCGAAATGGCTGGTGGCAGTGGTTTTACAACAAACTACCATGATTTTTCCCGACCGCGAACACCGGTAGCTAAAAATCGTGGGAGCCATGTTTTTTCAAGATGGCGCCTTAAGCCCCTTTGTTTAAACAGGTCCCGGTCTTTTTTTATCACTATTTCTTTTTAGAAAGGTCCTCCTAGAGTTTGTCTCTGCGTGCCAAACTAGGTTTGGTCCCTTCGTTTCTATGCCTTTGGCGGGCTTCAGGACTAAAGACCGCCTCTGGCGTCTGAGTGTCTGGTGTGGGCAGGAAGTGAGGGAGGTGCCCGAAACTCCCTGTGCTTAGTCTCCTAGGAGACGCAAATGCACTCTGGTTCGATTGGCTGGCTGACTGTCCGGCAAGGACAGCCACCCTGCTGGGTGAGTAATAGCTAGTCTCGAATGAAAGTGAGAAAACTGTTTAGAAGGCGAGTCTCTTGGCTTGGAAGGCAGTGTCGACCACTGGAACGAAAGAACCGAATTTGAGCTGGAAGAGGACGCCTGCTGCAACTCCTGGACCGTTGGTTTGCCCGGTGAAGCCCTGCTGCAGGTTCGAATTGCCAAGTTCATCTCGACAGAGAAGCCCCTTCAAGGACGACTTCTTCCTTTGAGTTGGTGGGACCAATCAACTCGTAAGCCACCTGGATACCATTCTCGGAGCTGGTTAGGATTAACCAGGGGGAAGGAGACCAGCTTGTGTGCTTGACTACAGCTACTGAAACTGAAGATCTTCCATTTTGCCAGCTTGTTTGACCTGTCCCCATGCAGTGCAGGAGTCCCCCAACGTCCTCCCTCTTGTCCCCACGACTGAGGCTCAGGAACAGTGAGATCTGCAAGAAGTGCCAGGAACCAACGTCTCCAGCTGCATCTTTTCTTCATATTAAGGTACTGTGCCAACCCGATTGAGGGAATTTACCTCTCGCTTTGAAAGTTCATGAAACTTTCCCAACTTGCAGGCCTAATCAGCTTGTGACCCAACATATGATTCTTTTTCGGATAAACTACTTCTGAGAACTTTGGCAAAGACTTTACCGTTTACTACAAGAACTGCTCTTTCCTATCCAAGACACTAGCCTATTGACTTTGGCCTAGGCATATTGAACTGAATTGAGTCCTCTAGTGAACTGAAACTATTTGCACTGCCTAAGAAAGTATTTGTGATCTATTTTTATTAACTCGTGCCTTTGAACTCCTATTTAAAGTGACTGAAATGCCATTTTGCTCCTATTTCAGGGGAGCAGAAACTTATTGTTTTGGTATTGAAGTGTATTTGTGTATGATATAAAATTGCCTCCTTCTAGTAAATGTTTCCTAAATGACTTCGTAATAAATTAATAAGTGTTTTACCAAGAAACCTTGAGTGTAAGTGCCTACTTGAACCACTGTGATCGCAAGACCTCTGTGTAACCTCTTTTACTACTCACATTCCCTCTTGAGATAAGTGTCAGGCTGAGAGGTCCTGTATCCGCGGAAGCTGCTGAACCCCCGACAATCCCCCTGAGATGTATTTCCCAGAACTAGTTTTCAATACAGCTCTGTAAACTACACCCCAAAGGGAAAGGGGGAATGGGACAACAAAACAACACCAGGCAGACTGCGTCAAGGCTAATCAGTGCTGAACCTGCAGAGGATAAAGAATAACATATACACTTCCTTAATTCACTTACTTAACCTTATGAATGGGAAGTCATTAATCCTTAACTAATAATTGAGAATCCTACCTGGTTCTTCTCTTGAAATTTCTTAGAGAAGCGGATAAGAAGCTGAAAATCTCTCTTACTTGCGATACTTGAAATTCCCAGCAACTTCTTACATTAGGCAAAACTGGAAGTCTTAGTTCTTTGTTTGTCTTTTTTCCAACATGCACTGGTAGTTCAATTAGATTGTCTTTAAAATGTTCTTTCTTGTCTTTTCAAAACTTTTCAAACTATTTATAATTATCTTGAGTCTTTGAATCCTTGAAGAAAGAGGAAACACGTGCTAACTGCACACGCAGGTTATTTCCATTAAAATTATCGATGAACTTCACATAGAAATCTTCCTGGTTGAAGAACACGCGCAAACGGATGAAGACGCGCGATCAAAATAATCCACACGCGCAAAAATTTACACGCGCAATAGTCCACACGCGCAATAATGTTCTCCTGCGAGACACGCAAAATAATAACACCCGCGCTATTGAGTTCAAACGCAACGAAGTGATTCTCACGCGCAAAATCAATCGCGATGGAAAAAACACACACGCACTCTCATGGCACGCGACAAACAGATTCTCGCGCTTTGTATCCCCGCGCTAAAAATCACAAGCGCTTTGTATTTCACACGCGCTTTGTACACCCGCGCTAAAAATCACACGCGCTTTGTATTTCACACGCGCTTTGTATTTCACACGCGCTTTGTACACTAGCGCTAAAAATCACACGCGCTTTGTATTTCACACGCGCTTTGTATTTCACACGCGCTTTGTACACTCGTGCTAAATATCACACGCGCTTTGTATTTCACACGCGCTTTGTATTTCACACGCGCTTTGTAGTTCTCACGCAGCGTATAGCTTTTCGCGCAAAGGATCACCCGCGCAATAAAACACACGCGCGTTTAAAATGGCACGAGACCAACCTCTACTCGCGCTCGGAATACACACGCTAGAAAGCACGCGCTAACTTGAATACGCACGCGACAGTCAAAATCTCGCGCTAAGGAACACCGCACTGGAAACACAAGCGCACTCCGATAGTTCAATAGTTTTAGTAGAAACACTACTTTTAACGAATTTTCGAGGAGACTGTTATTAAGATGAACAGATTTACAGTAGAAATAAAGTCACTTATCTCCTGAGCGAATTCACAAAGATTTCCTGCTTTTCCTATCTTCAAAACGAATTCCTGCCAGCTGAAGACTTCTCCTGAACCCCCAAGAAAGTAGCCGCTCAACTGCTGAGATCTGAAGGATAAAATCCACCAGGCCTAATACTAAAGCATGAGCAGCCACTGAACACGTCCTCTCAGATGGGGTTTTGATGATGAAAGGCACAGAGTGACAGTTTAGAATGTTCATTGTTGTTCAGCATTGTCTTCCAGCCAATCAGAGCTGTCACTGTGAGGCTCCATCTTGCCTTGGGTCAGAACCAGGATTCTGAATCAACAAGTTAAGGCCTAACCAACTATAATGGAAAACTTCCCACCCACACAAAGCTAATCTGAAAAGGATAATAATAAAAAGGAAACTTGAATAAGAGAAGGAAACCTGAAAATGTTTCCTAAATGACTTCGTAATAAATTAATAAGTGTTTTACCAAGAAACCTTGAGTGTAAGTGCCTACTTGAACCACTGTGATCGCAAGACCTCTGTGTAACCTCTTTTACTACTCACATTCCCTCTTGAGATAAGCCTGGCTCCTCAGCTCGCTACCAAAAACTGTGTAGTACAGGCTTATACCAAAGGTTGGTTTTTCTTACGCCTGTAGTCCTAATTGTATGTGGTGGTCCCAGAGGGTACTGTATGCAATTCTGCCTAACACCCTCCTGCACGATGATTTCTCTGTTATTTCCAGAAATAAACAAAAAGGGACCATAAATATGAGAGCTTCTCTAGTGAGAATGAACACTGCTTAAATAGCCTGTTTCATGAGAAGGTACCCACTCAGAAGGGTCTAGAATCACGTTGTAGCCTACTGTGCATTATCAAAGAAGAAATATACATTTTCCTATTAGTCTGGTTACACCCAGAAGGACAATTCAGCACTGAAATGCTAGGCAATTCTCCTCTGAACAAAAGTACCAACAGCAACCCCAAGTAACATGTTTCTGTCTTGTTGGGCACATCAGTGAGGTGAAGCTGTGCCTCTCAAGGCACATAGAGAAAGGGTCCGCATCCGGATTACCCTTAATCTAGTTTAGGGTTATACTCTAAGTCTTTCAAAAGAAGTCACAAATATAAGAGCCCCTCTACTGAGAAGGACCACGTCTTAAGTACACTCTTCTATGGGGAGGTCCCCCTGCTATGTAAAGGGTTATGTCATTTTTCCACTTTTTGAAGGCTGCACAAAAAAGACCAATTTATTTCAGTTGATTTTGTGCGACCCTCAAAAAGCCAAAAAAGGACATGCCTGAGTTTTTTTCTTCCCGGGTTGGTTTCACCCGCCGAGCACCCCTTTCCTGCATGCTACTCCGCCCCTCCCACCCCCAACCACATACACACCCAAACACTTTCATTCCCCCCACCCTTCCCCTTCTAAAACATTTGTTTTCCCTCTCTCTCTGACACACACACACACACACACAAACACACAGACACTCACCTGACACTCCAGTGGCTCCTCCTCTGGCGCACTTGTGTGCGTCGCAGGGGTGGACAGTTCAATTTGGAAAGACGGCTCTGCGCGGTCACAGAGCTGTCCTTCTAAATCAATCCTTTTTTAAACTACTTTTTGACTTATAACCAAGTAAAGGTCTCTCATTGAAAATTAAGGCTCACTGTGAAGGATTGCCATCTGGCAAGGGTGTAGAAGTGCTGACTTTTTGAATTGTTATTATTAATAAAATGATGCAGGTTATTGTATCTCTGAAAGGGTAATCTGCTAACCAGATTCCCCTTTCATAAACCTTCTGCCAAACTCATAGTATCTACCTGTACCCTACTGGATCAGTATCCTGATCTTCAGCACCTGTCCTACTGGTGGCAGAGAGCAGGTTCAGAGGTCACAGGTGCTCTCATGACAGCTGCATTGACAGCCAAGTCTCTGCAGTACAGGGGTTACATTTAAGATGTGTACCCCTGCTCCAAAGCATTATGATTATGCATAGTCCATGCTGGTGTCAGTGTAAAATCTAAAAAATAGGCCATGGCTGGGGGCATGGTGCATGGCACTGCTCATAATCATTGCAGGCATCTCCAATTGAGATTGCACATGTGTCAGCTCCTATGAGCCATCTCAACTGTGGAAGGTGGTGTGTATTCTGGCCAGACAGGCTGTTCTTGCTAGTGACAGGACAGGACAGGAACCTGATTGGCCATGTCTCTTCTTTGATCTCTTTGTAAGGGTAGGTAACCCTCCCCCGCCCCCAGCCCCGCTCCAGATATATCAACTTAACGGGAAGCTGGTCTGGGCCCAGGAATCAAAGGAGCACACCCCTTCAAAAGGAGTAGCCTCCCATAAGGGTGTTGCATACCAAAGGGGCCTTTGATCCTATTGAGAAGGAAAGGGGACAGGGTTTGTGTACACAGTCAGAGCTCTGCACAGTTGAGGGAAGGTTCCATCATCTTGTTTCTCTCTGCCTCTCCTTTCTGTCCCCTCCACTTCCTGTAGAACAAAGAACTTTGGGTGTGATGTCAGATGGGCAAAGTCCACTTCTTTCAAGAATAAGGATTGGACCCCTAAAGCAGACTAGCTTTAGTCAAATGACCTATGGACTTTTACTTTTAAAAGAAGGGGTCTACCACCACTACCTTGGCTCACTTGGGAATAAACACCTGAGAAGGATTCATTGGACCTCTTTTGGGAGAGTTTTACTTTCCAAAGCCTTCAACTACTGAGGTGAACAGGGAGCAGTCAAAGGCAGGAGGTCTGCTCCCTAACCACTCCCAGGACACATTAAGGGTGACTCTTGGGGTGGAACAGGACCTGCTACTCTGCACCAGAATCTCCCATGGCTGGGAGTGTAGACCCGGAAAGGACTCATCCTGTCCTCAAGCACCTTAAGTAGTTCTCACAGCATCTAGAGGACCACAATAGCTAAGGTTCCCCCTTTTTGCTGCATTGAAGCCGGTCAAACTGCCATCGAAGCAGTGCTTGATGCAAAGGGATCCCACAAGTGCTACTTTCTGACACTCCTCTAAAACTACGAACTACAGTGCCTGCATCTCAAGCCCAGTCAATGCTGCATCTTGCCCTTACTGAGCCCATGGCCTGCTAGGCCAGAGTTAACTGCTCAACACTAGGGCTGGACTGAAACTGCTGGAGAGTCACTTGCCGATTAACACCACAACTCGACCGAACTTGCCTTCAAACTGCCACTTTGTCCAAGAAACAGGATCAACGTTTCAACAATAGCTGCTTGCACAGCCTTCCCTCGGCCCACGTTATCACAAAAGGCAAATAAGGTATATCTCTTAACTATGCCTGTTTGACCTTAATGATTGTGTGGGCTCTTGGTTTGCAGAAGTGTGAGTGCTCAGCGAGCATTTTAGCCGCTATACATCCTTATACTCCTGAGGGCAGAAGTCAATTTGTCACGCTTGCCTGGTGTTCTAGTTCAATGAAAGGTAAAACAACAAACACAGGATGGCTTTGTTGTGGTTTCCAACATATAAAGGGTCTCTGGATGCAATTGAAAATTCTCTTCTTGGAATACATTCTCTTACTCTGGAGTCCCGTCCCACAGAGATATTTTGGCTACTCATATTCTGGGGGTGTTTATGTGGTCCCACACTCCTTCCTTGACTTTTGGCTTCCTCGGTTGCTGCCAGCTTCTTTTCATCCTGTTATCAGGTTCTTGGTAGAGCTTGCCGTTTATATGCCAAGACTTTGTTATGTCAGGGTGACAGGTGTGGGATGTATTTACCCATGCATCCGAGCCCTACCTCAAAACTGTGCAGTACTGACATGAAAACATCATGATGGCCAGAGCTTCCCAGAAAATGCACAGGGAAATGCAGGAAGAATAGGCTGCCACCCATTTTTGCCGATGTTATGGGCACAGAAGGACACTGCCTAAAACCACCATTGGACTACCCGCACAGTAGTCTGAAACCATTGGGAATGGCAATGCTGATTGCCAAATGCAACCTAGAATTGTGGGGAATTCATTCTTAAATCCCAAAAATGGGTGCAGTACCAGTACTCACCACTATCCAAAAGCCGGCGTTTTAAAACCACCCTGTGTTCCTCTGAAGGCAAGCCAAAGTGTCTATTTTAAACATTGCAACATGTGCAAAATATTCACTGAACACCAGCAGACATTTGGCAGAATGAGGTTTTGTGTGCTTACAAAATCTGGGAAATGAAGAGCCCAAAACAGTGCTTATAACAAAACTGCTATGGAGTCAGCAGTTTAAGTTGCACTGGATTTAAAGACACTAAAATCGAAAATGTTTAGATTAAATGAGTGACCTATGTTTGGTGTCACATGCCTTTGCAATTGTTTAAATGTTATAGTTTAAACTTAGAATCAGCATTCTAGCTGCATATGTAAAAATGTTTAGTTTTATTTGAATGCAGGAACTGGGGAACAAAAAGTGACATTTTATCTGAAACTGGCTTAAAGAGATTCCAATTCTGCCTGGCAACTACCCCCATCAGGAGTGAAACTTGAGTCACAGCTGTGTTCCCAGGCCTAGCTGCCCTTTTGCTGCTCACACTAAGGATATGCCATCTATCTGATAATTGAATTACCTGTGCTCTGCAGGAGAGTGAACAATGCAACTCCCTTCACCCAGGCAGAGGGTTTATTGAGAGGATCATAAATGGCTTCCTCTTGAACAATGAGCCTCTCCTGACTCAGGCAAAGGTTTTATTACAGCAGTCGTAAAATGTAGCTTCCTCTTGGCAGAAGCTGGGAGGAGCACTGCCTGTGAGAGCAAGCTGGCTTGGCAGAACTGGATAAACCAGTATTTCTACCTTGTGCTGAGAGGAAACCACACCCCTTTGGAGCCAGAACATAACTCTAAAAAGATGAATAACTCATAGAGCGGACATGTGAAAATTTTATAAATGATACCATAATTCTTGTGATTTTTCTGCCCACAGTTTAAGAGGTTTTTAGAACCGGTGGTATGTTCAGGGGGGTGTTAGCGGAAAAGTGGATATTACTCTAAATGTATGCATGTTAAAAGTCTGAAACTTCATCAGTTAATGTCCATACTCCCTGCACACATGTATGTAAAGTTGGGTCAATGTCAGAAATTGGAAAATCAGTTAAAAAGTCAATTATGTGCCATTTCTGAATGCAAGCTCTTAGAAACAGCAGATTTGGACAGAGACATGGCTAAATTCAGCCACACCATGTATATGTAATTTGAAGCAACTGTGTAACTGTGAAATATGTCTTTTATTATCAAATATAGAATGTGTGCAATCTGACAGAGGAGTGTCCTATCTGCAAGCCATAAAATGACATCCCTCTGACTCACAGCTCCTTCGCCAATCAAATGAGAAATGGAAGTTTGACCAATTAGAAGCTGAGAGAGAGGTAGGGTCAGTGATGCTAGAACACACCCACATTCTAAACACATAAAAGCAGACAGACAGGACAGATAGGGACTCTTGAATTCCATCTGCCGCTGGAAGCTCTGCCGGAAAAATCCATACTTACCTCCATCAACCTCCAGAAAGCAACATAGAGACTTCAAATCCATCAGGCCAGACCAGAAGCAGAGTAGAGCTGACCTGTTAGCAGAACCAGAGAGAGCTGACCCAGATCACTGTGAAGTGCAGAGACCAGAGGCGAGTCTAAAATCTGACCAGATCCGTGGCGTGGCCCATTTCACTCAAGAATATAGTGTGAGTACCCAGCAGAACTGTGTAGAACCAATCTCTTAGTTTAAATTCATCTAATTCAATCTATTTAATCTAAGTAGAACTGTCCCCTAACTGTCACCTGTCATTTGTAAAGCTGTCACTTGTCATTTCCTAGTTGCAAGCTGCACTTGTCTTTTTGAACTTTAAAATTTCAAATCTGAAAAACGACCTTTATTTAATCGCTCATATCTCCGCAACCGTTTGTGCTAGAGACTTGCAGTAACTTTCATTTGGAAGATGAGATCCTAGGCTTTCCTAGGACCCCAAAACGATAGAGATAGTCCTTGTGGTTCCTCTGTAATAGCGCTCGGCGCATCCGCGAATTTTACCGCGATTTGCAAATTTCTTCACATGTAAAAACTGCTGCTGCTTGCCTTCCATTTGCCAGAAATTCGCTTAACCTGCTAATCATTCCTGAATCATTGCAAGAGTGAGCCTGAGCTAATATTAACTAGATACCACTCACCCTGAACCTCTGAAAGGGAATTAAAAGCATTTCCAGCATATTTCTCATCCATTGCTAGCACATATCAAAGCAATTTGGGCCTGTGTTTTCAAACTTCTGTAGTCTAAGCTTGGGGGGATTGAACTGAATTACATTGATTGCATTTCTGAGAACTGTGTGTTTCCTTCCATTTCCTTGCATTGTATCAAGGGGGGGAGGGGATTGCCAGAGAAAAGTGATTACATTGTTTGGTTGAAATCATATTGAGTATTTTCTGTACTGCATTCATTGAATATTGCATCCACCTGAGCTTACATAAAGCATCCTCTACCACATTATACTTTTGTTCCTATTTACCAGTGTGCTACCTTATCCATTTCATGTCAACTCATTAGTGATTATAAGAAGTGTGCTAGTGCCAGATTCTCCGTTGTTGATCTTTATCATATCAGATTAAGTGTGCTATTCAATTATTAATTTATTATAAAGTGTGATATATATATTTTAATTTATCAAATAAACCTTTTAAACTTGCAAAACAGAACTACTTCTTGGCTCAGTGGGGTCAGGGGGATTCCAAGAGAGGGGTGTTATATAGGGGTAGTCATCCAGAACGCATGAACTGGACATAAAGATATATCAATAAGGGTTTTCATTCAGTATTCTAGACTAGGCGTTAACTTAGCTGTAGTGCTGAATTGAATCCTCTTACAAATTGGGGGCTCGAGCCGGACGTTTGGGTTAGAATACCACTTGTGCAGCTTAATACAGTGTGCTAACTGACGGGATACATACATCCAGTCGGATCACCACGCTGCATTACGCTGTGAAGCATTCCTCAAAAGGGACACTCCAAGAAAAGTTCTGTTCTGCAAAAATAAAATACTAACTTCCGTAAGTCAGGACAGAGACCAATCTCTAGAATGACGACCTTAGTAGACATGAAAATAGCCAGAGAGCACCTCTTGCATAAGCTATTTGTGAGAGGTGAATGGACTGAACAGGGCCAGGATGCCTGGTTGCAGGCCATCACGCGACAGGTCACTGAAACAGGGTCAGACTTATGGAGAGATCAGGGTCCATTACATGTGGCCCTGAGTGAACTATATATGGCTCCTAAGGCCAAAGATGAACACGACAAGATTGTTAGGATAGCGGCATACCTGTACCTATATATGGGAGACATGCAGGATAGATGTGCTGAAAGCCAAAATCTGGCAAATAGGCAACAGATGGCGTTAGAGAAGGTCCAATCTGACCTGGTCTCTTCTGAGCAGAGGCTGCAGAGGAGCCAGGAGTCAGAAGATGATAGTAGGCAGCAGGGCTTTAAGTGGGGTAAGAAATCGAGAGGGGGCCCTCATTTGGGGGCGTGGCTTCTGGGAGGGGCGTGGCCTAAAAAGTACGCAAATCGTAAGGTCTGCACACAAATATATATACATGTTATATATCTGTGTGCGTACCTTACTATGGTTTGTGTACTTTGCAGGCCATCTTTTCTAAACATAGAAATATGCTACATATGTTACATATTTCTATGTTTAGAAAAGATGGCCTGCAAAGTACACAAACCATAGTAAGGTACGCACACAGATATATAACATGTATATATATTTGTGTGCGTACCTTACGGTTTGCCTAGTTTTCAGGCCATGTTTTCGGGTTTATAAAAGATGGCTTTGAAAGTACACAATTCAAGCCATCTTTTATAAAGCTTTGACTACCTCCGTCGGCAAAGCTTTATAAAAGATGGCTTGAAATGTGTACTTTCAAAGCCATCTTTTATAAACCTCGAAATATGTCGAGGAAACCCCAGGTTCGCCGAGGGTTAAAGAGGCCTCGGCGACCTGGGGAAACAAAGGAACAGTAACTGCCTCTGATGACCCCCTCGCGCGAGGGGTCACCAGAGGCAGTTACTATGACTGACAGAAGTGGCAGCCAGGCACAGCATCGCTGTGGTTGGCTGCCACTTCTGTCAGCTAGCCTGACTTCATGGCAGGCGCATCTCCCGTCGCGGCTGCGGCCGCGACGGGATAATGCATCCCGCCAATGTTGCGTGCGGTGGGACTGGGGGCCCCGGCAGGGCCCCGGCTCAGCCCCACTTTTTGGAGACTGCCGGGGCCCGGCCCCGGCAGGCCCCGGCCCACTTAAAGCACTGGTAGGCAGCACATCATTAAAATAAAGAAGGATATGGATGTGCTGCAACAGGAAAAGGTAGAACAGGATACTAGATTTCTGGCCCTGCAGAAGGAGCACCAAGACAGTTTGGACTCCTTACTGCAGAGCCAGAAAAAGCTGGAGCAACAATTAGACTTTAACAGGGCATGCACGGAGCAGGTAGCCACCCTGCAAAGTCATCTAGATAGAGTGAAGGTTGAGAGCAACAAGCTGATCTTGAAAGACCTGGATACCCAGGCAGAGTTTGATGAGGAGCGCCAAAAAGCTGGTGCCCTTCAACGGCAAAGGGACGACCTGGCGGCACAAATGCAGGCTCTTAGTCAGGAAAGAGACGCCATAGGCCAGGAAGTCTGCCACTTAAAAAAGGAAATTGAAGAAAATCACCTGGCCCTCCAGGGGCTGGGTGATCTCCAAAAAGAAAACCAGAACTTGGTAGAGCACACCAGAAGGGTGGAAGATGCTCTAGCAAGAAAGGAGCAGGCCAATAGGGACATTGCCCAGGAGGTAAACCTCCTGCAGCAAAGACTGGCCCAGTTCTCCAGGACCAACCAGGAAGCACAGAGGGAGAATGAGGCCCTCTGTCAACACAATGATAGGCTCCAGCAAAAGGTAGCGATGCAGGAGAAACTGATAGAGTCGAGTAAGGCCTTAACAGAGGAACTGAAAGCACAAATGCAGGCTCTTGCATTGCAACAGGGAGCAGGGGCGGATAGAGATGAGGTCCGCTGGGAAAGAGAGACTCCTGACCATAACCGCAGGAGCCCTAACACCAGGGGCCTTCATCTCCCCCAGTCCCTGGACTCTACCACCCCCATGTCCCCTGGCGCACATGAGCACAGGGCTGCAGGGATGGCAGATTACTATCCAGCTAAGAGTATGGGGCTCATAGGCCAGTACCACTCAGGAATGGAGGGGTGGGCATCCGGGTATGGGCACCCAAGTACAGTACAGTTCGATGGGGAACCCCAGGAGAGTAGGCCCATTAAGGGCATCCTGAAAACCTCTGCCCAGTTAGGTCAGTGGAGGGGGTACCCATCAAATCCTGGCAGCAAAGAGGATCTAAGAGTGTTGATGAAATGTCCAAAAATGTTCCGAATCCAAGACGGGTTGTTGGTAAGGAAATCCAAAGCTGGCCACGATCAGTGGGTGGTTCCTACCTCATTCCGAAGCCTGATGTTAAGTCACGACCATGATGCGGCCACTGCCGGTCATATGGGGTTTCACACAACACTGGAAATCTTAAGAGAGGTTGCATACTGGCCACACATGGGCCAGGACCTCAACCAATATTTGAAGGGTTGTCTTGTGTGTGCACAATTTCAGCCGACATCCCTCACACACCGGGCGCCTTTACAAAAGAGGGGGATGACCCTGCCATGGTCAGATTTACAAATCGACTTTGTAGGCCCTGTGATTCGCTCGGCTAGGGGGAATAAGTACATGTTGACTGTGACATGCTTGTTTACCAAGTGGGTGGAATGTCTCCCAGCCCCAAATTGCAAGGCAGAAACTGCAGCTGCCTTGATGATTAACCACATCTTTTCCCGTTTTGGTCTACCTCAAAGGATTGAGTCAGACAGAGGTAGCCACTTCACCAGTGAAGTAATGACAAAGATGTGGGAGATACTGGGGGTCAAGAGAAAGCTGCATATTGCTTATAGACCAGCTTCTTCTGGGGCAGTAGAGAGATATAACCGAACCATTGTGAGCATATTAAAGAAGTTTGTGGCAGATTCTGGGCCAAGTTGGGATATCCGATTACCTCTGGTCCTAACGGCCATCAGATCTACCCCTTCATCTGCAACCAAAATGTCACCATTTGAGTTGATGACTGGGCGCAAGATGGTGCTTCCGCAGCATTTGCTCTACAGGACCCAAGAGCAGACACTGATAAATGCCTCCACTACTCATGAGTATGTAGAGAATTTAAGGAAACACCTCCAACATGCTTTTGCTTATGCTCAGCGGAATCTAGAAAGATCAGCTGATAGCATGAAGACCCATTATGACCTGAAAACTTCCAGGAAGGAATATCAGGTGGGAGACCGGGTCTATCTATACAACTTCCAAAGGAACCAGGCCAAGCAGCGCAAATTTTTGCCTACATGGAAGGGACCATTCGAGATCATAGACAAAATCTCCCCTGTGGCCTACAAAATCCACATCCCCAAAGGTCCTTTGGCAGAGGGAGAAGACAAGTGGGTCCACATAAACCAGTTGAAATGTTGCCATCCCAGGCACACTCTGCAACAACTGGAGGAATCCTCTGGAATCCTAGCGGGCACTGTCTCAGACTAATTCAGTTCCAACCATAAAACATACCACATCTAGTCTCTAAAATATTGTGATTTGCATGAAACTGTCTCTTAGTTATACTGTTTTTTTTAATCAAAATAAGAATGTAATGTTTCGTTATGATGAAATGCATATGCTGTCCCACCATCTCAACAGTGGTGGAAAAAAGTCTATGAGTAGGTATTGCCGCTCTTCCTTTGTCGTCCTAGGAGAAAGAAAACCTTGAGACGGGCCAAGGAGGACGATCCGGAGACCGGGAGCTGAGACGCAACGGGCTCGGGGTACCGCCCAATATTCCCATCAGGACCGGCGAGGAGAACCGATCGATCCGACCGGATGGAGGAAAAGATGCTGAACTGTGCCATCTATTGGAAGAAGATGAGGGAACATCCCAGATCTTGCGAGTCCCATCAGTGAAACCGAATGGCCATCGCAAGAGGGGGGCTTGTGGGATGTATTTACCCATGCATCCGAGCCCTACCTCAAAACTGTGCAGTACTGACATGAAAACATCATGATGGCCAGAGCTTCCCAGAAAATGCACAGGGAAATGCAGGAAGAATAGGCTGCCACCCATTTTTGCTGATGTTATGGGCACAGAAGGACACTGCCTAAAACCACCATTGGACTACCCGCACAGTAGTCTGAAACCATTGGGAATGGCAATGCTGATTGCCAAATGCAACCTAGAATTGTGGGGAATTCATTCTTAAATCCCAAAAATGGGTGCAGTACCAGTACTCACCACTATCCAAAAGCCGGCGTTTTAAAACCACCCTGTGTTCCTCTGAAGGCAAGCCAAAGTGTCTATTTTAAACATTTCAACATGTGCAAAATATTCACTGAACACCAGCAGACATTTGGCAGAATGAGGTTTTGTGTGCTTACAAAATCTGGGAAATGAAGAGCCCAAAACAGTGCTTATAACAAAACTGCTATGGAGTCAGCAGTTTAAGTTGCACTGGATTTAAAGACACTAAAATCGAAAATGTTTAGATTAAATGAGTGACCTATGTTTGGTGTCACATGCCTTTGCAATTGTTTAAATGTTATAGTTTAAACTTAGAATCAGCATTCTAGCTGCATATGTAAAAATGTTTAGTTTTATTTGAATGCAGGAACTGGGGAACAAAAAGTGACATTTTATCTGAAACTGGCTTAAAGAGATTCCAATTCTGCCTGGCAACTACCCCCATCAGGAGTGAAACTTGAGTCACAGCTGTGTTCCCAGGCCTAGCTGCCCTTTTGCTGCTCACACTAAGGATATGCCATCTATCTGATAATTGAATTACTTGTGCTCTGCAGGAGAGTGAACAATGCAACTCCCTTCACCCAGGCAGAGGGTTTATTGAGAGGATCATAAATGGCTTCCTCTTGAACAATGAGCCTCTCCTGACTCAGGCAAAGGTTTTATTACAGCAGTCGTAAAATGTAGCTTCCTCTTGGCAGAAGCTGGGAGGAGCACTGCCTGTGAGAGCAAGCTGGCTTGGCAGAACTGGATAAACCAGTATTTCTACCTTGTGCTGAGAGGAAACCACACCCCTTTGGAGCCAGAACATAACTCTAAAAAGATGAATAACTCATAGAGCGGACATGTGAAAATTTTATAAATGATACCATAATTCTTGTGATTTTTCTGCCCACAGTTTAAGAGGTTTTTAGAACCGGTGGTATGTTCAGGGGGGTGTTAGCGGAAAAGTGGATATTACTCTAAATGTATGCATGTTAAAAGTCTGAAACTTCATCAGTTAATGTCCATACTCCCTGCACACATGTATGTAAAGTTGGGTCAATGTCAGAAATTGGAAAATCAGTTAAAAAGTCAATTATGTGCCATTTCTGAATGCAAGCTCTTAGAAACAGCAGATTTGGACAGAGACATGGCTAAATTCAGCCACACCATGTATATGTAATTTGAAGCAACTGTGTAACTGTGAAATATGTCTTTTATTATCAAATATAGAATGTGTGCAATCTGACAGAGGAGTGTCCTATCTGCAAGCCATAAAATGACATCCCTCTGACTCACAGCTCCTTCGCCAATCAAATGAGAAATGGAAGTTTGACCAATTAGAAGCTGAGAGAGAGGTAGGGTCAGTGATGCTAGAACACACCCACATTCTAAACACATAAAAGCAGACAGACAGGACAGATAGGGACTCTTGAATTCCATCTGCCGCTGGAAGCTCTGCCGGAAAAATCCATACTTACCTCCATCAACCTCCAGAAAGCAACATAGAGACTTCAAATCCATCAGGCCAGACCAGAAGCAGAGTAGAGCTGACCTGTTAGCAGAACCAGAGAGAGCTGACCCAGATCACTGTGAAGTGCAGAGACCAGAGGCGAGTCTAAAATCTGACCAGATCCGTGGCGTGGCCCATTTCACTCAAGAATATAGTGTGAGTACCCAGCAGAACTGTGTAGAACCAATCTCTTAGTTTAAATTCATCTAATTCAATCTATTTAATCTAAGTAGAACTGTCCCATAACTGTCACCTGTCATTTGTAAAGCTGTCACTTGTCATTTCCTAGTTGCAAGCTGCACTTGTCTTTTTGAACTTTAAAATTTCAAATCTGAAAAACGACCTTTATTTAATCGCTCATATCTCCGCAACCGTTTGTGCTAGAGACTTGCAGTAACTTTCATTTGGAAGATGAGATCCTAGGCTTTCCTAGGACCCCAAAACGATAGAGATAGTCCTTGTGGTTCCTCTGTAATAGCGCTCTGCGCATCCGCGAATTTTACCGCGATTTGCAAATTTCTTCACATGTAAAAACTGCTGCTGCTTGCCTTCCATTTGCCAGAAATTCGCTTAACCTGCTAATCATTCCTGAATCATTGCAAGAGTGAGCCTGAGCTAATATTAACTAGATACCACTCACCCTGAACCTCTGAAAGGGAATTAAAAGCATTTCCAGCATATTTCTCATCCATTGCTAGCACATATCAAAGCAATTTGGGCCTGTGTTTTCAAACTTCTGTAGTCTAAGCTTGGGGGGATTGAACTGAATTACATTGATTGCATTTCTGAGAACTGTGTGTTTCCTTCCATTTCCTTGCATTGTATCAAGGGGGGGAGGGGATTGCCAGAGAAAAGTGATTACATTGTTTGGTTGAAATCATATTGAGTATTTTCTGTACTGCATTCATTGAATATTGCATCCACCTGAGCTTACATAAAGCATCCTCTACCACATTATACTTTTGTTCCTATTTACCAGTGTGCTACCTTATCCATTTCATGTCAACTCATTAGTGATTATAAGAAGTGTGCTAGTGCCAGATTCTCCGTTGTTGATCTTTATCATATCAGATTAAGTGTGCTATTCAATTATTAATTTATTATAAAGTGTGATATATATATTTTAAATTATCAAATAAACCTTTTAAACTTGCAAAACAGAACTACTTCTTGGCTTAGTGGGGTCAGGGGGATTCCAAGAGAGGGGTGTTATATAGGGGTAGTCATCCAGAACGCATGAACTGGACATAAAGATATATCAATAAGGGTTTTCATTCAGTATTCTAGACTAGGCGTTAACTTAGCTGTAGTGCTGAATTGAATCCTCTTACACAGGACTAAGCAGAATCAAGGGGGATGTCTAAGGACCGCCAGACCAGGTCCCAGAGTGGCCAACACACTCTAGGTCCTAACCAGGTTGGAAGGCTAGTTACTGTATTTCGGCCATTTCCTTTCTTTAGGGGCCCTGTCTCTGCTTCCCACCTCCCTGCTTTTAACAGCCTTCTCAATTTTCTGTGATGATCTTGCTCCTAAAGGGCTCACTTGCTCCTGGCCTCAACTCTGCTCCTCTGTGGTTGCCTTGTTTCCCTCCTACAACCTCTTCAACACTCGCCATGCTCTCGTTCCTCATGTCTCCAGACTTGGGACATGCCTTATTCTCCGCTCTGCCTCCTCTGGCCTCTCTTCGGCTAACCAATTCCTTCCTCCAATCTGGGTGAATACCCCCTGTTTTCTCTAACCCCTTCCTCGTTTCTAATCTTTGGTGCTCCTTCACCTCTAGCTTTCGTCTCCTTATTCTTTCCCTATTGCTGTTAGCTCCTCCATACTTTCTTCACTCTCACCACCTCCAGATCATTTTCCTCCTCCACTGTGAGTCTCCAATCTTTCTTGGTCACCTTATTTTTACTCTCCTTCTTCCCCTGGTTGCTTTGCCTCCTTGCTTCAACACCACCTTCTCTCTGGTGTCCTCCTATCTTCACCAACTTCTCCTCTTCCATTCTGATCTCTTCTCTCCAGCCTTTTTATCTCCTCTCCTTCACCTCTTCTTCCCCTCCACACTCCCACTCCACACTCCACCTGCATTGAGTGACCATTCCTTTAAGCACTTTTGTATTTTCACCTGTTCATACAAACCACTCACTTTTACTTTGAAAATAAAAGATTCAATCTAATTCAACAATAGACATAAATGCAAAGAAGTTAGTGGTAATAGATATCTTCCTCTCGCAGATACCTCATTACTCGAAATAGCTCCAGTCACAGTCTGGACTCAAATCTTAAAACATCCACCAGTAGACATCAGAGCTTAACTCTGATGGCGCTATCAAAGCTACATACATGCAGCTGCTCATACCCCTTTCCAGTTCGGGATCATCTTAACGCTTTATCAGTCTGGTAAATATAGGCTTGCTGGGGGGGCATGGCTTGGAGCTGCCGCGATCGGCATGACTTCGTAGAAGCTCCTGGCTGGCCCGATGCGCGGAACATAATATCGGCATCTCCAGACCCTGTTTTTCGCCAAAAAAGGACCGCAGTGTGGGGTAAGCTCTGGAGCTGCGGTACGGAGAGTGGCACCCGGATCGGCGCCCAGCCTGCCACGATCGTACGCATTTAGAGCCCGGGGATCCCTCGGCGGCAAGATGGCGGCCGCTTCACTGAACCACGAGAGGCGGCGAATGGGGGAGGGGCAGCGGTATGAACACGACAAGGGCTGCCGAGGAACTGTGAACCCATGCGGTATGGTAGTGCCGTAACGAGGAGTGCCGTGTGCTAGCAACCCTCCAGCCAGTCCCGGGAGGCTGGGGACACTTAATATCTCGCCGACGGAAGGCTCCTGGAAGACAGTCAACAGCGGAGCAGTGAGGATCTCTAACGGGCAGGGGGTGCATTAACCCACATCCCTGGTCCGGACTGCTGGAGGGGAAGAAAAAAGGCTGCAGAGGGGGCACTCCATGCTCCGAGCCAGGGATCGGAGGCTGTGGTGAACGGCGTGATTGTGAAGCCATTGCACTGCGCGTATTGCGCGGGTAAAAATCGGACTCGCCGGGCCCCCCGCAGCCTTGGATATTGGAGGAATAAAGGGAACACGGCAGTACTGCGGAGACCCTGGACCCCTCTGGCTCGCGGTCGCCCCTCACCCGGCAGCAGAATAAACAAGCGTAAAGAGTGCCAAGGGGGGGACTCAGAGTCTAATCAGGGGCAAGGATGTCTAGAAGTGGGAAGATGTCAAAGCAAACAGACATTGCAGCATTGATGGCCAATGCCCCGACAGAACGCTCCAAGAAAGGGGAAACGCCCGAGAATCTCCCCGTCAAAAAGAACCCCGCCAACGAGGCATCGGCGAATAATGCAGCACAAATGGTAACTAAGAATGACCTGCAGGAACTGCTCGCGGCACTGACAAAAAAAATTCATAAAAGCACAGAAGAAGTAACCCAAAAAATAAACTCCCTGGACAAGAGAATGATTGAGGTGGAGAGAAGGACAGCGGAGTTCGAGTCAGAAGTCTGCGACCTGCGGTTTGAAGGTGAGATCGGCAGGGATAGAATCAGAGCTCTGGAAGAAAGGTGTGAACTCTTAGAAGCGAAACAAGAAGACGCCGAAAATCGATCACGGAGAAACAACATTCGTATCCGGGGGATACCAGCATCCATACCAGACACAGAGCTAAGAAACTACGTCTCCCAACTGCTTCGATTCATCATAACGCTGCCGGACGAGTCATCCCTGGAGTTGGACCAGGTGCACAGGGCGGCTCGGAGGTCGACTTCTAACTTTCCCCCAGATGTACTGGTAAGGGTCCATTTCTACCAAATCAAAGAAGAAAACATGAATGAAGCAAGACAAATGGGCCAAATAACGTTCCAAGGATCCAACATAACACTATATCAAGATTTGGCAAACTCCAAGCTCCAGAAACACCGAGCCATGAGAACATTCACAGAGTGGCTGAGGGGGAAAAAGATTACCTATTACTGGGGATTCCCAACGTCGTTCAGGTTCACTTGGGAGGGGACTCAGAGACAAATCCGTTCACAGAAAGAGGCCGACAAATTCATGGGCATCGGAGAAACAGGTGGAGGATCAGACTCTGAGGAACCGTCCCAATCTCAACACAACAAACCTTCCGATGGAGAGTGGTCAAAACGTGCACGGCGACGCAGACCTCGAGGGCCACCTAGAAAAAGCTCTGTTCCTGACTGATATTTAACTACGTACACCCATAAACTCCCCAGATGATAGAGCTTTTACAACAGTATGAACTAACTGAAAATAGGCAAGATGGACGGATCCTCGAGTCCAAATAAAGATGAGAGTCTCACGTTGGAGCTTGCGCTCAACAAGGCACAGGAATCGACACCCCAAGAAGGGGGGCACGCAGCAGTTCTTTTCTAAGTTTACAGTTGACTCGGCGGCCCAGTTGGCCAAGATATGTGCATCAGCGCCACCAGTTCCCGGTGGCAGTAGGACAATGTTCCAATGTTCATCCTACATGTTTGTTCTAGGGGGGGTGGCTGGAGGGTATAAGGGACTTTCGAAAGACAAATGGAGACCCTGGGTCTGGAGGCCCCTGCTGTTCAGCCCGGGACTCAAGCACATCACGACAGGTCAACAACTGCAACATCGAAACATTACAAAACATTGTAGCTACTTCAGCTATGGAGGATCATTCTCAGCAGACAGACATAAGCTCACACTCAGAGGAAAAAAAGGAATAAGAGAATATGGCTGATACGAGTGCAATAACAATTCTCTCATGGAATGTTTAAGGGCTCAACTCGCCACGGAAGCGGAAATCCGTAGAACACAGGTTGGGTCAATTAGCGGGAGACATTGAGTTGCTTCAAGAAACTCATTTACTGCAGGAAGACAAACACAGAGTGAGATTTAAAAGGTACCAAAAGGCATATTTTGCCACCTCGAGCCAAAAAAAAGGGGAGTGGCAATACTCTTAAACGATAGGATACCCCTAACAAAAGTCACTATAAAAAGAGATCCAAATGGGAGGTTCCTCCTACTCAAAGGGATGTTTGAGGAGCTCCCAATCACTATAGCGTCAATTTATGGCCCCAACTCTGCTCAAGCTGCCTTCATCACAAATTTAGTCCCAACCATTCTAGCATTCCAAGAAGGGCATCTGATTATGGGCGGAGACTGCAACTCAATGCCAAATCCCCAGATGGACAAGACCCTTCCGCCCACTAAAACTGACTATACACAAGCGCTCTCACTAGCCAAGCTACTAAGGGAAACGGAAACAGTGGACGCCTGGAGGCTGTTCAACGGGACTTTAAGAGACTACTCCCATTATTCTGAGGTGCAGAAAGGCTACTCAAGAATCAACCTTATTTTGATCTCGGGGGTCATTTACCCATGTTTGGAAGCAACAGCAATACACACCTGTATGATCTCGGATCACGCCCCAGTGTCTGCGAAAATAGCTATATCGGGACAAAAGCTACCGGCACAGAGACACTGGAAACTGAATGACGCTTTGCTATTGGATGAATGCATTAAGATGGAAATAGAGAACACAATAGTCAACTACTTCAATGAAAACACCACAGAGACCTCGCCCATTAACATTATCTGGGATGCAATGAAGGCAGTTGTCAGAGGCTCTCTAATCAGTGCAGGTGCGGAACAACGCAGGGTCTCTAATATAGCCGCAGCCAGACTGGAGGAGAAGGTGAATCACTTGGAGACCGACCTGAAAAGACGATACTCCAGAAAGGCCGAGAGAGAGTTAAGGAAGGCCAAAACAGCCTTAGAAATGCACTGCGCCGATCGCACCGCTAAATCCTTAGCCTTCACAAAACAGTTCTATTATATGAAGGGGAACAAAGCAAATAGAGTATTAGTACAAAAATTGAAAAAGACCCGAACCAGAAACAACATCCTCACAATAACTGGGGCGGATGGCAAAGCCCTCTACACCGATGCAGACAAAATGGCGGAATTATCGAGATACCATTCAGAAATCATGAGAGGGTCACCAACAGTGCTAGATAACTTGCCAAAGTATCTACAGTTCATACCCAAGCAGAACGCGAATCAGCTGGAGCACCTGGAGAGGCCTATTTCAGCGGAGGAAATAATCGACGCCATCAAATCATTGAAACCCACGGCTCCCGGACCCGATGGCTTATCCGCATCATTTTATAAGAAGTTCTGTAGGCTCCTGGTCCCTCAGCTGGTGGAACTATTCAACTCTTTCCTGACATCTTGCTCCGTCTCCAGATCTATGGCGGAATCATTGACAGTTCTACTGCACAAACCCGGAAGGGCTCCTGAACTAGCTGCCTCCTACCGCCCGATCACGCTTATGAACAATGACTGTAAGATTTTTGCTAAAGTGCTGGCGGGCAGGCTGGGCATGGCTCTACCGGGCCTAATTGACAGTGATCAGACAGGGTTTATACCTGGGAGAGGGACGCATGACAATATTCGAAGAACAATAGACATTATTGAACATGCCCACAGGTCTGGGGACGGAATGGCAGTGATTTCATTAGATGCTCATAAAGCATTTGACATGATGGATTGAGGGTACATGCGGGCGACCCTGGAACATTTCGGATTCGGCCCAAACTTCATCAAATGGGTCATGGCTAATAACCAAATTCCCTCAACACAATTAAGGGTTAATGGCAGGAGATCTGAGGCAATACGGATATCAAGGGGCACCAGACAGGGGTGTCCACTGTCCCCACTAATTTTTGCTCTATCTATGGAGCCCTTTGCCGCCAAGATTAGGCAGAATACCAGGATAAGGGGGGTCCAAATAGTGGGCCAGGAATATAAAATTGCGCTATATGCGGATGATGTTTTAATAACAGCATCGAACCTGGCAACATCCCTTGATTCCCTATGGAAGGAAATTGACGAATTTGGAGTATTGTCAGGGTTCAAAATTAACCTAGATAAATCATCAGCCCTAGCGATCAACGTCACTAAACTGGAAAGAGCAGCCCTCCGCCCGTTAATGCCTATTCCATGGAAAAGAGAAGCGATAGATTACCTAGCGGTGAGAATTACTAAGGACCCGGCCCAACTATACACCGCATATTTTCCGCAACTGATTACAAATCTTAAGAATGACCTAAAGTCCTGGTCCTCCAAGGAAATGTCCTGGTTCGGCCGTATCTCGGCCATAAAAATGAACATTATCCCCAGATGGATATACTCCTGCACCGCAATACCGACCCGTATCCCGGGCCCGGTATTGGTGGACATGCAAAAGAAACTGCAGGGATTTGTCTGGGGTGGGAAAAAGCAGTGCATCAGTAAACGAATAATGATGCAGGACAAAGACCATGGGGGACTGGGGGTCCCAGACATAGCCAGATACACTCTAGCAGCTCAACTATCACATGCCTTCTCATGGGTGCAAGAAGAGGATCCCCCAAAATGGACGCAGATAGAGGAGTCCTGGTGCCTGGGCAGCCCTGCGGACCTCCCGCACCTACCAGAAAGGAAAATGCAGGCTAACACAGGCCCTCTGGCTGCTACAATCACAACAGCCCGATGTTGGAAAGCAGCAGCTCGGAAGTGGGGTGGTAGGGGCACGCTGGGCCCTCTATACCCGATTTGGAACAACCCAGAGTTTTCGCCAGGCTGTAGCCCCAATAATTTCCAGTCTTGGAGGGAGGGCGGATTACTTAAAATGGGTGACTTTCTGGAGGAGGGCATGCCCATCACATTTGAAAGATGCAAAGAGAAATTTGGGGTGGAAGAGAGGGAAAGATTTCATTACACCCAAATAAGACATTGGTTATCTAATAGGGCGGTTCGCGAGAAATGCTCGAGAGAGAGCTAACGGCTCTGGAGAGCACCCTTACAACCCCTACAAAAAGAAGCAAAATCTCTACACTGTACCGTCTCCTGGACAGGGTGGACCCCAAGAAAAAATAAAGATACATGACTGAGTGCAGAGGGACCTGGGACGGGAAATAGAGGTGGAGGAATGGGCAAAAATATGGACCAGACTGCATAAAAGCTCACAATGCATCACAAACAGGGAGGGGGGCTACAAATGTTGCTATAGATATTATGTGACCCCGGTCCAAATCAACAGAGCTAACTCACATCTCTCGGACCAATGCTGGTGGGGCTGCGCCACCCCCGGTTCATTATTTCACATGATATGGGCCTGCCCAAAGGCAGAGGCATACTGGAGGGAGGTAATTAAACACATTAAGGACATCACGGGACTCACTTGGGACCCGGGGATCGTTCTCCTAGGTGAAACACGGGAAGGCACATTACCAATTTCAGGTCACATACCTCGTTTGTGTACGCACTTACTCCTTGCAGTGAAAATTGCCATGGCCCGTCTGTGGAAGCATGAGGAGGGACCCTCAATAGCATTATGGTGGCACAAATGTTGGGACATTGCAGTAGCAGAAAAGGTGACCGCGATCCGGAACAACTCATTCACCAAAAACATGAACATCTGGGATCCTTTCATGGACTGTGCAACGAGATTCCCGGCCCTGTCCAGAAGGCCACCACTCACCAGATGGTTACAAAGCAGCCCCCTCTGCTGACCAACCCAGAACCCTCAATCACAGACACCCTTCCCAGAACTCTTGACAACTGCGCTAAGCCCAAATGAATTATCGGACATTCGAGCTAGGCCGTCCACAGACTATTTTTTTATCCTCCATATGAACTTATATTTCTGATTACCGCGATTATTGATCAATTTCGGTTGTTGATGTATTGATGACTTTGTGCACCTTAATAAAATATTGTTATGAAAAAAAATATATATAGGCCTGCTGAGCCAGCACAGGAAGCAGGGTTGGCTGCTTTTGTTCAGAGGTTGTTGCCTAAGATTCAAACACAATTGAAGAGTATTTACATGGCGCAGCAAACAAAGCCCCTCCTGGAACTTGTTTTTGTAGCAAATCAATGTGCTTCCTGTCAAGAGCGGAAGAAGGAATTGAGTGAGGGTAAGCTTATGTCGCTTCAATTACAGACTTTCAGCAGCAAAGAATTGAGTGTTTTTGATTGTGGGCACTGGGGGACAGCAGCTGTGAGATGAAGTGGGTGACCAAACGCAAGGGCTAGAGGCTTTAGAGGTGGTGGCCCCAAACTGAAAAGTAATCAAAGTGGTTTTGTGGCTATTAATGCACCGTGTCACTATTGCAAACAAGAGGGACATTTCAATTGTCAGTGCCTGAATTAACCCCAACTTTAAGTAAGGGGAACCATTGTTAATTGGCCCTCCCTTTCCAATCGTGAATGCAAAGAAACTCCTGTTGCAGACTAAACACATCAATGGTTAGAAATTCTATGAGAACAATTACGCTCTATGAGAACAATTACGCCTTGCTATTTACATTGATTCCACGAGACACAAAGGTCCTTTTGTAAAGTGTGAGATAAATGGGAAGAATATGCCATGTCTAATAGACACAGGTATAAATCGTTCAGCAATCAAATATAAAGGTTTTCCAAATGTGCTCCACTATCATCTGAAACTGTGCAAGCTGTAGGTATCAATAAGAATCCAGTGACCCATTCTGTGACCTAACCTCTAACAGTGTCCATTGGTCCAGTCTGAGATATAGCAGTGTTATAAAGAGGACAGCCCTTAAAGGAAGAGAGGGGTAGGACACATTAAATGAAAGAGGCAGACGTAAAGAGGTTGCTATGAAAGGTGCCTCCGAAATTGTGGTTTTATTGCTGAACGATTTGCCCCTGTGTCTATTAGACATGGTGCAATCTTCTTTCTGAAAAACAATCCAAAAAGACTTCCCACTCTCTTATTTTATTTTCCTTCTCTTATACACTAAAGTATGTTGTAAATGAGAAGGCTTAATCCGATCAAAGGTCCCCATTCGTCATGGTGCTCCATTTTTCTATGTATCAACAAGTCTCTGGTCGATAATTAATGCGCTTGAAGTGTCCAGCTGTACCCATTTGGAGCAATAAGCTATTTTGATTGGCTACCTGCATTTTCTGCCCAAAAGGATTTCTCGCGTTTCACATAATTCTATGTACCACTTTTATTGTGTTCTAGTTCATAATGTCTGACTCCAAGCTTACTGTTATACTGTTATTACAGTAAGACAGATTAGAATAAAATTATATTTCATTTTCTCTAAAGGCATTGTCTCTTTTTTTCTATCTCCCCACCTACCTATCGTCCTGAGCCTTATTATTTCGGTGTTGTTTTTATTCTATCTATCTAAAAAGAATTATATTTCGCCTCTCGCCCAAAGGCCTCAGGGTGCTCACATGACAGACAACAGAAAACACAGAGGGTCAGCCAGAATAGATCACACTAGGATGGCATAGAGTTTAACCTATTTCTTTATCAAAGAGGAATGTGTTTAGATACTTTTTAAAGAGAGCAGTTGAAGCACACTCTCTAATGTCCGGTGGAAGTACATTCCACAAGGCTGGTGCCCAGACATCGAAATTAGCACCACCAATTTGTTTAAAAGTGGCTCGCAGTTGATGGAGTCTGACAGTGTTAGTAGAGGGTAAAGTATGGCTAATGGGAATGTTATTAACTCTAGAGGAAAGATGTAAAGGCACTTCATCCCAGAGACACTTAAAGACCATGACCAGGCCCTTAAACTGAATCCTTTGCTCAACCGGAAGCCACTGCAATTTGCTCCGGCTTCAGATACTTGGAACTGATGCTTCAGGCCACAGACTGCCCATTCTGCGCCATTTTGTGTGACCTGCAACTTTCTTATTCTTTATTCCCTCCGTTGTATTCTGTCAATTCCCTTTATTGCATTAAACCAATTTATTCTACCCTTCTTGCCTCCACCTGTGATGGGACTTTAATTAAACAATGCAGGCTTTCGTACTGTTCAAGAAGACACACAAACTTGAAAGTCCTCCTTTGCAATCCATTGTAGAGGTTTAAATTAGGCCTCCTAATTATCCTTTTTGGTCACAGAGGGATTTGAGTGGAAGTGGACCACTATCTGTTACTGTCTCAAATGCACCTGATGTGACAGCATCAAATTGTAGAAGCCCAAATCCATCACCATATAATCAAATAAGCAACCTCAGGCAGCAACAGTAGAGGCAAGATGTACTCCTATCCAACTGTACAGAAATGAAAAGGGAAACTGGCATAGTATCCCTGTTTCTAAATTGTTGCGCCCAGACACCGAAACCTCTGGATTTGTATAGGATTGTACACAATGAACCTTAGACATAAGAGTCAGTTTGACACATTTAGTCTGTTACATTAACAATTAACTTCCTAAGGGAGCATACGCTGACATTGAAGTGCATGGATTTACATCATAATTAGAAACCTGTACCATTCTACTCAGCCCACCCTAGTGAGACTGACCACTGTCCCCACCAGATAATTCCATTACATATAACAAGACCTAGTCATGCCACTAGTGCCCACTTGACTCCCCTATTCAACTTCTTTTCAGGCAGATAACTATACCTTCATGAGATGGCGTGAGGCATCATGTTGAGTGCCGATGAGCCTTGGACAGAGGCTTACATCATACCTGCACAGCCTTATGGGCTCTCATGTGCATGCCAACTAATGACATTTCTCACACAACACCTTTCCAAAGATGGTTGTGGTCACCACCTCATCTCCCAGATATGATTTTGATTTTGTTCGGTCCGTGGCTCACGTACGATTGCAGCTCATCAGAAATAAATGCTGTTAAGGAAATCCTGATCAGCCTGCGCACAGTGGACTATTTTGGCAGATATTGGTTTCCCAGGATGGCTGTCAGGAGGCACTTGGGAAAAAGTATATCAGGTTTTGTAGTAGGATTCTGGTCAAACAGTTAAACATGCCATTTCACTGTGAACATTATTTTGCACCAAGGTTCAAGAATTCCAGAGCTCCTTCCAAATCATTGGGTCTGTCTTCACCAGTCAAGATCCAAGGATTTTTACAGCTACTCATTCTCTGGTCAATCCTTTCAGCAGAGACTGAGTTAGCAGCAACAGTAAATGCAGAAACATCAATGTTGCTTTCATTTTGAAAGAGGTAGAGGTTCTTTTGCACCCTTTCCCTTTAGTCTGCACGCACACCAAGTACAAGACTATGTTCTTCCATCTACTCGAAAAGGAGTACAGTTGGGTAGGATAAGCCCTTTCTTCTGGGTTGGTAGACTATTACAATGGAAAGTCCAAGAAAAAATATTTGACTGGTTGCTGCCTCCCATTTTGAAAGGGAAAACCCTCTAAATACTCTTTGTCCTGTGTTTCCCTTTTATAAGGGCGAGATACTGGCTCAGGAGGTTTGAGAACTCATTTGCCCAGGTACAATAGAGTGGGCTCTGGTTCAAGAACTCAGGAACAGCTTGTACTCAAGGTACCTTTTATGTCCACAATCTAAGGCTTGATTCGTGAACAAGTTCCTTTGAAAGGAATAGTGTAGAATGGAGAATGTGTGCAAGATCCTCCAAGCCCTTTCACAGAAAGCATGACTCTCTACCTAGAGGAATCATACTTTGTGTGCACAATTATGTCAACCAGGAGGTACCTGCAATTCATTGCTGAGAATACTTCACTTTACTTCTGTGCCTTTCAGGTTGAAATCCACCCAAGCAGTTACAGGAAGTTCCAGGCAGTGGTTTCTGCTTCCCTCAGGAGGCAAAATCTTGATGTCTGGGAGACTGCTGTCTGAAGGCAGTATCAGACATGGTATCAACATACCTAGACAAAACCAATGTGTTTCTGAATTTTCTCGTGGTACTCCAATACCTTCAAAAGCAGTGCCTCGCTTTATTGAAAACATATCAGTTCATTAGTGCGATGCTTGAGTTGGGAAAGTTTCCACCCCATCAGACAGAGTACAAAACTTCTTTCAAGCAGTGTCTGGGCTTTGTCTGAATATTTTTGATGACCAACGTTATTTTGACTGCTTGGTCCCACAGCCTTGTGCATCCCTAGTCGTGTCAGATTTGAGTGAGGATGTGATCTGTTCAACAATGACTGTGTTCTCGGTGGTGCCAGTTGTAGGAAGATAACAAGGATCGATCAGATTTTGGCCCACACTCATATTCACTGTGACCTTGTATGTTAAACACTGCAAGCCCAAACTACTCAAGGGCAGCTATTTCATGATTCTTACTGAGAGCTAAAATTATTGACCAATGCCTCCCTGTTTGAAAAGGTGCTCTTCAGTCAGATCTCTCAGAGGGGTGTCAGCAAAAAAGAAAGGATACTTTTGCTCTGTGGCCCAGACAGGTTAATATAGATGTTATTAGGCATCTAATAAAACATTATAAGAAATGATTAGCCAATTGGGGAAATGAGAAACAGTCAAAGTGCATAGGAGCAATTTGCTGTAGCAGAAGTATGCAGCTCACACACATTTTGGGAATTGGTAGTTTATGATCTGGGGTGAGCTACTGAATTGGCTATTGAAATAGATGTGTTAGCTGAGTATTGGGCAATGCATTTCTTGAACTTATACGATGGTGGCTCCAAATGTGGCATAAATATGGGAATGAGCTAGAATAGTGATAATTTGGGTACAGATTGCCCTAGTTTGAGTGATAATTGTAAGCAGATAACTACCAGAGATATGTTGATGGCCCTCAAATCGATGAAGGCCCACAAGAGCTTAGGAACGATTGTGTTCCAATAGATTTGTTTAAAGCCCATACCAATGTTTGGGTAAAGTTGCATTATAATGTGTTTAAGGCTTCAGTTGTAAGCAATACATTCTGATGTCATAGAGGAAGGCAATAATTGTTCTTATTTATAAGAAGGGTGAAAGCTCACTCCCCATTAACTACAGGCTGATTCCTCTCTGAGATAGTGCTTTCAAGCTACCTGGGAACATTGCTATGGTGAAATAGCAGAAATGGGTTGAAGCGAAACAAATGTTGGCCTTAACCCAGATGGGATTTAGAAGCCGTTTTAACAGGAAACCAATTTGTGGTGGAGGTGGATTACTTTCTAACACACACAACTGGAGACAAGCTATACTCCTGCCGCAGCAGCTGCAATCCAGAGGTTTATCCGTAAGGATTCCTAGGTAAAACAGAGGTAGCAAGGGCGAAGAACGAGGTTGATGTCCGGAGCTGTTGAAAATGAGCTGTCGGAGTGCAGGATCGAGAAAGAAAAAGAAGACATTTCAAGGTAGGCGGGCCACGTCAAGCTTACGGGGCTTGAGAGGCAGGCTGACGAACTTTGTTGCAGCAATGGATGCTGCACATGTAGCTAGGCATCCCCCAGCAAGCTACAGTGTTCTAGCAGAGACAACGCTGTGAGACGCTGCAAGACCAGCTGCTGGGGATTCTGGTGGTCATATGCTGTCATTTGGTGGTGAGCGGAGGTATTGCCTGTAACAAGTAAGGTACAACAAAAAGTCAAGAGGGGAGGATAAAGGTAGAACGACAAACCCAAGGGGGCACTCTGCACAATTACCAAAGGGTGACATAACCGGTGAGGGAGCACTAACTGTAGTAGTCCATAGTCTGTAAATCAGAGTTGTCCATGGCAAACATTCCATGACCAGCACTTATCCTGCCTACACCAGGAGAACCTAGCATTCTCAGATTGAAAGGGTGCACTTCTGTTTCACTGCTTGAGCCATGACGGCCAGGACATCTACAAAAGACTGCCTGAACTAATGCCTTTGAAACAGATTAGCAAAGCTGGACAAGCACTTTCAAGTTAAGGAGAACAAGATGTAGCACAGTATCATTTGCCACTAGGGAACAGAAGAAGGGTGAATCAAAATAGAATATTGTAACAGCAATGCAAGGATTGGCTCTGAAGTGTAGGTTTGAACATTGTTATGAAGCACACATACAAGACCAATTGATAATAAAATGCATAGATGACAAGATCCGAGAGGAACTGTGGAAGAAGAAAGATCCCACATTTGACTGAGCCATTGAGATATCGAAGGACATTGAACACATGGAAAAGTGTATTATGGAACTAGGGGATAGCAACCTGAAAGATCAAAGTGAAACCAATGCTGTTATGAGTACTGCAAGGAAGGAAATGCTCGGGGAGAGACACAGAGGACAACGACGTGAGACAAACCCATGGGGCAAGGAGAGGGCCCAAAGATGGTACAAGGAGTGGCAAGGACCCACGCTTGTATGCTGGAGTGAGACTGTGGATATAGTGTTAAGAGGTAGTATAGATGTGGTAGTACTCAACATCTGGCTAAGGACAAAGAGTGTGCAGCTGTTCATGTAGAATATAGGAAATGTGGGAGAAAGGGACATCTTGTTAGATGTTGTAGGTTTGGGAAGTGACATGGAAGGTTGGTGAATGAAATGGAAAATGGGGAATGGGAAGATGTGGCTGATGCTGTGGAGGAAGCTAATCTGGTTAATGGTATTATTGGTACCCAGAGGGAGACACCACATGCCATAATTTTAAGTGAATGGAATAGATGTTGACATGTTGATTGACAGTGGATCTGATTACAGATTGGCGAGTAGTGATGTGTTGATGACCACATTGGGATGCTTCAAACTGAGTCAAACGTAAAGGCAAATGCTTCTGTACAAGTGGCCATTATTATTGTAGAGTTGGAGGCCAATTTAGAATGTCAAGGTGTCAATGCCAAAGGAACAGTGTTTGTAACCAGTTTTGGGGAAAATGTATTGTCATGGGGTCACCAGCCACAATTTGAAATACAACTGGATCCCAATAGAGTCCAACAGGTATATGCTATGAAAGATACCAGAGAAAACAAAACCGGAGGTGTAGGGCAAGTGAGCACCGGAGGTGTTCAGTGATAAAGTAGGTTGTTTAAAAGGGTTTGTTCACAGAATCAAGTTGAGGAGGAATGCTGTGCCAACTTCAGCCAAGCTAAGGACACTACTTTTTGACACGGGGAAGGAGGTAGAAAGAAGGCTGGCAAGGTTACAGGCAGGGGGATCATTGAAGCAGCAGATGCCTAAAGCCCTATCGTGGTTGTGAAGAAAACCAGTGGGGCCATAAAGCTCTACACAGATTTAAACGAGTTTACTAAAAACATATTAGCAGAGACATTCCTGGTGCCAAATATCAGTGAGTTAGTGTTGTAAATTTCAAGAGCAAGGGAGTTTTCCCGGTTAGACTTGAAATCAACATATGATCAAGTAAGGCTACACCCTGAGTCTTCAGAACGTACTACATTTATAACACCAGTGAGTCTGTTTTGCTGTGTACGCAGGCTGGTGTTGTGGCTAGTGGTTTTCAAAATATCATGCGCAAGCTGCTACATTGGGGTATATGGTGTGAAATATTACCAGGATGACATATTAGTCTGGGGTAGTGATGATGAAGAGCATGATGGGAGTTTCATGGACGTGTTGCGAAGATTGAGTGAGGCATGACTCACTTTAAGGCTACTAAAGTGCAAATTCAATCAAGGTAGAACTGATTATCTAGTCAGCGGAAGGAGTATGACCAAAGTTAGATACGGTCAAAGCTATAGTAGAGATGCCCAAGCCACTAACCAAGCCAGAGTTAGCATTGTTTTTGTGTTTGATCAAGCACTATTCAAAGTGTGTGAAGGACATGTTAAGTAAAACGAAAAATTTGAGTAGGCTAACCAGAAGAGGGGTTTCATGTGCGTGGCCAGAGTGTCCGATGATACATTTCAAGAAATTAAAAGTGATATAGTAAAGGTGCCTGTTTCCAAGGAAGCCAAGGAGGAGTGGGAGACAATAGTTTACAGTGATGCCAGTGAATCAGGTTTAGGGTCGGGTTTTGATGCAGAGTAATGGTGGGGAAGAGCACATGGGAGCGTTTGCCTCCAGGTCATTGCAGGAGTTTGAAACAAAATATTCGGTCATTGAACAAGAGGCATTGGCTTGTGTGTGGCAAGGCAACAAATTCAAAGCATATTTGTGGGGAAGGCCCATTACCATAAGAACAGATTTCAAGCCATCAGTGGCCATATTTAACAGGAATGGGATGGATGGAGTCTCACATAGAATTGAAAAATGGCATTAGCATGCAAAGTTTAAGATTTGTAATACAACAGGTTTCTGGAAGAAGAAATGTGGTCGCAGATGAATTATCTAGAAATCCTGTTGTCACTGATGAAGGGATGGATGCTTTGCTGGTTGAAAGTGATGTATGAGATATTTTCATGGTTTAAGGTGGTATCGAGAAGGATTTGTGGGATTCATCTTGTCAAGAGGATGAGTTGTATCTGGAGCCCGAAGAAGGGTGTTGACAAGGTTGGCACATGGTGATTGATGAAAAGGTACTCAAAGAGTACCACTAAGTTAACAATGAATTGGGGAGACAAGATGGGTATGTTTGTTGAGATCAGAGGCTGGTATTACCAGAGGGCATGCGTGATAAGGTATTGGTTCATAGGTCATCAAGGACACTTGGGTATTGATAGGACCAAAGCAATAATTTGCACTTACTTATGGTAGCCAGGAATGGATGAGTTTATTGAGAGAGGGGTGCGAGAATGTATAGAATCTGAGGAAAGTGACAAAATACTAAAGATTCATACATCACCAATTGTGGTGCATCAAACATCAAACATACTAATATGTTTGATGCACCACCGATTGTGGTGCATCAAACATACTAATACTGTTCTTTCACCTACGGAGGAGCTGGAGCTCCATCTGGGCACTACAGGAGCAGTGTTCAGCCCAGGAGGAAAGAGCCCTTCTGAAGAGCAAATTCGGTAAGCAGACTGCTAATTCTGCAACTGATTTCAGACTGCCGCCTTCAAATTCGTTGGAGCACATCTATTTTCTGAAGTGCATGTAACTAGCACCGCCGTCTGTATTTCGAATGGAAATCTGCTGCAAAAATTGTATTTCGCCGCCTGAATGCCAAATTCGCCATTGAGCACCATGAGGAGTGCACTTTCCAAGATGGCTGACCTAGATTTGCTGGCCTAGCACCCTCCACCAAACCAAGCCTAAGCTCTGCTGCCAGGTTTCGGATTGGCTATTGGCGCCTACACCACTACCTATCAGGCGCCAGCAGGCGTAAGCCGGCCCACCTCAGCAAGGCCCAGGAAACAAGGCTTCTTCCTGTCCTCAGCCTGTCACTAGCCGTCCTGCCGTTTGCCAAGAATGCTGCCCAACTAGTTGCCGACCCTGACTATAAGGTAACACCATTTCATAATAGCATATAAACTCCATGTCAGTCGTTAGCTTCGTCTTTTATGCTACATGTGAAGCTCGACGCCTCTCCCAAGCCCCATCTCACTTGTTGCACACTCGTAATGCACTCCGTTGCTGCATTCTACTAACCTCCACGTTTTGCCGCCTCCCCAATGCGACCGCGAGCATATGTGAAAGACGATCACTAAGAGACAGCACCAGCACCCGGCGATGAAATCGCTTTGCGCTCATATCTTGCATCTCACTTCTAACCCTTCTCTGGTCACCGCCTTTGCCTCCCCGTATCCCGATTACTTTGTTGCCGCTCCACCTTTGGGAGTATACTGCAAAGTTTGAACAAAGAGCACCACTTAAGCCCAGTCTCCCACGCAGTACTTGCCTTTGTGCTTTACTACACTGGACACGTACTGGCTTTGTAGCTAGTCTAAACACCAACTGTACTATTCTCTGAACATTGCTATATATCCACTGTATTGAAAGTCTGTTGCTTACTATCATGAGTATACATATTGCATGACTCAAACACATGTTACCAACTATGCTTTTTGCCCTTATAGGCCATAAGCTCCTGCATTGTTTATAGTGCTGACCTATGTCTCTATAGGCCAGCTATCATTGGTATATGTTAATATCCTTGGTAAAATCGATTCTAGAAACGCCACTGATGCTAGCTACTCTATACATAGTGGATTCTAGGCGCCTTATGTAAAATTGATGTTAGCCTATTCTATGCAAAATTGATGTTAGCTAGTCTATACTATTGGATTCTAGGCACCTTATGTCAAATTGATGTTAGCTAGTTTATACTATTGGATTCTAGGCACCCTATGTAAAATTGATGTTAGCTAGTCTATACTAATTGGTTCTAGGCACCTTTTGTAAAATTGATGCTAGTTATTCTATGCAAAGTTAACTCTAGAGCCATTGTTGTAGCTCTAACCTGGTCCCTTCTGTCTCAAACTATACTGCATAGCCATTGATTGAGCTCTGACCTATGTACCCTATGCGTCCCATCTGTACTGTACAGTTTTTGTTTCTAGCCGTGGCCTGGTCCTTTTGCCCTACCTGCACAGCATAATTATTGTCCAGTTTTGACCGGACCCAGGCACTAATTGCTTTGCACACTTACTGCTCCTAGTATAGACTTGGTCCTATGCACCCACCTGTCCCACATCGTGACCAGTTGGAAAGATGCTGAATCTAATAATATACTATTGCACAATGGCTGCCACTATACTTTCTGCTACCTTGAGTTAGGAATGTCATACTGAGACCCCTTCTTCAGTGCCAGACCCCATTTCACTCACCCTGCCAAAGATAGTTCCGAATAATCCCACCACTCTCCAATCTAAACACTATGGTGCCTCAGGGATAGAAATCTACACCTCTCTCCCATGCACCTTATCCGATAGAAACTCTAAACTCCACGCAAGACTCACTAAATTGTATGAGCCACCGAGAAGAGCCTTACCAACAACAAATTTAAAAACAAACTACCAGTACAGTATGAAACAGAACCATACTAACTTGCCACCTCCACCTTCTGCCTCTAATATGAACGCCACACAAACCAAAAGACATAAGCCCCAGCCTACGGATACAACTACCTCCCCTCCTATCCAGGTCAAGGTTGTAGCTGAGGCTCTACCTCTCAAAGGAGCACTTCTCAATGTGAGATTGCTTGTCGGCCATGCCCTTGACATAGCAGATCTAATTATAGAAGGTAATCTGGATTTCCTAGCGATAACCGAGACTTAGTTACACAATGCAGCAGGCCCATCACTCATGCTAGCCATCCCAGAAGGCTATACTATAACCAGACAAGACCGAGATGGCTCTCGAGGTGGCGGAATTGCCATTATTTCCAAATTGAGCCTCTCTCTCAGAAAAGCCCCTACTCAAATTTTGCAATCCTGTGAAAACCTTTCTGCTAAATTCCAGATAAACAATACACAGTCACTCACCATTCATTTAATATGCAAACCTCCAGGTCCCCTTGGTTCCTTTGAGGAGGATTTGCAGAGCATAATCACTAGGCACACTTGAGAAACACACAGTTTCTTTGTTAAAGGAGAAATTTCAAAAGAGCAACTTGTCTCTAGTTTGGCTTTCAAGCATATGTGAATGAACTGTGTCGTGCTAAAAAACACATGTTGGACCACATCCGAGGTGGGTCATGTGTCTGCTGCTTTCTAGATGAAAGGAAACGAAATCTTTAATGGATTTTCTCTGTCAAGCAGGTGCAGAAATGTTAAAAAAGAAGAAAAGGGGATGTTCTTCGATGAATCTTTCTCTCTCAATTCCTTCATAAAAAATGGGACCCTCAGGGTTACTTGAATTGGGGATCCATAGTCCAAATGCACTGACTTTGGGTAATCTTGTTGTACTCTTGGGACAGGACATTTCATAGCCGACCGGTTTCTGTGGTAGGGGTTAATTAAACCACATTCATCGGGGCTCAAAATCTGGGCAAGTGAATAAATGCCCTCTTCTTTACTATTGCAGCGTTGTCTGCATTAATAAGGTTCCTCTACCCTATCCATGTTTTCCAAAACTTCTCCTTTAGAAGTAGAAAAAATCATTCTCGCATTCAAACCGTCTAACTGCAAAGGTGATATTTGCCCAGCACAGCTAATAAAAGACAGTGGCCACCATTTATCTCCAAATTGATTAACGCTTCCTTTGCATCAGGTACCATCCCAGCCAACCTAAAACACTAGTGGGTGCTCCCACTCCTTAAAAAGTAGGCACTAGACCCTCTCATCCCGACGAATTACAGCCCTATTTCCATGGTACCATTCCTCCTTAAAATACTGGACAAAGCTGCCTACATTCAGATTCAAAAATATCTTGAACTGCACAAACTTCTAGGAGCCAGACAATCTGGCTACCATCCACTGCATGGAACGGAAACTGCCTTAATTGATTAAAAAAAAACAAATTGATGAGCTGAGAGATAAAGGGAGGACAGCACTCCTGCTCCTACTTGATCTCTCAGCTGCATTCGACCTTGTGGACCACAAGGTCCTCAGTAGACACCTAATTTCTCTCCTGAGGTCATTAAATGGCTAGAATAATTCCTGAGTGAGAGAACCATGAGAGTATTCTCCCCATCTGCAGCTGCAGACTCCACTCCCATCTTGTGTGGTTTCCTCTAGGGTTCATGTGTCTCGCCAACTCTATACAACATCTTCACCAAAACCTTGTTCGACGATCTGGACCTTTTGGGTATCACCGACACTAACTATGCAGATGATACACAGATTCTCCACCCACTTTCAGGGGATCATAGTAAGGACACAGAGTTGGTGAATAGGATATATCTTATCATTCAAGCATGGATGGCCCCCCATGGCCTGTGCTTGAATGATGATAAGACAGAGTTGATAATCTTGGGCACATATATAAACATCAGGAAACTAGGCCAAGAATACTCCTCCTTCAATATTGCTGGAAATATTATCAAGGTTTCCAAGGAAGTAAAAACCCTTGGCTTCTACCTCGATTCCACTCTGTCATTCGACAAACAAATAAAATCTCTGGCCTCCACCACTGCCTACACTTGTAAGCTGATAAAAGCTGGCAATCCATTCCTTTCCAATGACAGCTGCATAATCTTGGCTAGAGCCTTAATACTCTCTAGAATTGACTACTGCAATGCGCTCTACAGCGGTGCTAACAAAATTACCATCCAGAGACTACAAACACTACAAAATAACACCTTCAGAGCAGTGCTTGGCAGAAACAAAAGAGTACATATTTCTGCCATTAGACGCCAACATAAATGGCTATCCACAGATAACAAAATACAGTTAAAAATGATCTCACTGACCCATAAAGCTTTAAATAACTCTGCCCCCTGTTACCTTATGAATAAACTACATAAAAGAACGTCCATTAGACCAACTAGAGCTGTTAACGCTAACTGCCTAGTAGTACCAAGGTATAAGTTAACCACGAATGGTGGCATTCGTTTTCCAGTGAAGGCTGCTAAACTTTGGAACTCACTAACATATAATCTGAGAGCAGTCCAACCCTACCTTCACTTTAGAAGGAACGCCATCCAACATATCATTTCCAAGGACCCCTAGTCACCTTATATGCCAGATCTGCCCTTTGGCCCACCCCACCCCTTTTGCCCACTCCACCCTTATACCCTTAGTTGAATTATGTCATACTATCGGTATCATCTTGTGTAATTTATTCTGATACTTTGTGTTCCATGTAGCTTTACTGTAACCTGTATAATGTGTGACTTTGTAAGCTTTGCATTGTCTTATTGCTGCACCCTGGTACCCATGGGTTTGGTGCGCATTAGAAATGAATAAACAAAAAACCAAACAAACAACAAACAAACACTGAGAATGCCATGGGATGAGCTGGCAAGTGGGTTTACTTGGGCATCTCAAGTTTAAGGGTGCCTGGGAAATGTATGTGTTGGCTATGTATGTGTTGGTTGTGAATGATTTGTTGTCAAAGTAGCCAGAGATTTGAGATTTTGAGGAGCGCATCTTCTGCAGGCTTAATTAAAGCAATAGAAGTTCTGGGGTGTAACATGGAAAGTACTCATAGACAACGGGCCACAAATGGCATCTAGGAAGTTGGAGAAGTTCCTAAACAGTTGTGACATTAAACATGTGACTGCAGCTCTGTGCCATCCTAAAAATAATGGGTGTGTTGAAAGATGTAATAGAAAGATAATGAATTGCATAAGAATGTCTATTATTGTGAGTTGCAACTGGATTCAGGCATTTAATGAAAGGGGGTTTCGATACGGATTTGCACCAGACAACATCACTTGAGTGACTCCTTTTGAATTGTTCCGGGGTAGAAAGCCCAATACACATGTGTGTCCTGGATGGTTGGGAAAGTCGCATATGTCAAAGATTGTTATAGAAGGGATGAAAGAGAAGATGAGGATGTGTGGGGGTGCAGCAAAAGAGAGAAATACTAACAAATATTGCTGTATAGAATTGCTGTATGTACCAGGTGTTAGGAAAGAATTCTCGAAGTGCAATTGTCCCATTGGAGCCCAGCCTTCTGCTGTACTTTCCGGGGCTTTTGCTAATTTGTTATGGGGAAACTGACAAGTCCTTCAGACTGTCAATACTGGGAAACATAATTTCCCTTAGTCTTTGACTATGTTGCCATTTCTTGGCAACTTTGTATCTATGCGCCAAGTACCTTACTGTACTGCGCACATGGGTCTTTTCATTTGTATGGCCCTAGTCACCCTCTAAGGATTTATGGTGGTTATACAAGTGTGCCTAGGACGAACTGGTGTCAGCAGTTTACTTTACTGGTATTTTTACTTCTTTTTATCAAACCATACTGTTTGGTCCCTCGCAGTGGCCAGTGCCAAAAATGGCCTTGCCATGAAGTCTTTTGTACTCCCCTCTGGCCATCTTGTCCTTAGCCTTCACCCATGTCAAGCTGACCTGGGGCTTCTTTATTTTGACATGCAGCCTCCTGCGAAAACTGCATCTTTCATGGGCTCCTGCATATGGCGCGTGCTAGTGCCCAGGAAGAGGAATGGGGCTGTCTGGTTCCAATCCACACTACTGGTGCCAGGATGACTGGGGTGCCTGAATGACTGAGACGGTAGTCAGTCAAAATCTCGAAACCAAAATATCGAATACAAAAAGACCGAAAAAAAAAATATCGAAAAAAAAAATATCGAATTTTTTATTTATTTATTTATATATGTTTTTGGGGTCAGGTAAGTAAAAAAAAGGGGTAAAATAAAAAAAAAATGAAAAAAAAGGGGGGTTGGGGGGGAACCCCCCCATTTTAAAAAAAAACACATTGAAAAAAAAATTCGATATTTTATTTTTCGGCCTTTTGTATTCGAGATTTTGGTTTTCGAGATTTTGGTTTTCGATATTATCACTATGAACCGACTGAGACCACCATGGGCCATGATTGGCCTACGCCTGCCGTGCATGCAAGAGAGCAGATCTTCCATTGAGCGTGAAACGAATCTTGGATAGGAGAAGGGGCGCTGCAACCAATCCAGGTCGATCTACTGAAGTACACTTCGACCTATAGAAGGAGCCAAATAGCCTGAAACGCTTAAGCAGACCCGTAGAACTGCCGAAGACGCCCTGGAAAGTTTGGCATCCTGAGCCCGCTGCTGTCCTGTTGGACCCCTGCTTATGTCATCGATCTTAGAAGGCCTGCAAGGGTCTTTGACCCTTTGGAGTAGTGGGCACCTCCTGATTACCTGCCAAATGAGCCTTCTCGGAAGTGTTCTTGGGCCATCCAGTGGACTGACCAGTTCTACAAATATGTATCGCATAGGAGCGCTGCATCCTGAGTCGACACTCGAGACTTGGGAAATCGCTAGCTTGTGGTCATCGGCCCTCTCCCTGCAAATCTCGTAGTCCTAGCTCCTCTGGGTTGAGATCTAGGATAATGCCCCACACCACAAGTCTTTGTGATCCCTATTTGCCCTCCTGTGTCTGGAAGCCTGCTGCATGGGAATTTCCTTCCTCTCTTCTTTGTGAGCTGAGAAAAAGCTACTGTCCCATCACAGACGATCATCCTGTCCCGCAGCCACTGAAAGCCAGAGCACCAAGAAATTACAGCGCTCTAACCTACAAGCAACCTCTACTAAACTGGCAAAGTTTGGTCCGACGTGTGTGGAGAAGCTGTGAGTTCACTTACCGGTGGCCCCTCACACAACCGATATCCTTTTATGCACGAGAATCCCTCAAAATATCCTCACTTTGGCTGGGTTAGCCTATGCTCCCTAGCTATTCCCGAATATTAAACGTTACTCTGCCTGCAAGGGTAGACCCTCCTTGAATACAGAAACTTTATTCTTCTTCACCTCAAGCCCCTTCCTGAACTGCTACAGCCCCCTGAAGACAGTAGCATTTTCGGTCTTGACGGTGACCGTGCTTTGTAAACGCATTTTTTTTTACTTTTGAGAGCAAGGCCCCACACTTGGTAGGGTTGGACTGCTTAAGTTAGGGTTTGGATTCTGAAGATTGCCCAATGCAATAATTGTGTTAACCCCCTTCTATTACAGATTGTGGATGTGTTTTCCCCCATCTTGAATTAGGCTAAGAGCAATTGTATAAATCAGGGGTCAAGTCCTAAGAATTAAAGTGGGGGGACTCATCCACAAACGTAATCGGATGTGATGAATGGCATTTGCCTTTCATAAAATCAACACACAGACAAAACTAAGAGAGGATATTTTCTTCTAATAGTGTATTTGAAAACGTTAAAAGGTATGCATGTTTTAAACTCCAAGAACCAATATAAATGTTTTCCCTGGGACTTTCAGCAACGAAATGAGACATTTCACTGTTAGTTGTTTGTTATTTTTCATCAGGTTATATACTGCATTGGTGAAGGGTCCAGCCTGGAAACCTGACAAATGCTTTTCGATTCCTGAGGTCGTCTTTAATTCATAAATCCTAATAGGACATTCAATGTTTCTCATTTTAGCAGGGGGGACTGAGTCCACCCTCTGAAAAAAGTGGGTGGACTCCGTCCCCCTGCGTGTACCCTCAACTTGAGCCCTGGTATAAATGTAATATAGTGATACGGTTTTGTGGTAATTGTTTCTTATTATTCTGGTTATTCGTGTTTGATTATAAGGCCTATAATAAATGTGAGAGTAATCTGTGGCTTGTTACTGCGTGTGCTCATTGTGGGCTTCCGATCACTCTGACCCCCACCTGAGACTTAACCGCCACCAAGATACAATGATTGGTCTGGCTTTTCCATAAGGTTCCCCTGTTCCACTAAACTAGGGTGGCCTCTCTCTTTCTCATCCTTCACACCAGACATTCGCGCCACTCTCTCTTCCTGGCTTACTGCCATTAAGTCATGATGACCTCTCGTTTCTCACCTTAAATGCCAGAAAGACAGAAGTTCTTTTCTTTCCTGCTACTACTCGTCCACCTCCTTCTCCTCCTCCTTCTATTCTCTTTCCCCCTCGACCCTGCTGATCTGTCCTACTGCCTGTAATCTTGGACTCTATCTTGACTCCAACTTCTCCTTTAGCATCATATCTGACCTCTTGTGCTTGTCGTTATCACCTCTTTAATATTCGCAAAATGTGTCCCTTTCGCACTTTTCACTAAGCTCTTGGTCTCCTCTCTAATTTTTACTCAACTTTTCTACTGCTCTGTTCTACTCTTTGGTCTTCCTCGCTCTCGCCTAGCCCCATTCAAATCAATTTATCATTCTTCCATCCGCTCGCTTTGCTTATTATCCTATCGTGACTCTATCTCCTCTTCTCGTGACTCTCTTGGATGGATCTCCTTTCATTCTCAGCTCAAATTCTATTTCCTCTGTTTAGTATTCAAATCTATATATGGCCTTGCCCCTGATTACCTTGCTTCTCTTCTTTCATTTTACTCTCCTTCTCGTCCTCTTCGCTCTGCTGTACTCTTTTTACTTACTGTTCCACGTGCCCCCTGTGCACAATCTCACTTTCGATCTTTTCAACTGCTGGCCCCTCTCCACTGGAACCTTCTTCCACTATTCCTCCGATCTATAACTTCTTACTCTCTGTTTTGCTCCTCCCTAAAATGTCACCTACTTCAGTCTCCTGTCTGATTGCTATTGGCTGATTCTGAACACAATTGCTTATGCTGATTTTAATGTACTGTTGACTGTTTCTTTGTGAAGTGCTTTGGTAAAAAGCGCTATATAAAACTCAATAAAATGCAAGTACAGAAATAAACTTCTGCCCACCAGGTCAGAGTTTAGAAATCCATCTTAACACCGGGCATTGAAGTAAAAATCAAATTACCTAGATGGGGGAGGAATGCTGAATCAAGATTTTCTTGTACGAAGATGGTGATAGAGGATCTTAGGAATGTTGTCAGATTACAAGGAGGAGAGGTCTGGAGCAAAGGAAGTATTGCAAGATTGAAGAGTTGAGAGGACTGATACTAATTGATTGCACTTCTGTGTCAAACATTACTGAAAGTATATGTGTCTTGTATAGTAGGTATCAATTCATCAGCACACCTGCACCCTCCTTTCCTGTCACTCTCTGGCTGGGCTTTCTCAAATCTGATGTTGTCCCCGGAAGCTGCTGAACCCCCGCAGTCCCCTTTGGATGCTAACCTCTTAACTGGTATCAAACAGTTCAGTTGAGAGCACCCCCAAGGGAAAGGGGGAAAATGGGACAAAATAATAAACTTCAGGTTTTGCTCAGCTTCTTTATCTGTCAACCTGATTATCCTCTGTGAATAACGTAGAGGACGTGTGTGAATTCTACTGAAGAAAACATAAAAATAGAGTCTCAGATGCTCTTACTAATTTCTTCAATTCGGTTTTGAAAAACTGCTAATCTCTCTCAGTTTAATGAGTTTATCTTCAAGCAGTTCAACTGTCTTTTACCCAAACAACCCGCTGGAAATATTATACATGTAGTTTGTATTGGTTTCTAGCTTCAACACAAATTCCAAGAATGACACTCTGGCTATTCAATTTAAAATTGTTTGTTTCCTGAATGTATAAAAGTGTTCATTAATTGGATCTTTTGCTTGCCAAGAAGATCGCTCATAAAAGAAGCGTTCCTTTAACGAGAATATGCGCATGCGTGAAGATATTGTTTACTCCTTCTAAAATGGAAGCGCACATGAACAAGGAATTGAGTTCAAAAATGAAACTGGCATGGGCGCATGCGTAAAGGAATAGTATTCCACTCTTCTTAATATGAATTGTTCAAACATGAAAGAAGAAATTCCTCAGTTCCGGACACTAATCCTTGAAGAGGCAGCCCAGTGATGATCACGCGCCAGGTTAGAATGTTAGTAAATTAAACATAACGCCTCTGAGTCGCGTGGCTACCACACTGTCACTTGCGCAGACAGTGTAAGATTTCTAACGCTAGTCCGACGCTAAGAAAAGCACTGTTACCGTCAAAAGGTACAATACTCAATAATCTTTTATACGGCCGAAAAAACACACGACGCTAAAATGATAAACAGACCTCCACACTCCAACTTGCCAGGTGCAAAAAATGTGACGCAGTTCAATAAATTTAAATACAGTTCTAGAAGTTCAAAAATAAATTCTTGAAAGAACGAAATGAACTACTATTTAAACAAAAACTAAGAAAAACAGGAACAAGTTAATTAATGGTATTGATATTTAACTCCTGCTTGAAAATCATAACATTCCATAAAAGATAATGAATTCACTTAGCTTGCTTCTTTCTTTCACCGGAACGTTTTCTAAGTTTCTTCTTAATTCTCCAACACTTTCCTGGTCCAAATAACTAATTTTAGGCACAAGGGCCTAACTAAAGTTTTCTAAATCTTAAGAGCTTCAAACATAAGACCTTCCAGCTGGGCTTCTGACAATGAAAGGCGGTTTAGAATGTTCCAACAATGCCTTTCTTTTACTTCTGACCAATCACTGATCCTTTTGGAATTCTCCATTTTGACTTGGGAAGCTCTCCACACTCTGCACAGAAAGTTAAGGCCCAAACCATACTTTATGTCAATCATATCCTCATCCCACCACATTCATCCAAATCCCACGAAACCTGACAGTACCCCCCCTTAATGCCCTGTCCCAGGGCCAACTTTAGAAGGATACTTTCTATGAAATTTTGCGACTAATTGTGGTGCATGCACATTCACCTCATCCTCCCATGTACGTTCCTCAGGTCCGAAACCTTCCCAGTCTATTAAATATTGTAGTTTCCCTCTTAACCTCCTGGAATCTACAATTCTTTTCACCACAAGCTCTTCAGATGAATTCTCTAACTGAACTGGTGAAGGTGGATGTACAACTCTAGTCCCCTGAATCACCGGTTTTAATAGACTAATGTGAAAGGTGGGATGTATTTTCAAGGAAGTAGGTAGTTTTAACCGTACTGACACTGGATTGATCACCTTTTCTACTTTAAATGGACCTACAAAACGTGGAGTAAATTTGTTTTTGCCCTTAATTCTCAAATGTCTCGTCGAAAGCCAAACCAAGTCACCAACCTCATATTTAGGACCCAACCTCCTTTTTTGATCTGCAAATCTTTTGTACTTCTTTTTACTATCGAAAAGTACCCTTTTTGCTCTTTCCAAATTCTTTCTCATAGTTTTTAATCGAACCTCAACTCCAGGATTCTCTGACTCTTCAGTAATTTCAAAACTTAAAAACCGTGGGTGAAAACCTCTTCCAAGGTAAAACGGAGACATGTTAGTTGAATCTTTAGCACAATTATTATAAGCAAATTCGGCAAGCCAAATCAAATCCACCCATTCTTCCCCTGCCTGTAGATAACACCTCAAATACTTCTCCAGTTCTTGATTTACCCTTTCTACTGTCATGATCTCTGCTTCCAAAAGGTCAGGGTTTTCCCAACTCCCTTGGAAGCAGATCCATAACCCAGGTTCCGAGTGCCAACCAGTCCCAATTGGGACCTTTTGGACCCAGTCCTGGCGCCAGTGGCACCAGGCTCATAAATATGCCCAGTCCCAGCGCTGGAAGCGCCGGGCTCATAATGCTTGGGTGGACATACCTGCAGCAGACCATGCTGCTTACTTGCCTGCCAGTTGAGCCTCTGATCCTCTTCTGTTTGGAACTACTTTTCCTGTTGGGTGGGGCAGGAGCCACTCCCTAGATTCAGAACACTGGAACTCTTCTGGAAAGCAGGAACTCTTTTCTTACCTAGGCGTGGCTGTGGAAGGAGAAACCTAAGCACTACAGGAGGCTATTTAAACCACACCCGATGGATGAATCTTGCTTTGCGTTATTCTGCATCCTCTGCAGCAGAACCCTCATCGTGTCTTCTGCATCTGATCCTGGGCCTAAGGAAAAAGGCTTACCATCCTGAATCCAGTCTTCAGCAACACCTATAAAGACAAGAAAGAACAGGTTAGCATTACGGTCTTCAGTGACAGCTCTTCACTTACCTGGTCCATCGGCTGTCACCAACGCCTCGCGCTGCATTCCGGCATCTGAAAGACAAAGGCTTACCTACTCTTCGTGCGCTCCGGAGGTCTTCACACTGCATTCCGGCATCTGAAAGACAAAAGCTTACCAACTCTTTGCACGCTCCGGAGGCCTTCGGCGCTGCATCCCGCATCTGAAAGACAAAACAAGGTGCGTTTAAAGACATTGGGGAACTTTAATACTCACGTGCCATTACTCCTTTCCACATCTAACCCAGTGGGTATTCCGGCACCCTGCGGCCGCTCCGAACTTGTACCTGCAAAATAAAAAGACAGTTAGAGCGCATCGTGAAGCAGGCAACAAGCGCTTACTTACGTGCTTCCAGGCGCTTCTATTCATCATACGGGCTCCATCTTCAATTCACTTCAGCCCGTCATCCGCCATCGCCGGAACCCTGCAAAACAAGAGACATCATTACTAAAGACTTTAAAGACATTAGAATTACTCGAAACTTACCGTTCGTGCAGTAAACGACGGACGGCAGTCCTCTGAAGTCAAGAGGCCTGCTCCCCTTATCCAGTGAAGAAACTGGTTACAGCACCCTGCCCCGAGGCAGATGGAGAGCACAGCGTTCACTTACCTAAGGTGAGAGCGTTAACCTTTGGGGTTCTACAGGAGAAGAGAAAGGGAAGAAGAGAGAGACATTCAATAACCCAGTTCCTTAATCCCATATTTTCTATCTGCAGACATCTTACCCTTCGAGTCAGACATACAGTGCACAGAGGTCCAGCCCAAAGAGCCAGCCGTGTGTTACACATCACCTTTGAAGATACAGTATAGGCCCAGTCAAGACCGGCGCCTCTACGGGAATCAGGTGAGCGTTACATCTACTTGTCCATTGGTCTCGGGATGATAACCTGATGATAAACTGACTTCCACACCCAAATCCTTACAAAAAACCCTCCAAAATCTAGAAATAAATTGAGGACCTCTATCTGAGATAATTTGATTAGGAAGACCATGCAGTCTAACTATTTCTCGCAAAAAGACTTTGGCCAAACTGTCTGCAGTAACCTCTCCCTCCATTGGAACAAAGTGAGCCTCTTTTGACAAGAGGTCCACCACAACTAGAATAGATGTACAACCCTTGTCACAAGGAAGATCTGTAATGAAGTCCAGGGAGATTGTATGCCAAGGACGAGGTGGAATAGGCAACGGCTCCAACAACCCGACTGGTTTTCCGGTTTGATTCTTCATTTGAGCGCAAATAGCACAGGTTTTTACAAAATTTAAGATGTCCTGACGCATTTTTTCCCACCAGAAGCTCCTCCTGACCAATTCTAGCGTCTTTCTAAAACCTGGGTGTCCGGACAGCATAGATTCATGACAGTCTCTTATTACTTTCGCTCTCAATTCCAAAATAGGTAAGTAAAGTTTATTTTCAAAAAACGGCAATCCTTTCTCAATTTTTCGAACCGGATCCTTTCGAACCCATTCATCCATTTGTGCAATTGACATGGACTTTCGAACTTCTTCCTCAACATCTTCAATTTTCTGTATTCCGGTAGAAATAAAACAGCATGGATCGATAATGGATATCATCTCCTTTTCTGATTCCATCTCACTTCTAGGAAATTGACGTGATAAAGCATCAGCCTTTCCATTAAGCCTACCTGGCTTAAATGTCACTACAAAATCGTAATCAGCAAAGAACAATGACCATCTTAACTGCCTTGGAGTGAGAGTCTTGGCTGATTTTTAAAAAAGCAGGTTTCTATGGTCTGTAAACACAGTCACTGTATGTCTTGCTCCTTTTAAAAAATGCCTCCACTCTTCAAAAGCAAACTTGATTGCCAATAATTCTCGATCTGAGATCGTATAATTTTGTTCTGCCATAGAAAATTTTTTAGAATAGTAAGCCACTGGATGAAGTTGTCCTGTCTCTCGATGTCTCTGAGAAAGTACAGCCCCCATGGCAAGATTCGATGCATCCGCTTCTACATAAAAAGGCTGAGATGGATCTGGATGAATTAAAATAGGGGCCGAACTGAACCTTTTCTTTAATTCTTGAAATGCCTCCTCTGCCTCTGTCGACCACACAAATTTGGCACCTTTCTTTAAGAGTTTTGTTATGGGAGTAATCAACCGAGAAAATCCTTCAATAAATCTTCTGTAAAAATTTGCAAAACCTAAAAAGCTTTGAATTTCTTTTACTTTTGTTGGTGTTGGCCAATCCGTGATGGCTTGAACTTTGTTCGGATTCATCTCCAATCCCTTGGGAGAAACAATGTATTCTAAAAATTCCACAGAATTAGTATGAAACTGGGATTTTTCTAATTTAGCAAACAAATGATTCTCTCTGAGTCTTTGTAGAACCTTTCCCACATGAATTTTATGAGACTCTAAATCCTGAGAATAAATCAAAATATCATCAATATATACTACTACGAATATATCTAAAAAATCTCTTAAAATGTCATCCATAAAGAATTGAAAGGCAGCTGGTGCATTGCATAAACCGAAAGGCATCACCAAGTACTCATAAAGCCCAAATCGGGTTTTGAATGCCGTTTTCCACTCATCACCCTCCTGGACTCTCACCAGATGATAGGCACCACATAAATCTAGTTTGGAAAAAATTGTGGCTCCCTGGACCTGATTCAAGATTTCCGAAATTAGAGGGAGAGGATACTTGTTTTTGATTGTAATCCTATTCACAGCTCTATAATCAATGCATGTTCTGAGAGACCCATCTGGTTTTGGTACAAAAAATAATGGAGATGCGGCTGGAGATTGAGAATGACGAATAAAACCCTTAGCCAAATTTTCTGCAAGGTACTATTTAAGATAATCATTCTCCTTTTCAGTTAATGCATACACTCGACTACTTGGTAAAACCGCCCCGGGCTCCAAATCAATTTTCCAGTCAAAACTCCTATGTGGAGGTAATTCTCCTGCCTCCTTTTCATCAAAAACCTCCTTGTACCCTTGATAACACTCCGGAAGATGTCCTAACACCGCTCCTATATTATGTCCTGTAATACCTGCATCAGTCAGAAAAAAGGAAACCAAACCTTGTGTTTCTTCCCGCCCAGGATTACCTTTCAAAAGGCAATTTTCTAAACAGAAACTAGACTGTAATTCTACCACTCGCCTACTCCAATCAATTTGAGGATTATGCAAGGTTAGCCATGGCATGCCTAAAATTATTTTCAAAATTGGTGTATCAATTAAATCAAATGAGATTTCTTCTCTATGACCTCCAAGTAATTCCATAACCAAGACACCAGTTTCATGAGTTATAGGACCTGATGAAAGAGAAGTTCCATCTACAGCCCGAACCTGTTCCACAACTTCCTTCCGCACAAGTGGTATTCCCAATGCCTTAGCTACTCCCCAATCCATAAAGTTCCCGGTGGCTCCTGAATCAATCACTACCGGTCCATACCCTTTCCTTTCCTCCTTCAAATACAATGATACATTTACAGTTATGTGTGGAACCGCTGACTGAACTGTATTTGCAACCTGCTGTCCTTTTCCTCCGGCTGATGAAAATTTTTTGGGTGTAAAGGGACAATTTCCTAAAAAATGACCACCCCTTCCACAATATAAACACAAATTATTCTCACGCCTCCTAGTCTTTTCCTCCTTTGATAAAGGACCTTTTATTCTAATTTGTTGATCATTTACCCTTGGTTTCACTTCTTTACTACCCACCTCAAGCCTTGAACGATCTCCTCTAATGACTGACCTCACCTCCCCCTGAGTACAACGACGCCTTTCTGCTTTCCTTTCACTTATACGATAGTCCAACTGAACTACTAAATCAATCAATTCCTCACAAGAAGAAGGGCGTTGGACTACACTGGACAAGGCATCCTTCAATTCCTCCTTGAGGCCTCTATAAAAAAGAGAAGACCTCTTCTCTGCTGGCCACTGGGATTCTAAAACCAAAGACCTAAACTGTGTGATATATGTGACCAAGTCTCTGTTTCCTTGACCCAAATCTAATAATTCCCCATCAACTTCTAAGGACATTTGTCTTTTATCAAACATTTTCTTAAATTCTTCCATAAAAAGAGAAACATTTTTTAAAGATAAACTCTTCTGCCTGACCAATAAACCTGCCCAAGTAGAAGCCTCTCCAGATAAATAAGACATCATAAAAGTAACTCTGGAAGCATCAGAAGGAAATAGTTCGGGCCTACTAAGAAAGTGCAACTCACATTGGGTTACAAATGTCTGATATTTACTTGAATCTCCATAGTAACGCTCTGGAGCTGCCAAAGATACTGGCATAACTAATGCCCTAAAACCTCCCTCTGCCCCATCACCTCTACCCACACCTCTCTCCTCACCAGCCCTTACCAATTCCAGGGGGAATTCTTCTCTCCCAATTCCCTGCGTCTGTGCCATCTTTTCACATAACTCATCTACTCGTTGTCCTAATTTTTTATTCTCTTGATATGCCACCTTTAATTCCTCCTGTAATTCCCTCACTAAAACACTTAACGCTTCCATTGAGAACTCGGGGTTCATGACAGTTTAGGAGGACTATTTTTTCTGGCCTTTCATACTGTCAGGCTTTCTCAAATCTGATGTTGTCCCCGGAAGCTGCTGAACCCCTGCAGTCCCCTTTGGATGCTAACCTCTTAACTGGTATCAAACAGTTCAGTTGAGAGCACCCCCAAGGGAAGGAGGGAAATGTGACAAAATAATAAACTTCAGGTTTTGCTCAGCTTCTTTATCTGTCAACCTGATTATCCTCTGTGAATAACGTAGAGGACGTGTGTGAATTCTACTGAAGAAAACATAAAAATAGAGTCTCAGATGCTCTTACTAATTTCTTCAATTCGGTTTTGAAAAACTGCTAATCTCTCTCAGTTTAATGAGTTTATCTTCAAGCAGTTCAACTGTCTTTTACCCAAACAACCCGCTGGAAATATTATACATATAGTTTGTATTGGTTTCTAGCTTCAACACAAATTCCAAGAATGACACTCTGGCTATTCAATTTAAAATTGTTTGTTTCCTGAATGTATAAAAGTGTTCATTAATTGGATCTTTTGCTTGCCAAGAAGATCGCTCATAAAAGAAGCATTCCTTTAACCAGAATATGCGCATGCGTGAAGATATTGTTTACTCCTTCTAAAATGGAAGCGCACATGAACAAGGAATTGAGTTCAAAAATGAAACTGGCATGGGCGCATGCGTAAAGGAATAGTATTCCACTCTTCTTAATATGAATTGTTCAAACATGAAAGAAGAAATTCCTCAGTTCCGGACACTAATCCTTGAAGAGGCAGCCCAGTGATGATCACGCGCCAGGTTAGAATGTTAGTAAATTAAACATAACGCCTCGGAGTCGCGTGGCTACCACACTGTCACTTGCGCAGACAGTGTAAGATTTCTAACGCTAGTCCGACGCTAAGAAAAGCACTGTTACCGTCAAAAGGTACAATACTCAATAATCTTTTATACGGCCGAAAAAACACACGACGCTAAAATGATAAACAGACCTCCACACTCCAACTTACCAGGTGCAAAAAATGTGACGCAGTTCAATAAATTTAAATACAGTTCTAGAAGTTCAAAAATAAATTCTTGAAAGAACGAAATGAACTACTATTTAAACAAAAACTAAGAAAAACAGGAACAAGTTAATTAATGGTATTGATATTTAACTCCTGCTTGAAAATCATAAAATTCCATAAAAGATAATGAATTCACTTAGCTTGCTTCTTTCTTTCACCGGAACGTTTTCTAAGTTTCTTCTTAATTCTCCAACACTTTCCTGGTCCAAATAACTAATTTTAGGCACAAGGGCCTAACTAAAGTTTTCTAAATCTTAAGAGCTTCAAACATAAGACCTTCCAGCTGGGCTTCTGACAATGAAAGGCGGTTTAGAATGTTCCAACAATGCCTTTCTTTTACTTCTGACCAATCACTGATCCTTTTGGAATTCTCCATTTTGACTTGGGAAGCTCTCCACACTCTGCACAGAAAGTTAAGGCCCAAACCATACTTTATGTTAATCATATCCTCATTCCACCACATTCATCCAAATCCCACGAAACCTGACACCCTCTTTCTGCTCCCACCTATGAGGCTAAGAACCTCGGGGTCATCTTCGACTCCACACTCTCCTTTTTCTGATGTCTCTAAGAAGTCAAACGACCAACTGCACCTCCTCAGAGGTATTCTTCCTTTCCACTCCTTCCCCTGAAGCTCGCTGTCTCTAGAGCTCTGGTTCTCTCTAGGCTGGACTATTGCAACAGCCTCTTTCTAAATCTGCCAGCTTCTCCTCTCCCCCCTCTGCAACTCACCCAGAACAGGACTGCAAGACTTGTCTTTGGCCTCAAGCCCTGGGATCGAATCTCTTCAGCCCTGAAATCTCTTCATTGGCTCCCAGTGGCTGCAAGGATTCAATTCAAGACCCTTTGCATTGTCCACAAGGCTTTCTGGGGCCTGGGTCCACAATACCTTCAACACTCCGTCCGTAAGTACCTTCCTACTCGAGCTCCTTGCACCTCCACCTCCAACTCCCTCAAAGTCAGTCGCTTCTCCAAGTTTGTTTGTTTGTTCGCTCTTCCTCTCCCGTGCTGATCTGTCTGCTTTGGCACCGGGCACCTGGTTACGCTCTGATTTTCTGGCCCAGGTCCTTGCCCACCCAGCCACACACCTGTACTGCCTCCTGGCAACCCTTGCACTTGGTTCTGTATCTGTAACCCTACAGTCCCCTTACCTGCACTTATCAGACACCCCTTGTCTGTGCTTTAACCTTGCACTTGCCACCTTGCTGGCTGAACTACCAGTTGTTTTTTTATCCTTTCTCAGCACTTTTCACTCCTCCCCTCTCACTTTCCCCCTTTCCCTATCCCCTGCACTTTCGCTTTCTCAATGGCACTGGGCCTAGTAAGATCATTGTTTTTGTCCTCCCTTGTTCCCCTCCTTTGCCTTGTCGCGCTCTGAAACACTTGTGTATGAGCGCGATACAAATAAAATATCATACATAATAAAATATCATACAATTGTAACGCTCACCTGATTCCCGCAGAGGCGCCGGTCTTGACTGGGTGAATGCCGTATTTTCAAAGGTGATGTGTAACACACGGTTGGCTCTTTGGGCTGGACCTCTGTGCACTGTATGTCTGACTCGAAGAGTAAGATGTCTTAGGTAAGTGAACGCCGAGCTCTCCATCTGCCTCGGGGCAGGGTGCCGTAACCAGTTTCTTCACTGGATAAGGGTGCAGGCCTCTTGACCTGAGAGGACTGCTGTCCGTCGTTAACTGCACGAAGGGTTCCGGCGATGGCGGATGGCGGGCTGATGAGAGTGGAGGATCGAACCCGCGTGAGGAATAGAAGCGCCTGGAAGCACGTAAGTAAGCGCTTGTAGCCTGCTTCACGATGCGCACTAACTGTCCCTTTTATCTTGCAGGTACAAGTTCGGAGCTTTAGAGAAGCTGAAGGGTGCTGGAATACCCACTGGATTCGGCGTGGGAAGGAGTAATGGCACGTGAGTAATAAAGTTGCCCAATGTCTTTAAACGCACCTTCTTTTGTCTTTCAGATGCGGGATGCAGCGCCGAAGGCCTCCGGAGCGTGCGAAGAGCTGGTAAGCTTTTGTCTTTCAGATGCCGGAATGCAGTGCGAAGACCTCCGGAGCATGCGAAGAGTAGGTAAGCCTTTGTCTTTCAGATGCCGGAATGCAGCGCGAGGCGTTGGTGACAGCCGATGGACCAGGTAAGAGATGCGCTGCCACTGAAGACCGTAGTGCTAACCTGTTCTTTCTTTGTCTTTACAGGTGCTGCTGAAGACTGGATTCCAGGATGGTAAGCCTTTGTTCCCTTAGGCCCAGGATCAGAAGCAGAAGACACGATGAGCGTTCTGCTGCAGAGAATGCAGAATAACACAAAGCAAGATTCATCCATCGGGTGTGGTTTAAATAGCCTCCTGTACTGCTTAGGTGTCTCCTTCCACAGCCACGCCTAGGTAAGAAAAGAGTTCCTGCTTTCCAGAAGAGTTCCAGTGTTCTGAACCTAGGGAGTGGCTCCTGCCCCACCCAACAGGAAAAGTAGTCCCAAACAGAAGAGGATCAGGGGTTCAACTGGCAGGTAAGTAAGCAGCATGGTCTGCTGCAGGTAAGTCCACCCAAGCATTATGAGCTCGGCGCTTCCAGCGCTGGGACTGGGCATCTTTATGAGCCTGGTGCCACTGGCGCCAGGACAGGGTCCAAAAGGTCCCAATTGGGACTGGCTGGCACTCGGAACCGGGGTTATGGGTCTGCTTCCAAGGGAGTCGGGCAAGTCCTGATCTTTTGGAAGCAGAGATCATGACAGCACCCCCCCTCAAGGCCCCTCCCAAACCTGGCTTCTCCGGGGGTTTGGGCTTTTTAGGAAATGTTCGATGAAATCTTTTGATTAGACGAGGCGCGTGAACATATTCTGCAGGTTCCCAGGATCTTTCTTGGGGACCGTAGCCTTTCCAGTCAATCAGGTAAAATAGTTTAGATTTGGAGATCTTGGAATCCAGGATGCTTTTGACTTCAAACTCGAGTTCTCCATCAACTAGAATAGGTTTTGGAGATGTAGTTAGTCGGGTTTGAGGTTGCACGGGTTTTAATAGAGAGACGTGGAAGACCGGATGTATCTTCATGTGAGGGGGAAAGTCCAACTTGACCGCTACTGGATTTACTATGGTAGTGATGGAATAGGGACCAAGGTATCTTGGGTTGAATGTGCGTGGTCCTTTTAGAGGTAGATATTTGGTGGATAACCAGACTTGATCTCCTACTTGATATTGGGGGGCTTCCTTCCGATGTTGGTCTGCTCCTTTCTTGTATTGTTCTTTAGCTCTTTGAAGGTGAGAAACGGCTTCCTTAAAGGCTTGGGTGATTGTAGAATGCAGGTGGTCTACTGCTGGTGTTCCAAGATCTTGGAGTGGATCCAACTCCGAGGTTCGAGGGTGACTACCGTATAAAAGAAAAAACAGGGTCTTCCCAGTTCCCAAGTGGACAGAGTTATTGTAGGCATATTCGGCTATCCAAAGGATATCTTTCCAAGTTTTTTCAGTTTGTTGTAGCATGCAGCACAAATACTGTTCCAGAGTTTGATTGGTCCTCTCGGTTTGTCCGTCGGTTTGAGGGTGGTGGCTGGTCGAAAGTCTCACATCAATTTGAGCCGACCGACAGCAACTTCGCCAAAAATGAGAAATAAATTGACTACCTCGATCCGAAATTAGAACTGAAGGAAAACCGTGCAGTCGGACGATGTTTTCGAGAAATTCTTGGGCCAGAGTTGCTGCTGTTGGTAAGCCTTTGAGTGGAATGAAATGCGCCATCTTGGAGAATAGGTCCACGATTACTAGGATCGTATTGTATCCGGAGCATGGAGGTAGATCGGTGATGAAGTCCATAGAAAGCGTATGCCAAGGGCGAGGCGGGATGTCAATAGGGAGTAAGAGGACGGCTGGTTTTTCCTTTTGACTCTTGTTTTAGGCGCATACTCCACAGGACATTATAAAGTCTCTGATATCTTTTTTCCAAGACGGCCACCAGAAGTAGCGCATGATCTTTTCCGAGGTCTTGGTCATACCGGGATGTCCTTCCATTAAAGAATCGTGATAACAAGAGATTACCTTTTTCTGTAAATCTGTGCTGGGCAGGTATAACCGTTCTTGGAAATATAATAGGTTGTCCTTCACCGTAAAGTCCTTTCCCTGCAGATGCCAATTCTGTATGTCTGCTGGAGTTACCAGTAGCCTGGCTTTATCCTTAACTTCCTTTATGGATTGTGTGGCGATTACACCTAGAATTCTTTGTTCGGGAATGATAGGTACAGGTTTAGGATTGATCAAATGTTCTTCCACTCCCATCCGAGAAAGGGCATCAGCTTTACCGTTTTTTGTACCAGGTCGATAGGTAATTATGAAGTCAAACTCGGCAAAGAATAGTGCCCAACGGAGTTGCCTAGAGGATTGAGCTTTTGCGGTTTTCAAATATTGCAGGTTTCGGTGATCTGTAATCACAGTAACAGTGTGTCGGGCCCCCAGAAGATAATGCCGCCAAGCCTTAAAGGCGGACTTGATAGCTAGAAGTTCCTTATCAGTAATAGTGTAATTGATTTCAGGAGGCGAGAATTTGCGGGACCAAAATGCCACGGGATGCAACTGATTGGTTACTGGGTCCTTTTGTGATAGAACTGCCCCCATGGCAAGGCTCGAAGCATCAGTTTCAATGATGTAGGGGAGTTCTGGGCGAGGATGTTTTAAGATCGGTGCAGAGATAAATCTAGTCTTCAAATTCTGGAAAGCTTGTTCCGCCTCGGTAGACCATTCAAAACGTTTGTTTTTCTTTAACAAGGCGGTGATGGGCTGGACTATTCGAGAGAATCCGGGGATAAACCTGCGGTAAAAGTTAGCGAAGCCTAACATGCTTTGAATACCTTTTACGGAGGATGGCGATGGCCATTTGAGAATTGCATCGACCTTCTTTGAATCCATACGCACTCCGCTAGGTGATAATATGAATCCCAAGAATTCAACTTCAGTCACGTTGAAAACACATTTTTCCAACTTAGCGAAAAGTTTGTGTTGACGCAATCTCTCGAGGACCATTTTCACGTGTTTCCGATGTTCAGTTTCCGATGAAGAATAAACGAGGATGTCGTCAATGTAAACAACAACACACACATCTATGAGCTCTCTGAGGACATCGTTCATAAAATATTGAAAGGCGGCCGGGGCATTGCAAAGTCCGAAGGACATGACCTGATATTCAAATAGCCCATACTTGGTGCGGAAGGCCGTCTTCCATTCATCGCCCTCTTTTACTCGTACCAAGTGGTAGGCTCCTCTACGATCCAGCTTTGTATATATGCATGCTTTTCTGACTTGGTCCAGGTGTTCAGGGATCAAAGGTAACGGATATCTATTCTTAACGGTGATCTGGTTCAGGGCGCGATAATCTATACAAGTTCTAAGGTCCCCTTCTTTTTTTGGAACGAAGAACAAAGCTGAGGAAGCAGGGGACTTGGAAGGACGAATAAACCCATTCGCTAGGTATTGATCCAGGTATTGTCGGAGGTGAAGATTCTCAGGCTCGGTGAGGGCATAAATTCTACTACAAGGAGGAGTAGATCCAGGTATCAGGTCTATCTGGCAGTCATAAGACCTATGAGGAGGTAGAGAGTTAGCCTGATCCTTCCGGAAAACATCTTGGAATTCTAGGTATTCAGGAGGTAACTGGGGAGCCTCCGAGGAAATTGCTGCCAGTGCAACACCAGGTCGAGGGTGACAAGTAGAGACACATTCTGGAAACTGAACCGTTCTTGCTCGCCAATCGATCTGAGGATTGTGCTTCTCTAACCAAGGAATTCCTAGAATAATCTGGAACTGAGGGGCCTTGATCACATCGAACACGATCTTCTCATGGTGTCCATCTTGACTTACTAGCGTCACTTCTTGGGTGGTATGCGTTACTGGTCCGGAGGCTATCTCCGTACCATCCACCGTAGTAATGACGTCCTTTACAGCCTTTGGACAAAGAGTCAGATTCATCCTCAAAACCATTTCATGATCCACATAATTGCCGATGGCACCGCTGTCGACGTAAGCTTCAATCGCATGTAATCGATCCGGATGTTCAGGGCTAATGAGGACCATAGGTATCACGAAATGCGAGGTCACTGAACTGGTTTTAACGCTCGGCAAGAGGACCTCTATTCTTGTCGGGCGAGGTCGTTTCCCTGCTCAGAGTTTGTGACCCTGGTAACTGCAGCTCCTACTGCCTTCGTGGCTGGTTTCACCGGACAGTCTCGAAGAAAGTGCCCCGAGTTTCCGCAATAGAGGCATAATTGCAGCTTTTTTCTCCTTTCCCACTCCTTTTGTGTTAGTGGTCCTTTCAGGCCCCCTATTTGCATGGGTTCCCCGGAGTCTACCCCTTTGGTAGGAGTTGGTGGTTTGGAAAATACTCGAGCATCAAACTTGGAACGATCGGCCTTCCTGGTCTGCAGTCTGTGGTCAATTTGAACGACTAAGTCAATATAGTCCGAACAGTCTTGCGGGGGATTCACTACTTGGGCTAACACATCTTTGAGCTCTCCACGTAGACCTCTATAAAACAGCGTAATCCTTTTGTCCTCAGGCCATCGAGTTTCCATTATCAGTCTGTTGAAAGATGCAATATAAGCCAAAAGGTCTTGATTACCCTGTCGCAATGAAAGGAGCTCATTGTCCAAGGCCTGCCCCTGTGAATGTCTTGCAAACAGTTTTTCCATACTGAGCTGAAAAGCTTGAAAATCATGGAGAACCGGATCATCTTGATTAACTAGAGGGATCGACCAGTCTGCCGCATTGCCACTAAGGTACGAAAGCACGAAAGCTACCTTAGCTTCATCAGTTGGAAAGGCTGCTGGCCGGCATAAGAAGTGCAAACGGCACTGATTAATAAATACTGCAAACCTCTTTGGGTCACCAGAAAATCGTTCGGGCGGAGCCAGAGGTACATTCCCAGGTAGGTTGATCTGCACTGGGTTCGTAGAGGATGTTGAAGGAAGATTTGCCCCTGATGCGGGTAACGGAGCTTGTCCGGCTTGTGACTGTAGCAATTGTCTAGCGAGATCGTCTGTTCGCTCCTTGGAAATAATCAGTTCCCTTCTTAGAGCATTCGTTTCCTTACGGGCTGCATGCACTTCTGCTCTTAGTTCCCCAAGTAACTGGGCTAGCTGGTCGGTATCCGAGGTTTCCATAGCGCCTGGGTGGGAGTTTTGCGGTTGGCTTTGTGTTCTGTAATGCTCACCTGATTCCCGCAGAGGCGCCGGTCTTGACTGGGTGAATGCCGTATCTTCAAAGGTGATGTGTAACACACGGTTGGCTCTTTGGGCTGGACCTATGTGCACTGAATGTCTGACTCGAAGTTTAAGATGTCTTAGGTAAGTGAACGCCGAGCTCTCCATCTGCCTCGGGGCAGGGTGCCGTAACCAGTTTCTTCACTGGATAAGGGTGCAGGCCTCTTGACCTGAGAGGACTGCTGTCCGTCGTTAACTGCACGAACGGTAAGTTCTGGGCACTTCAAATGTCTTAAAAGTCTTTTGTAATGATATCTCTTGTTTTGCAGGGTTCCGGCGATGGCGGATGGCGGGCTGATGAGAGTGGAGGATCGAACCCGCGTGAGGAATAGAAGCGCCTGGAAGCACGTAAGTAAGCGCTTGTAGCCTGCTTCACGATGCGCACTAACTGTCCCTTTTATCTTGCAGGTACAAGTTCGGAGCTTTAGAGAAGCTGAAGGGTGCTGGAATACCCACTGGATTCGGCGTGGGAAGGAGTAATGGCACGTGAGTAATAAAGTTGCCCAATGTCTTTAAACGCACCGTCTTTTGTCTTTCAGATGCGGGATGCAGCGCCGAAGGCCTCCGGAGCGTGCGAAGAGCTGGTAAGCTTTTGTCTTTCAGATGCCGGAATGCAGTGCGAAGACCTCCGGAGCATGCGAAGAGTAGGTAAGCCTTTGTCTTTCAGATGCCGGAATGCAGCGCGAGGCGTTGGTGACAGCCGATGGACCAGGTAAGAGATGCGCTGCCACTGAAGACCGTAGTGCTAACCTGTTCTTTCTTTGTCTTTACAGGTGCTGCTGAAGACTGGATTCCAGGATGGTAAGCCTTTGTTCCCTTAGGCCCAGGATCAGAAGCAGAAGACACGATGAGCGTTCTGCTGCAGAGAATGCAGAATAACACAAAGCAAGATTCATCCATCGGGTGTGGTTTAAATAGCCTCCTGTAGTGCTTAGGTGTCTCCTTCCACAGCCACGCCTAGGTAAGAAAAGAGTTCCTGCTTTCCAGAAGAGTTCCAGTGTTCTGAACCTAGGAAGTGGCTCCTGCCCCACCCAACAGGAAAAGTAGTCCCAAACAGAAGAGGATCAGGGGTTCAACTGGCAGGTAAGTAAGCAGCATGGTCTGCTGCAGGTAAGTCCACCCAAGCATTATGAGCCCGGCGCTTCCAGCGCTGGGACTGGGCATCTTTATGAGCCTGGTGCCACTGGCGCCAGGACAGGGTCCAAAAGGTCCCAATTGGGACTGGCTGGCACTCGGAACCGGGGTTATGGGTCTGCTTCCAAGGGAGTCGGGCAAGTCCTGATCTTTTGGAAGCAGAGATCATGACAACAATTAAGAAATGTATATAGTTAAATCCAGCATGTAAATAGTTAACTGGCTTTTATAGAATTAAACATGCTGTATGCTGCTTACTTTCCAAGAGAAGCTTGGTGAAGAATGTTATTATATGAAAGGAGAGGCTGGGAAAGCTCTGTAAGTGGGGACTGCGGCTGTGATGGTGTGAGCTTTAATAAAGAAGTTAACTGGAAAACGGTGTGTGGTGAAGGTGGGTTTCTTTCTCACACACACAACAAAAATATTAAGATACCTGAGCATCCCCAGCAACCAGCTAAGGATAATTATGGGCCTGCATGTAGTAAGCATGGCATCTATTATATGTAGCCGGACAATTCACATGTAGTTTCAAAATTAACTGCATGATGTAGGAGAGGTTATGAGCTAAAGGATTTGTGCAATAAATTCTGTGTGTAGATAGGTAGCATTGATACTAGCACTTAGTATTGGAGGTAACAAGAGGGGTAATTGAATACTAAGAATTCATTACTAACCTACTTCAAGTGCCTAGATTCAAACGTATAAAGACTGGTGGTAGTAGCTTCCCGGTCAAAGCTGCCCAAAACTGGAACTCACTCCCACCCTCTTTAAGAGAAGACATGCCCTACCCACGCTTCAGATCGAACCTCATCCAATGGATTAAGGAGCATGATATTTGACCCTCCACCACACTGCCTACCACTGTCCACTACTGCGTATAATTGTATATATGTTATATAACTGTTGCTTTATGCGCTACTATTTTGCTCATTTGTTTGATATATGCCAGCACTGTTTTTAATATTTTGTATTGCAATGCACAGCAATGTAACCTAAGCTGAACAATCCTCTTTTCCTTTTTCTGCGTCCTAATATACCCTTGGGTCTGGTGCGCATTATAAATAAATAAACAAACAAACATAAACAAACTAACACTTAGTGTTGGTAGAGTGGGCTAGATTTGTTAGGCCACATGCTGCAAAATTACTGGCATAGTCTGTAGGACCCTTTGGTATTTGGGAGCAGATGTAGGGTTCCTTTTCCAATGCTGGCCTACGTAGATTTTGCTTGAAATACCTATTCAGATTGTATGGATTATTTGCATATGGATAGACAGGGTAAAATCCATTCTCAGGGCGTTGAGATGCAAAAGCGAAGACTCGGGCTTTGTATGGCTCTGACATTTGGGAATGTGTGAAATGCAGTCCCATCCCGCTGAATAAAAGAATATGAAGGCGTCCTGCTTCAGCGCTTGTGCATGCACTGCATAAGAAACTGGCCATGAAGTATATTGAAGATAGGTTGAAACTGAACTCTAACCTGCTTTTTGTACATTTTCTGACAAAATCCAAAGCCCTGCTTGCACTGACTAACTTACCATATACAAAAGAGGGGGAACCTGCTGTAATATTTAAAGAAAGACATGGTTATTAAGTTACACCATTTTACCAACTGTGGGGCTATTTTAATTTCATGGGAGAGCATCATTGTATGATCAATAAAGATAGAAACCAACTTAATTATAAAAATATCCTTTTACTGTGTGATTTAATGAATGAAAATAATATACAGTAGGCAAAAGTTCATGCACATATATTCAATGTTCAGAAGTTACACACAACACAGGCAAGAAGCAATGGGAAATATACAAACTACATAGGTCAAAAAAGTCATCAAAATAAACTCACACATTGATAGTTCACTAATGAAAGTACAATCTGCCACAATATTAAAATTAAGGCATTTTGACAAGCACTTCTTTATTTAGACCATACAATTAAGGATGCACAGTCCACATATATTAGTAATAAGAAAGCAGTCAAAAAATGATACAGTTTACAGACATGTAGTCAACTATCACATTGAACAGTCTTGCGACCAACTGGCTACATGCAGCCTTACTTCATTTATGTAACAGTATTCTATTTTTGGATTCATATTTTAGCATATTCCTGTGTCAAACACTTTCTTTAGGACAAGGTTCTCATGCATAGAATCAATCTTATACCATATGAGCAAGCCTAAACCATACATTGGGCTTCATTACAAGCTTGCCAACCCGGAAAAAAGCTACGTGTAATAACGTATACTGGCACCTTTCCGGACCAGCAAACTGCAAGTCTTCTGGTTGGGGCTGTGATCTACAGGCAGGCGGCCTGACCTGCTGGTAGATCAGGCCCCTACCAGCAGATAATTGCTGCAATCACGCCTGTGATTGCGACAACCCATTCCCATGGAGTCCAATGGGACTCCATCAGAATGGGGAGTTACCGGCGTCTTCACCGCTCTAAATATCCCGGTAACATTGAGATATCAGGCGGCGGAGACGGTACGGTAGTTACCCGGTATCCCGACAGAATTACCGGCGGGATACCGGGGAACTTATAATGAGCCTTATTGTGTTTTTAACAAGGTAATTTTCCTCCTTTTCACATCAATCACTCATTTTCCCTTGCTGTCTTTTTGGACATAATATTCACAATGGTGTGCAGTTATAAAATCGACGTAATTCAACGTAATTAAAAAGAAATGTGACTTTTTTTTCGACATTATTTTTTGATTTTTTGACTTTCGACATTATTGTATTCGATTTTATGACTATAAACCATTGTGGGTAGAGAATTGGGAGGTGGTGTGTGGCAGGGCGAGGTAGTGCGAGTGGGTTAGATGGGGGCAGAAGGGAATCCTACATTTTAAAAAAGTGTCTGACCAAAACAACCTTGAGGAAAAATGCACGATTATTGTGCAAATGAGGAAAGTGACCATATTTAAAAAACGTACAGCCGTCTACACAAAAAAAGGAAATAAAACAAGAGGTTAGTGCAATCAAATGGAGTGGGGCATCTATTGAGTTTTAGTGAAGGTAGAACATTAATTACTCATATCCATGGTTAAAATGATGGTAACCTGTGGTTGAAGATGAAAAAACTAATTCAATATGTATCCAGGACAATAATCCCCACTTGCACTCAGAGGGTATCTAACAAAAATGTTTGAAGAGATAGTAGGATGAATTATTGCACTGCTATAAATGCTGTGAATACACAATATATTCCTCATCCATCTATTTTTCGAAAAATATCACCATTGATAAATAATGCTGCTGTTCCCAATGGATGATTTTGTGAGGTATAGCAGATTTGATTATAAAAGGCCGTTTAACAGATGCACCTTCTTCCAGGTATTACATCTCCAGAGGAGAAATAGAAAGTAAAAAATAGACACAAATGCAATTTGACTTAGTGCCTTTGCTTAAGAGGCAGAGATATAAATCAGTAAGTGCCCAGGTGGGAGGGCAGAATAGATACTGACTTCGCCCTGCAGCACAACATAGTAGTTCCATTCGTTTATTTCCCGATCTATTCAGCCCCCACTTAATAGGGTCTTGGTGGCACCGTACATTTCTAACATGTAGAAATAGTTTTAAGGAGCCATCTTGGAATACTTGTTTATGGCCGTGTATAACAGTGTGTGAGCAACGTAAACTATGTCCTGCCCAAAACAACCAGAAAGTTAATGTGATGTTAGTACTTTTCATGCTATTCACATGGGTTGCTTTGGTTGCTTTGGTAGTATGACATTCAATGTCATAATTTAAAAGTATATGATATGCCCATATGAGTTTGACATACTAACCTGACCCTTAGGGGACAATGAGGATTACAAATATTATTAGTCACCCTTCTGGCATCAACAATATAATATTCGTTTTATAAATGGCAATCTAAAATCCCCTGTAGTGTGAGATTTATGGATGTCAGGGATTATAGTCCAACATTGCTCAGCATAGGAACAAAATCAAGATAGGATGGAAGACAAAGGCTTTTCCCGTACATAGCGACCTAAGAAAGTCTGTAGTTAATTCACTGAGGCCACTAACATTACTCTTAATTCTATGGGTCTACGTAGATTCCTTGTAATCCAAGGTCCTATCCAAAGTTAGACTCCAAACATGTGGATGGGCAATATCAAAAATCCATCATGTTATATAATTTTCCAGATGAGCTAAATCACTGAAATGATGCACTGGCGGACCGCCCTAGTCTGCTTCTTAATCCAGTATTTATATCCAATAATCCTCGTGTTGATCATGTGTGTGGTCTTGCCTATATAATTCAATCCGCGTGTACATTGAATACAGGAAATAGTGTTCAAATTTCTACATGTGGAAACATGTTTAAAGATCCAGCAGTGACCCTGAACGTCCATCTCTAATTTCTTAGTTGTCAAGACACACACAGAGCAATTACCAGACGGCTCAGGTCCCACGGAATGTGATGAATTCCTCAGAAAGTGTCCTGTTTCCGTTTTTCTGGTTTAGGTCTCGAATGTACAAGAAGGTCCTTTAACTTCTTGGCTCTTTTTAAAGCAAACAAGGCTTGTTTTAGATACAAAAAACAATCACCTTGACCTTCTAAAATAGCACCTGTACTAAATGTTTTCTTAAATGATCACCTACCTAAATCTCAACCTCATATACTTACACTGAATTTCCACCAAATGTCGACTCCTACATCTCACCACGGTTCCATGTGATCATTTCGCCGCAAAAATATCGCCATACAAAAATATCGCCATATTTTTGCTGCAAAATTCACAATGGACCCTGCGGGGGACACCCCCGCAACCGCGCATCACTTTTTAATGTGCGGGGACACCCCCGCAACCCCGCTCTCACATAAAATCCCCACTATCCCCAATATCCCCAATAAAAATATCGCCTATGGCGAACCAAACGGCCATATTTACGGCGATATTTTTGTTGGGGATATTATTACCTGATACCCTCACCACTAGTATTCAGACATAAATATATGAAAATGAAGCAATAATTCACCCTCCAATCAGCTCTCTGCCCCATAACTGCCTTTAATTAAAAATACTTCAGTCGGCCTGAAGCTTCTTGCTTTGCTCAGCACGTATTGTATTCAAATAATGACCACTAGAAGGCAGTGAAGGTACATGAATGAAATCGGTGGAGTTCGCCAGCAGAGGCAATATTGTGAATACATTTAAAAAAGGTTGCAACGAGAAAAACAAGCATTGGCGAAGCCAACAGTTTGGGCTTTTGTGTAGGCGTGGGATAAGCATTTGCCAAACACTGCTGTGTGAAATTAGGTCGAAAATGGCATGGGTACGTGGGCATATTACATCAGTGTCTGGTTAAGGTCTAATACCTACACCCAAGCTAAAACTTTTATCTTTGCGAATGCACGCAAGCTCTAATAGAATTAAAAATACAGATAGATGAACTGAAGGATAAAGGAAAATTAGCCCTGCTGTTACTTCTCGATCTTTCGGCCGCCTTCGATTTGGTGGACCACCAAGTCCTCTGTAAACACCTGGCCTCTGCGGTGCACTTTTCACAAGGCGCCATTACCTGCATCAAATCATTCCTGAATAATAGTACCATGAAAATCTTCTCGCCACTTGCAGCGGCCTACCCGATAACTTGTGGTGTACAAGGGTCTTGTGTCCCTCCCACATTGTATAATATATTCACAAAGCCACTGTTCGATGACCTAGATCATCTGGGTGTCACCTATACTAACTATGCAGATGACACCCAGATCCTCATACCCCTCTCGGGTGAGTATGACAAGGACCTGGCTTTGGTGAATAAAATATACCTTAGCATGCAGGCCTGGATGGCCACACACGGTCTATGCCTCAACGATGATAAGACCGAGCTGCTAATACTCGGTTCCACAACAAACCTCAGAAACTAGCCTCTAACTACACTACCTTCAATTTTGATGGCAATCACATTAAAGTGGCAAAAGAAGTAAAAACCCTACGTTTTTACATCAACTCCGCCTTCACACTTAATAAACAAGTCATCTTCCACTTAATAAACAAGTCATCTTCCACGGCCTACACATGTAAGCTGATCAGAGCCTGCAAACCTTTCTCGTCCAAGGAAAGCTGTACAATCCTAGTGAGAGCACTTATCCTCTCCATGTTGGATTATTGGAATGCTCCGTACTTGGGGCTAACAAACACATCAACAAAATCCAAATTCTGCAAAACAATGCTTTTAGAGCTGCTCATGGTATACCAAAGAGAGAACACATCTCGCACCTGAGGAGACAGATCAAATGGCTCTCGACCAAGGACAAAATCATGCTTAAAACTCTATTACTAACGGATAAATGCCTTAATCAAGCAGCCCCTATCTACCTCTCTGAGAGAATCACAAAAAAATCCACTACACGTCCCACAAGGACAATCAACTCAGCATGCCTGGTTGTGCCCAGATTTAAGCTAAAAAAGGCAGGAGGAACTAGCTTCCCTGTCATGGCAGCGCAAGCATGGAATGCCCTACCCCCCCTCATTGAGAGCCAACCAACCTTTCCTCACGTTGAGGCGCAACACCATAAAGTGGCTGGTCACAAATGACACAAACGGTCAGCCCTAGAGGATCCCTGACAATTCCGACCTCTATGACTCCGCCTAATAACCTCCGCTGACTACTTAGTAATTCACTTAAACTTGTACATTTGTATATTTTTCCCTTACGCTTGTTTGCTTTGTCTTACTCACTGTATCCTTGTTTCATTGTCTCTATTGTATCCGCTGTATCTATTGTAACTAAGCTTAAAGTATACTTGTAAGGCGCCGAGATACCCCTGGGTTGGGCGTGCCATACAAATAAATAAACAAACAAACAAACAAACAAACAAACAAACAATGCCTGTTTTTAACAGGACTTGGTGCAGGAAACAGATATGAGGACACACACATTGCTTATAAATTACGTGGCTGAAGGTAAAAAAATGGTTAAGGCATTTCTATTAGACCAACAGCAAATACTGCAACCAACATCACACAATTGAAATCGTAACCAAATAATTCTTGAATCGGCATAAAAGCCCACGTTATTGGACAGCCTGCACGCTCCAAAACATCACGCTGCCGCCACATGATGAAAAGACAAAAATTGCTATGACACCCGAACAAGACAAACAATTGCAGCCGGTGGGGGTTAAAACCGGGGTAATGATGGTTTGTAACAGAAGCACTTATCTGGTTGCCACCGCTGTAGTCCGAAAATGTTCCCAACGTGCGCATCACTGCTTTAGCCACGCAAACCCAACTTATTTGTTACAGTCCCGTTCAGGTGTAAAACCTACTCAACTATCTGTCCCCTGGGGTGGAAGTCATATAACACAGTGTGCCCTAAGAGTCAAATCCAATCAATCTTAAATTCATGTATCATTCAGAAACCCTGAACATGGTAATCAATATTTATTTCCCTTCATTTAGTTATTCAGTGATTCAATAACTGACTCTTTCTGTGAAATGGAATTTTTCCATGGGGCTTTTTTCGTTGCCCATTCTATTTACTATGTATTTTTCTATTTTCCAAACGCTAATATATGATATGATAAGGCATTTATAACGCGCCTATACAAAAGGGTTTCAAGACGCGACGAGGCAAGGGAGGGGAACAGAAGGATGACAAAGACAGCGATCTTACTAGGCCAAGTGACATTGGGATTGCGCAAGTGTAGGGGAGAGGGGAGGGGAAAAGTGCCAGGTGAAAGGGAGGAAGGCAAATGCCAGACACAGGATCAAAAACAAGTAGTGCGGCCAGCAGATGGCAAGTGCAAGGGTTAAAAGTGCGGACAACAGGTGTCTAATAAGTGCAGGTAAGGGGACTGTATGGTTTGAAGATACAGACCCAAGTGCAGGGATTGCCAGGGGGCAGTGCAGGTGTGCAACTGGGCGGGCAGGGACCTGGGCCCGAATTCAGAGGGTAGCCAGGTGACCAGTGCAGTAACAGACAGGAGATCAGCAGGGGAGAGGAAGAGAGAAGGCAGACGCAAAGAGGGAGGTCTTGAGGTGCTTCCGGAACCAAAGATGGTTCCGCTCAAGTTTCAGAGAGACTGGGAGGCTGTTCCAGAGGGAGGCGCCAGCCGAAGAAAGAGATCTGCCCCCAACTCTTTGCTGTGACTGACCCTCAGGGAGTTGGAGGTGGAGGAGCGTAGAGCTCGAGTAGGAAGATATTTCTGAAGAGAGATTTGGAGGTATTGCGGTCCCAGGCCCCAGAAGGCCTTGTGGACAAAGCAGAGTGTCTTGAACTTGATCCTTGCAGCCACTGCGAGCCAATGGAGAGATTTCAGGCTGAAGAGATACAATCCCTGGGCTTGAGGCCAAAGACAAGTCTCGCAGTCCTGTTTCGGATGAGTTGTAGAGGACGGAGAGTAGAGGCAGGCAGATTTAGAAAGAGGCTGTTGCAGTAGTTCAGCCTAGAGAGAACCAGAGCTCCGGAGACAGTGAGCTTCTGGGGGAAGGTGAGGAAAGGAAGAATACCTCTGAGGAGGTTTAGTTGGTAATTTGACTTCTTAGAGATGTCAGAGATATGAGGAGAGGAGAGTGTGGAGTTGAAGATGACCCGAGGTTCTTAGCCTCATAGGTAGGAGCAGGAAGAGGGCCAAGGGAGGCTGGCCAGAGCAGGACAGGAAAGGAAGGTGCAGGTGTGCCGATGAGGAGGATCTCAGTCTTACTGGCATTAAGGCAGAGATCATTGGCGGCACACTACTCCTGAATTGCAGACACACAATCCGGGATGAGAGAGGAAGAAGAAGCAGTGGAGGGAAGCCTGAAAGCGAGCTGAGTGTCATCTGCATAGCACTGAACGTTGGAGCAGGGGGCAGCAATGCAGTGGGCAAGAGGTGCCAGGTATTGCTTGAACAACCAGGGAGAAAGGTTAGACCCCTGGGGAACACCACAGGTAGAGAGAGAGATAGAGAAGAGGAAGACCCAAGTTGGACCTGGGAGGGTCGGTCCAAGAGGAAAGAGGTCTGCCAGGCCAGAGCCTGATCAGTGATACCCAGGTAATCACAGAGCCGGTTGATTAGGATGGCATGGTTCACCGTGCCAAAAGCAGAAGAGAGGTCAAATAAAATGAGGACCGAGGGGTGATTAGCATCAAGGTTAGAGAGCAGGTATTCACAGATGTTCAGGAGAGCAGTTTCTGTGCATCTGGCTGCTCTGAAGCCAGACTGATGGTCATGGGGACAACCAACAGATTCTGTGTGAAGTTTAAGCTGGGAGATGGCCAGCTTTTCCAAGAGTTTGCCCAGGAAAAGTGTGATAGAGATCGGGCGATAGTTAGCCGGACAAGAGGGGTCGTCTGAGGGTTTCTTGAGAAGAGGGTAGACAAGACAGTGCTTCAGGGGGAGGGGAAGATTCCAGTGGGAAACAAGTGGTTCCAGAAGTCGGCCAAGGTTGGATGAGGGTGTCGATGTGGTGATGGTTTTGGAAGAACAGTGAAGGACCTGTTTTAAGGAGACTTTCATATCTCGGACTTGTCTAGAAACCTCATCAGGGTTGAACAGCGGAAATATAGAGAAGGGAGGAGGAGAGGTGGCCGCAGGGGGATCGCAGGTAGAGGAGAGCGTAGAGGAAGAAGGGGAAGATGACAAGAGGGTGGACAGGATGTCTTGGGTTTTTGAGAGGAAGTGGGAATCCAGGGCCGTGCAGAGAGCCTGGCAGGGAACAGTAGAGGTAGAGACTGCAGCAGGATTGGCCAGCTCCTTGCAGATTTTGAAGAGTTTGACCGAGTTGTTAGATGCCACAGAGAAGCAGGCTTGGATGTGAGCTCTCTTCTTAGTGAGGACAGAGAGTCGGTATTGCCTTTAGAGCAGGCAGCAGGCCAGTTTGTCAGAGGATGCACAAGATGCCAGCCATTTCCTCTCAGCCACCCTACACTTGCGTTTAAGGGTGACAATGTCTGAGTCGTACCAGGAGTTGCACTTGGCTTTGGGCTTCAAGCGGATCCTCATGACAGGGGTAAGTACATCAAGAGTATCAGAGATAGCAGAATGGAGCATGGAAAGGGCTGTGTCAGGATGTGAGTCAGACAGAGGTGCAGGAGTGGGAGAGAAAGTGGTGGCGAAAGCCTCAACTGACACACGCTTCATGGGTCGGATGACTGAGAAGGTGCGTGGCAGTCTGGAGTAGGCTCAGCCTGAGGGGTAGAGAGAGAGAGATGAGAGGAGAGGAGAAAGTGGTCACTCCAGGAGAGAGGAGTGTTGAGAGGATTAGAGAGGGGGAGGTCTGAGGAGATCAGAACATCCAGAGTGTGCCCTACAGAGTGAGTCGGGCCAGAGGGAAGTATAGAGAGAGAGAGAGAGAGAGAGAGAGAGAGTCGCAGAGGTCGCAAAAGAGTCCAGTGGAGGAACAGGAAGCATTCAGGTGGATGTTGAATTCTCCAAGGAGGAGGAGTTGAGGCCAGGAGGAGGAGGAGAGGTCTGCCCACTCGGAGAGGAAGGAGGTGATCTGACCAGGTGGCTGGTAGATAGTAGCCACAGTGAAATAGTGGCCAGGAGAGAGAGAAAGTCTGCAGACAAGGCATTCGAAAGAGGAGTAGGCCTGCATAGGAATGATAGAGGCAGGAATCCACTCTGGGATGATCAAGGCTACACCCCCACCGGTAGGGTTGGATCTGGGCACGGAGAGGATCTTGTAACCATCAACAAGAAGAATGTCAAAGCTTGTGACAGAGCTGGCCATGAACCATGTCTCGGTGAGACCAAGAACATCAAGGTTGAGTTCTTCAAGGAGACGGCAGATGTCAGAGAAGTGTTTGACAGCTGAGTGAGATTTGAGAGGGGCAATGTGGAGGTTGCCACCCATGAAAGACTTCCGGGTAGGGGTACAAATCAGAGGTACTCCCTGCGGAGGTGTAGAAGGATCCCGAGGGTGGGAAGAAGAGGAGGGAGGAGAGGGAAAGGTAGCCAAGGAGAAGAAAGAGGGTGCCAGAGAGATGGCAGAGGGAAAAGAAGTTGATAAAGCGCAGGAAGCATCTATCTAGGAGGAGGAGGTTGGCCTGAGGGCCTTGGACAAGGATGGTGCCATTCAGGTAAACATTAATGATGACCTTAGAGGAGTGGAAGGGGGCCAGGAGGGCCTCCAACCCAGTGCCACTATTAATGGGGGAGGAAGAGAGAGGAGAGAGCACAGTGACCATGTGAGGAGTCCATAGGTCTGGCGAAGGAACGACAAAAAGGATGTCGGTGAGGGTCTGTCTGGAGCAAGAGTTGGTGTAGGTATCAGCGATAGGGAGGCCTGGGTTGGAGACCAGGATATCCTTTTTGAACTTCTTCCTACCAGAGTTAGTGAGAAGGCCAGGATAGTCAATAGAAAATCAGTTATAGAAGATAGAAGACACAGAGAGCACCATAGAGGATGCAGGGGTGGGGGAAAGAGGAGAGAAGGAGAGGGGTCTGGGTGGCAGTGGGAGAAGAACAGTGAGGGGGGAGACACTGGGGGAGGATATAAGGGGTTGGGGGTCCAAGGAGTGAGACGGAACGAGACAAGAACAAGTAGGAAAAATAAACTGAACTGAGTAGACATAGGGCTCAGAAGAAGAGAACAAACGAACACAGGACAGTATGATGAAGAACAATCAGGTTAGCATGGCATAAACCAGAGCAGTCAACGATAGAAAACCGAAACCAGAGGAAGAGCACCGAAGAACACAAAGCAATACACGGCAAAAACAGAGCAGTCGAAGAAAGATAACCTAGAGGGAGGAGAGCACAGCAGAACAAAGAACAATACACCAAAGGGCAGAGAAGAGGCTGGGAGGAGGAACAGGGCAGGGGGAGGCGAGGGTAAGGGATCGCAGGGGAGCAAGGATGCTCAGGGGGGCACGTGGGTGCTGGTGAGCTGGAGATGGAAGGGTGCGAGGCAACCCTCGAGCTTAAGGATGTGCAGGCACACGCATAGCCAAGGAAGGAGGGGGCGAGGAACCAACGCGATCCAGGATTGCGTGGGGACCGCGTGGGTTAAGGACGCACAGGCACCAGCATAGCCAAGGATGGAGGGTGCGAGGAACCAACGCGATCCGGGATTGCATGGGACCATGCGGGCTAGGGAGGCGCAGGCGTTGGCGAAGCCAAGAATGGAGGGAGCAAGGAACCTGCGCAATCAAGGATTGCGTTGGACCACGTGGGCTGGGGACACGCAGGAGCAAGCATGGTCAAGGATGGAAGGGACATGGAGGCACACACAATCGAAGAATGTGAGGGACCATGCAGGTGGGGGATGCACAGCATGAGCGAAGCCAAGGATGGATGTGGCACAGAAGAACACGCGATCACGAGGGACCCCGCGGCCTGATGACGTGCAATATGACCAGGCAAGGAAGGAACGAAGGGGCGCGGAGGCACACACGATCGAAGATTGCGTGGGACCATTCAGGGGATGGAGGATACAGGGATGGAAGGGGTGAAAGGGAGCTCAAGGGGGGGTGGGAGGGGAAAAGCGCAGGTAGGAATCAACAGGGAAGGGAGCGCACCCAGCAAGGGGCAAAGGCAGAGCACGGGTCGAAGTGGTAGGAGGGGATGCAGTCAAGAGAGAGGAACAGTCGGAAGAGTTAAGAAGTGCGGAGAAAGCAAACTCCCCAACTTCGTACCTGGCGGCTGTAGACAGGAGGGGGAATTGTCTGCGCTCACTGTCTATGCCGCAGACCCCTTCATTGCCAAACACCTGTGTCGTTCAACACCGCTACCTTGTCCTGCGAGGGCTTTGCCACAGAGGGTCCAAACCTCGGAATGTATAGGTCCGGTAGCATGAACGTAACAAACGTGTTACGTGAAATCGGGCAGCGTCTCCTGCGAGCCTGCTTCATTCAACACCATGGCCTTGTCCTGCGAGAACTTTGCCACAGAGGGTCTGAACCTCAGATTTTATAGGTCCAGCAGTGTGGACGTAACAAACGTGTTACGTGGACTCGGGCTGCGTCTCCTGCAAGCCTGTGTCATTCAACACTGTGGCCTTGTCCTGCGAGAGCTTTGCCGCAAAGGGTCCGAACCTCGGATTTTATAGGTTCGGTAGCATGGACGTAACAAATGTGTTAAGTGGAATCTGGCAATGTCTCTTGCCAGCCTGTGTCTTTCAGCACTGCGGCCTTCTCCTGCCAGTGTTTTGCCGCACAGTGTCCGAACCTCAGATTTGATAGGTCCGGTAGCATGGACGTAAATGTGTTACGTGGAATCGGGCAGCGTCTCCTGCGAGCCTGCATAATTCAACACTGCAGCCTTTTCCTGTGAGGGCTTTGTCGCAGAGGGTCCGTAACTCAGATTTTATTGGTCCGGTAGCATTGACGTAACAAACGCATTACGTGAAATCAGGCAGCGTCTCCTGTGAGCCTGAGTCGTTCAACACTGCAGCCTTGTCCTGCGAGGGATTTTCTGCAGAGGGTCCAAACCTCAGATTTTATAGGTCAGGTAGTGTGGACGTAACAAATGTGTTACGTGGAATCGGGCAGCATCTCCTGCGAGCCTGCGTCGTTCAATACGCCAACCTTGTCCTGTGAGGGCTTTGCCACAGAGGGTACGAACCTCGGCTCTTATAGGTCAGGTTGCGTGGACGTAATAAACGTGTTACGTGTAATCAGACAGCATCTCCTGCAAGCCTGCGTCCTTCAACACTGCGGCCTTGTCTTGCGAGGGCTTTGAGCAATTCATTTAGTGTTCTTTAGAGCTAGAAATGTCCGATTTTCATTCATACATCGACGTGAGAGATACATTAGAAGAGCAAAGGACAGTACATTGTGCTGCCAAATGCATCAAGTTAAAATGTTATGTTATTTTATGTTATATTAGGTGTACCTATTAAGCACATGTTCACCAAAGGCATCTTGGCACTGGAGAAGAGAGAGGAACAGTGTTCAAACTGCAACAGCGCTAAAATAAATGAGTTTTAAGAGCCTTTCTGAAGGCAAGGTGCTTTTTCAAATTTTTTAGATGAAGCGGCAGACCATTCCAGAGTCGGGGTGCTGCAACAGAGAAGGCTCGCCCACCAAAACATGAACAGCAAAAGGCTTGAACAACAAGTACGCCAGTTGAAGCTGGCCGCAGAGACCGCAATGGAACATAGCGTAGGAATTTAGCACACAGATTTTCCGGCCCTTGGGTCTGGAGGCCACGTTAAACCAAGCACAAAGTTTTAAAAACAATGCGCTGGGCAACCGGCAACCAATGAAGGGTCCACAACACCGGGGAGATGTGGGCACCATAAGGGGAGCCGTTGGCAACCCTAGCAGCCATATTCTGTAACTGTTGCAGCCGCTGAATGAGTCCCTTACGTTGGGATAAATAAAGGGAGTAACAATAGTCTAAAAGACTAGGCAAGAGCAGCGACAACAGGCGGATGGAGATGAGTGGGAACAAAGGGGAGAACCTTCTTAAGAATAGGCAGGTAAAAATGCCCTGCTTTGCATACAGCGGCAACCTGGGGCTCCATGGAGAAAATGGCCGTGATTATTACTCCCAAATTTCTAACCTTATCAACAGGAATCGGAAGGGGACCCAAAGATGAAGGCCAAAGGGAAGACACCCAAAGTGAAGGGTCAGGGGGGATCCCACCACCAACACCTCAGTCTTATCCCCATTCAACTTCAGCCAATTGCAGTTTATCCAATCTACGACGGCTGTCAGACATCTCATCAGGCACGACAACATCTCAGCCTGATCGATATCCAGTCGGATCAGGATCTAGGTGTCGTCGGCATATGAGTAACATCTGACGCCGAAGGAGCGGATGAGTCACAAAAGAGGACAGATGTAGATATTGAAGAGAATGGGGGACAGGGCGGAACCTTGAGGGACACCACAAAGAAGAGAGAAAATAGAGGAAAGAAATGGGGGAAGTGAAAGAGTCTGAGTTCTGTCGGCCAGGAAGGAGGCAAACAAGGCGTGAACCTGGCCCGAGATTCTGACTTGGGCCAGGCTGCCGAGCAGGATGCAGTGATCGACAGTGTCGAATGCTGCTGACAGATCTAATAGAATCAGGACACCCACCCCACCTGTGTCAACTAGCCTGAACATATCATCCAGAACCGAAACGGTCTCGGTCTACCGACCTGGCCTGAACCCAGATTGGTCAGGATCGAAAAGCCCAGTAGACTCCATAAAAGATCACATTTAAACACAGATACAGATATAATCAATGTTTTAACTCAAAAACTGCACATTTACATTTACATATCAAAGAAGACCAAAATCAAAAAAGGCCTGCAGGGGTTAAAACCTGGGTAATGATGGTTTGTAACAGTAGCACTTATCTGGTATGCCACCGCTGTAACCCAAAAATGTTCCCAACGTGCGCATCACTGCTTTAGCCAAGCGAACCCAGCACATTTGTTACAGTCCTGTTTAGGTGTAAAACCCACTCAACTATCTGTCCCCTGCGGTGGAAGAACACACCAGCCATATCCTGGAGGGAATATTGAAAGGGATAGCGGACATCCCAACTACCCTGGAAGAAAGATGGCTGTTGATAAATGCTACAGTACCCAGCGCTGGCCAATGGGCCGGCGCTTGCTGGACCAAGATCCGGCATCAAAGCTCTAGCCGGATCTCAGGATCTGGCTTGCCTCTGCCTCAGCCCCCGGCAAACAACCCACACAATGCCCGATTAAAGCATAATTACACCACACCGGGCCACACACAATACAAGAACCACAGGGGGCTCTGTTGCTGAGTTTGTTTGTTCGTGTCAATTGAGCCTTCTGCTGGTCTTGTATTGTGTGTGGCCCAGCGCGCCGCTCTTGAGCAATAGTAAAGGGTGCTTTGCCTCCAGCTCGCTGCCATGCAAACTTAAGTATCGGTCGATACTTAAGTTTGCATGACAGTGAGCTGGAGGCAAAGTGCCCTTTGATGCTCACCTACTGCTGGAGGCCCTGCACCAGCTCCCTCGTTGCTGTGGGGGATCGGACGGGGCACAATAGTGCTACCACTAGCACCATCTGTGGAGAGAATCAAGATAGCATTGTAAAGGAAGGTGTTGCTCATCGAGCCCTAGGAATACATCTGCACACTTTGTGAGTCCCCATCTAAATGAACAATAAAATAAATTAAATTAAAAATAAATCTGTCAAACACATCGTCCATTGTAACTCCCTGCCTGCCTACACGTTGCTCCATACCTCAAAGGCCCCCGCATGTGGTAGCCCGTCCCTTTATAGGGATAGTGTGGCAAAGGGGTAAGGTGGGATGTCCGAACAGAGGGCATTTATAGGGTTTGGGGGCTGGGCGTGGTCTGGTGCCCATGGTGTGAGGAGGTAGAAGCACTGAGCTCTGGCTGAGATCCTATAACACGATCCTGTAACGGTGGACAGAAGGCACTATCACTGAAAATAAGGGAGTTCCGAGAAAGAAAAAGCGCCTCCCAACTTCGCTCCAACAACTCTGAGTAAAATCGGACCTGAGGAAGACAACTGAGCCCTCCTGAACTGGTCCCCCTGGAGCCGCACAAAATGGCGGGCCCGATCGGGAGCCTCTGCAGCTAAAGGGGGGGAATGGCAGAGCGCTGCTGCAATCCTACCGTGTGGGAAGCCGCCTGGAGAGAATCGCGACAACCCGATCAGACGGTGAGGCACACAGTGTCGGGCAAAGAGAAGGAAGCCGCTTGAGCACCGCCAACGCACTAAAGCGGACGCGGACCTCCCTGGGCCACTGAGACCGGGAGGCGAAACATCAAGCAGCGGCGCAAGAGACAGCGGGATCAGCATTGAGACTGATACCATGACGGAGAAGAGCGAGCCACGCTCTGGAGAAGCATAAAGAGATCCGGACATAACAAGGTGCCCTGGAGATTACGCGGAGACAGAGAGGATTCCCTCGAGCAGCAGAGCAACACACCAAGGAGAGAGACGAGGTGAGACACAGGACGCAGGACACCATCAGCGGAATAGAGGACAATTGGAGTGGAAATACGACCAGAGAAGTACAACACTAGCCGGCGGCACCGTCGCAAAGGAGGTGAGAGATGAATCCATGGGGTGCAACTAACAGCCTCGCAGAGTAAATAGTCTTAACAGCGGGCAGATGCCAGAAGTGAAAATTAGGCATTAACTTACCACGATGGTTGGGGTACACCCCGCCAACTAGACCAACAAGAACACGCAAGCGCTGGGTAGCTTGGGTACAGGGCAGTAGGCCAGTAAAAGCAAGCGAACCCACCAAAACTGCACCCCATCCGCCCTAAGATACCTCACAAGATTGGACCCACACACTACTGAAACAACACACCCTCAATGATCCAGAGGACAATGGGGTAAGCAACACTACAACCCCAAATGAATAGGAGAGACTGGCGGACTGGCCTGGGGTGGACCCAGGACTAGAAGCAAGAACGATGAGAAGTCGAACAATCCCTGGTGAAGAATAATCAACGAAAACTGAAGATAGTAAGATGGGAAGGTGAGCCGGCGCGAAAAGAAAGCACATGAACAGGACACTGGGGAGATTGACCACTTGGATCAACACAGGAGACAAACTAAAGTACACAACCCATGTGCACTCCATAGCTGCAAAAGCCCACATTACTGCACTGTGAACCAAAAGGCAGAGCTGAAATAAACCTGCCTCCCCAGGCGTGGAGAAGTTGAAATGCGCAGCAGGGGGTGCAACACTATCACCCCACTCCGCACAAACGTGCAACAAGCCAAACAATAACAGGCCAGACCGAGTGGCCCCAGTGCTGCGCAAGACCAGCCACGAGTAAACAGAGCACTGACAAAAAATGGCTGGGGCTCAACCTGAATACCTACTGAACTAAGTGGGAAATGCTGGCAGCGACCCACGAACACCCCAAACACCAGAACTACATCACAAGTAGCGCTCAACACCAACATGTCATCTTCCAGAAATAAAGGGAAGACAACTATAATGGACTTGTTTGCCGCAACTAAGCCCAACACCACATCGCAAACCGAGACTCCTGGAACTGAAACCCAGAAAACAACGGATGGGGCCAACAAAGACAGTAAAGTATTGGAAGCCATAGCTGCGCTGAGAACCTTTATAGACACTAAAATCGAAGAGGTAAAGAATGACATGCAGCTTGTGCGCCAGGACGCCCGCAACCTAAGGGAGAGGGTCACTAATGCAGAAACAGCACTCCAAGAAACAACAGAGAGCACAGTGGACCTGAAAATCAGAGTAGCTGAGTTAGAAAAGACAGTGGTCATGCTGGAAGCAAGATCTGAGGATGCAGGAGGGCATGCTAGATGCAGCAACATAAGGATACTGGGGTTACCCGAAGGGCCAGAGGGACCAAACCCAACAGGCTATGTCGAAACTCTACTACAGCAAGAAATTGGAGCGAGCCGACTGACACAGGGCTTCGCTGTTGAAAGGGCTCACCGATCCCTCCAGAAGAGACAACCGCCAGGCTCATACCCCCGCCCGATAATTGCAAATATCCTCAATTTCCAGGACAGGTAGTCTATCCTCAAATATTCCAGAGAAGGTGGAATGATAGAACAAGACAACTCCAAAATAACCATCTACCCTGACTACACACCAGCAGTACAGAAAAAAGAGAGAGAAACTCTTTTGTTCCAATCAAGGCCAGGCTCAGACAGCTGAAGTTGAAATACATGTTGCTCTACCTGTCTAGACTGAAGGTGATACACAAGGGGCATGCAATATTTCTGGAAACACCGGCACCAGCCACCATGTGGATGGAGCACAACAACCTAGCGGATGATAGGATGAGGAAGCGACCACCTGAAAATAGGAAAAAAATGTAAAAAATACAATTTTGTGCCAGAAATGTAACCGACAGGGGAATCACATCTACTCCCTTCTTTCTTTCCCCTAATGTAGGAGCAACATAAGTATGCAAAATGACCACCGGAACAACATGATACAGCAAGACGGCTGAGGGACATGCTCGGCCTCCCCAACTGAGCACATAGTCCTAACCCACGGACCGATTAGTGAGGGCCTGTTGCCAGCACAAGACTACTCACGCTCGAAACCCAGAATGGGACTAGACAGCACGAGGGCGCCTGAGCGCTGGCAGGGAAACGCAGCTGCTGGGCGCAACTGTTTGGTTTATGTTTATTGTTACACTTGTTATACTGTCTACATGCTGCAAATAAATGGTGGGAGAGGGGGCATACATCTCAGAGACAACAGAGCTAAGGAGGGGCCCAACCTGGAGGGAGAGACCACAACCTGGGAATGCAAGCCAGACGAGGGAGGAAGCTGACTAGCGGGACGGTAAGATATGACCATGTCTACCCAGCTTAGAATAATGACATGGAATGCGAGGGGATGAGCTCATACCTGCGAAGAAACCAGATCAAATCCTTTTTACAGAGAAAGAAAATATTGATAGCCCTACTCCAGGAAACACATCTCACGGCAGAGGCCACGTCCAAACTGAAAGAATGCTGGGAGAAAGGGGGCAGGTGAAGGGAGCACCCTACTCTAAATATGCGAGAGGAGTATTCACGTGGGTGAGCCCAGAGGTACCATTCCAGCTGCTGGGAACCAAAGCTGATAAAGAGGGCAGATACTTGGTAATGTGGGGGGTAGTTGAACAAATCAAAGGTGTTACACAACCTCACAGGCGTTAAATACAATGGTTGACCACTTGGATCTGGTTGACGTCTGGCGGGAACTACACCCCACGGTCAGATGTTACTCACACTACTCATCCCCACACAGCCTATACACTGGGATAGATTACCTTCTTATTGACAGGGATCAAATGCCACAAGTAGAATCCGCACAATATCTAGCCAGATCAATATCAGACCACTCCCTCTTACTTCTGCAATGGAAAACCAAAGGACCCGACCCCCTATCCCGCTGTGGCGCATGCCCACAGAAGCACTCACTGATCAAGCGTTCAGTGAAGAACTTGGAGAGAAACTAGAGGAATTTGTACAAATTAACAAAGGCAGCGTGGACCGATGGGGCACGCTATGGGAAACAATGAAAGTGGTGACACGGGGGAAGTAATAGCGGGAGCAGGGGGTGTCTGGAAACAATTAAAAAAGAACTGGAGGGCCAGGAAGAGGAAATAAAGCAGTTGGAAACCAACACCCAGAACACTAGCGCAGACGAGACAAAATTGAAAGAGATTAGAAATAGATGCCAAGAGGCATGGGGACGGCTATCCAAATTCAATTACACAACACGCACCAACAGGGCACACAAAGAGGCAGACAAGCCAAGCAGGCTAGCAAGCGAGAGCACGTGAAACACCTACCAACTGAACTAAAAGACGAGAGCGGGACAGTACATAAGACACAACTATCGATCAATGACACTTTTGCTGCTTTCTACTCTAAACTCCATGCCCACGACATCCAGGTGCCGAAAGAGGATATTAAGGACACACTAGAAGAGATAAGACTGGCCAAGCTAAGCAAAGAGTAGAGAGAGGCACTAGATGAGGCTATCACCACCGAAGACGTAACGGAGACCTTCAGATCTCTAGCCACATGTAAGATCCCGGGTAGCGATGGCCTACCACCAGAATTCCATAAGTCCTACGAGCCAACCCTAACTCCACTGTTAGACAAAGTATTTATGGAAGCGTATGAGTCTAGGACCCTACCAGAAAGTATGAGGGAAACACTGATAGCCCTGATACTCAAGCCAAACAAACCTGCAGAAGACTGCAACTTGTACCGCCCACTGGCGATGTTAAACTATGACAGTAAGATATTGACCACCATATTGGCCAAGTGATTGGCGAGAGTGGTGGGAGCCCTAATCCATGAAGACCAAAATTGATTTGTACCAGGCCGCAACATAACGGCCAACCTAAGATGTCTCCAACACATCATGGCACAAACTCTAGAGAGCGAGGAACAGATGGCAATATTATCGTTGGCCGCCATCAAGACGTTCGACTCCATATATTGGGAATTAAGGTTGTGGGGGAGTTCGGGTTTGGAGAGGGTTTTATGAGATGGGTTAAAGTGATATCCACCGCCCCAACGGCTAGAGTGAAGACTGGGAGAATGGTGTCGAAGGCGTGGGCGATACAGAGAGGCACCAGACAAGGCTGCCCGCTATCACCCATGCTATACATCCTGGGGCTCGAGCCAATAGCTATCTACCTTAGGAAGCAGCTCTTTGATGCAGGGATAAAGGTTGGGGGCAGATATAATATAATATCCCTCTACGCTGACGACGTTCTACTATACCTGAGAGATCCACACATCAACTCCCCGATAGTACTAGAGATTCTAGACAACTACGCGCGTTACTTGGGGATACAGTTCAGCAAACAAAAGTCCTGTGCCTTGCCGCTAGCATGGTTACGGGGGTTGAACACAGCAGACTTACCTAAGGTGGGAATCCGATGGCAGCCAGAAATGTTCAGGGACCTGGGGGTCAACATCAAACACACACCAGAGCTCACTCATGAATGCAACACGGTGGCTGTAATGAACGGTTTACGCATATCCATGAGGTTCTTGTCCAAGCTGCCACTATCTATGATGGGTAGGGCGGCGATCACCAAGATGATCATACTCCCGAGATTCCTGTACTATTTCCAGAACGTATGCTACTATATTGGGTCACCCTTCTTCAGAAAGCTGGAGGTATTGCTTAGAGAATTCTTATGGGGGCCGACCCGACATAAACTGCCCCTAACCATACTGACACTACCACACAAGGAAGGGGGGATACAACTACCAGATCTTGAGAAGTATTACCTGGTGGCACAGCTTAGACATTTAACGAGATGGCTATCGGATGAAGCCACAGCCAAAACCAGCCTCTTGCAACAATTGATAGCCCTGGCACACCTCCAGGAAATAATATGAAATCCACCACTAGACCTAGCACATACACCCATGATCGTAACCTTGGCAGACAGGTGTGGAACAGAACCAGATTGGCGCCTCACTTAAAGCACCCCTACTCACCCGACACACCAATGGTAGCATATGTATGTAAGGTGCTTGCTGACATACCTGCAATGAGAAAATGGGAAAAGGTGGGATTGTACACCTGGGGAGACATGTTTGACAAAGGAGTCTTTAGGGACTTTGATGCGCTACACGCACATGAGGGACTGGCAAAGGGACAATTTTTATGGTACCAACGTATCAAACACACTGCCAAAGGGAAATGGGATACATGGCCGGAAAAGCCAGCACCGAGCCCTATACTGGAAGAGATGTACAATTTAAGCGATGGCTGGAGGCGTGTTTCCAGATTATATGGCCAACTAACGGACAGGCCCAACCCCCGCAGCGCCACACTAAAAGAAAAATGGGAGAAGGACGTAGGAGTCACTGTAACTGAGAAAGAAGGGGAGCGGGTACTGATACATCCAAAAGAGGTGTCCAGGAACACCAGATTCAGACTAATCCAGCTGAACGTCCTATTTAGGACCTACATGACCCCTCTTAGAGTCGCAAGCTTCAACAAACAAACTCGGCCGAAGTGCCCCAGGTGCAGCAATGAAGAGGCTGGTATAATGCACATGTTCTGGTGCTGCCCCAAAACACAGAGCTTCTGGGCTAAAATTGAACGAACCTGCAGAAAGGCAGGAGTGAACAGATACAACTGGCCCCCTAAAGAGTGCCTATTGGGCACATACCCCAGACTGAGTAAGCATAAACACATAGTGAAACTAATGGACCTGATGTGCATTCTAGCAAAAGGGGCAATTGCAATGGCATGTAAAACACCTGGAGGACCAAATTATGAGCTATGGTACAAAGAGCTGGAGAGATGGGCTGCAGCGGAGACCAATGCTTGGAACACAGGATCAAGGGGTCTGAAGGCGACATAAGCGCCACGTTTGAAGCATGGAAAGTCCCAATAAGGGACATGCCTCCCTGAAAACTGTACAAAAAACATTACACAATTGCATCACAACATGAGGTGAACACTGAAGGACCGCCCAGAACAGGTACCTCCACAATAAGCACTTTAATACCAGAACCACCACACCACCTAAATAACAGCTGCTACGACTTTACTTCAGCAATAAAGACAGTCACTGTTGTTTGTTGTTTAATGTTTAACTGTTGTTAGATACCAGTATTACAGTCATTATAAAATAAAATAATTACAGCAATGCAAAAACCTAACACTGTATGTTCAATTACAAATGCAAATAAAATACTTAAAAAAAAAATAGGGCTTGCCACAAAAAGCAACAACACAGGCAAAAGTAGAATTTAATGAAAGCAATTCAGAGTGGTGGAACTTTGTTGAAAAAACCAAATCAAGTCCACCTTTAGAAAAAGTATTGAAGGATTATTTAGGGAAATGAGCTTTGCAAATTACGACATGTCGCTCCTAACCAGTTGAGCTAACCCAAGTAAAAAAGGAAGATCTTCCTGGAATCATTCTGTAGTCATCCGATGACTCCATCCTAGAGTCATCCATGGCCAGTCCAGGGAGATCGTCCGAAACCATCCTGAAGTATGTTTATGGGCCGAAATATTTAAATGAGATGACTCTAGAGTTATCACAGAAAATACTCCAGGATGAGGTCTGATTACTTCTAGTGATGACCTTGTATTACTCGAGGATGACCCCATGACAACTTCAGGATGTGTGGGGATTACTCCAGGATGACACCACGATGAACTTCAGGATGGGTGGAGATTACTCCAAGATGACCCCATAGTAACTTCAGGATGGGTTGGGATTACTCAGGATGACTCTATGACAACTTCAGGATGGGTGGGGATTACTCCAGGATGACTCCATGACAAATTCTCTATGGCTGGGATTACTCCAGGATGACTCCACGACAACTTCAGTATGGGTGGGGATTACTCCAGGATGGTTCAATGAGAAAATTAGGATGGGTTTGGAATTGTGAATGATTATTGCAGACAACTCTAGAATGAATTTAAATTACTTCAAGATGCTTCCTAAAGATTTAGGAAAAGGGTTTTCATTACCCCAGGATGTATTCTTTGTGATTAAGACGGGTGGTATTACTTTAGGGCGGGTCTAGTTAGAGTTAAGCAATACGCCCGAGCCACGGGGGCAAAACTGAGTCAGGTAATGCCCCGGGGCACATAGCTACATGAGGGACGTAACGAAGGCCCCGGGGCATTACCTGACTCGGTAATGGGTGGGGATTACTCCAGGATGGTTCTATGAGAAAGTTAGGATGGGTTTGTAATTGTGAATGATTATTGCAGACAACTCTAGAATGAATTTAAATTACTTCAAGATGCTTCCTAAAGATTTAGGAAAAGGGTTTTGATTACCCCAGGATGTATTCCTTGTGATTAAGACGGGTGGTATTACTTTAGGGCGGGTCTAGTTAGAGTTAAGCAATACGCCCGAGCCACGGGGGCAAAACTGAGTCAGGTAATGCCCCGGGGCACATAGCTACATGAGGGACGTAACGAAGGCCCCGGGGCATTACCTGACTCGGTAATGGGTGGGGATTACTCCAGGATGGTTCTATGAGAAAGTTAGGATGGGTTTGTAATTGTGAATGATTATTGCAGACAACTCTAGAATGAATTTAAATTACTTCAAGATGCTTCCTAAAGATTTAGGAAAAGGGTTTTGATTACCCCAGGATGTATTCCTTGTGATTAAGACGGGTGGTATTACTTTAGGGCGGGTCTAGTTAGAGTTAAGCAATACGCCCGAGCCACGGGGGCAAAACCGAGTCAGGTAATGCCCTGGGGCACATAGCTACATGAGGGACGTAACGAAGGCCCCGGGGCATTACCTGACTCGGTAATGCCCCCCTGGCGAGGGGCTTATTGCTATTAGTACCCCGGCCCATAAGCCCGGGGTACTAAAAGTATTTTTGTTCTGTTCCAAAATGCTCTGGCATTTCGGATCAGAAAAAAAAATGTAACAAAATGGCCACCGGGGAAGGGAAAACAAAGTCTGTTTTACCTTTCCATGGCGGCCATTGAAAAAAAGTTAACAAAAAAATGGCCGCCATGGAAAGGAGATAAGGGACTACGTGTAGTACATTCTTCCTTTCCATGACGGCCTGTTGCGTATCGGGAGCGGACACGCTGGGGACAGAAGTGTTTCCAGTGCATCCGCTCCCGAAATGCACCAGACAGAAGGTAAGTGGGGTTGGAAGGGTAAGGAGGGGATTGGGGGGGGCACAGGGAGGGAAAACACTTACCTCGATCCCCGGTGAGGGAAGATGGCAGCCTCCAGCCGTGTGGTGGCTCGAAGTGGGGATTACCCCGTTCCAAGCCTCCTCATTGGCTGAGTGACTGCCACACGACGGGGCTATGAAAGAAGGTAGGGATTCAAGAGATTCCCGGTCGGGTAAAGCCCTGGCGAGGGCCAATCAGATTGATTGTTACATTCTGATTGACCCTCGCTGGGTACTAATTATGAATAGTGTACTGAGAAATCTCAAGGGAATTCGCAATCATCACCTTCCATCTTTGCCTTTTACGCTAGAGCACCCAAATGTTGCTAACTAAGTTCTCTGATTGTGTGTACAAAACTACAAATCCACCTCACAATGTCACAAATCCACCTGTAAACTCCCTCATTTCAGTTCTCATCTCTGGCTAACATGGCATCACACCCAATAAACTCCCACAATTACAAAGCACTGCACTAAAATACACAACACTTTCAGCGACCAAAACAGAATCTGTTAACGGTCTGCCTACACGAGACCGCCGACTGTCACTTCAACCAATATCACTGTGAGCAGCTATCAATTAGTTCCACCATTCACCACACACAACAACAACAACAACATTTGCTGACCCCAACAGAAATCATAGACCATACCCAACAGCACAAAAACATGTACCATTTACAAGTTGGCACCAACCTACAAATTCACCAGATCAACCATGTAGTTCTACACACAAGTGCACTTGCATCTTCACTTTCACACAGCAGCATGTGAACTCTACACACACACACACACCTAACCTATACTTGTATGGTTTCACCACAGTAATCAGTAACTGTGAGGCAATCTTTTAAAGATGAACATTGTTGTACATTACGTGGCGATTAGTAAGATCACTTGCATTAGGGTGTAACTAGTTTACATTAGGATAGTAAAATACTGTGCAGGTATAAATTGCTGTGGCTATAAGATGTCTTGAATCAAACATAGGCACAAAATGTATTCAACATTTTTTTATTTACCAAATGCAGTTCAACGGCATAGCTGTATTCTATAAGAATAAAAACCAATTGCAAAAATACAAATAAAAATCAACCATTCTGCATTTCGAAAAGGTGGAGTCTTCTTTTGGACTCTTCTGGCATTGCAGATTTTGGTGGCAAGCTTTCTTCTTATCAATCTGCAGTCCACAGTAGGCCAACTCTTGGCCATGCACACAGATCTCAAAAATTCTACAAAAAAAGAAAGGATACATGTATATACATGGACATCTGAATAGGCACTCAGACCCCAACCACAGAGCCACACCCATACAGACACTCCTCCCCCACACACTCAGCCCCTCACACAGCATCTAGCTACCCCAACGCACACACAGCACCCATGGCCCAAATCAGCACACAGCCCCCACACACACACTGCACCTAGGCGCCTCAACTGCCCCCACCATTCTCCCCAATAGCCTCCCACTAATTTTCCACAAGTGCCCCCAACCCTCTTTTCCCCCAACTGTTCCTCCAACCCTCTTCTCACACAATTTCCCAGCGCATGCTCACACAGCCACCCCCCTGACATACACAGCCCTCCCCCTGTTCCCAAATAACCCCTTTCTGCCCCACCCTCTCCTTCCGCAACTACCCCTTTCTACCCCCACCACTCCAACTGCCCCTACCATCTGCTCCGCCAGACACAGTATCTCCCACCCATTTACACACACACAAAACCTCAGCCCCACAACACACACACTCAGAACCCAAGCCCCCATACACATACCCCAGTACATAAACTCATAACCCCTCAACTACCCCCATTCTCCAAAAGTGTAGAACATGTCCATCTGCTAATGAATACCGTCTGCTTCACATTGTACAAGGGCTAGCTTGCACCGACTGTTGACCAGCAGCTGCACACTACCAGCAGTATTTCCAGAGAGTAATTAACCAGATGCCGTGCACACGTTCATCAGGCAGGCGCTGCCCGAGCACATGTGGAGCGCATCCATATAAACACATCAGTCCCCTATCCTGAATAAATAAGCCTACGAGCTACACGAAACACTCCTCCGAACACCCAGTTTCACCCAACTCCTCTTCAAAGGAAAGAAAATTACCTCTGGTTAATCCAAGTTACTCCAATCGTTTGTGCTCCGATTCCCCACGACGGCTGCCATGATTGCAGTGACCTTTCTTCTCTCCCAGGTAGAGACAGCAGCAACATAAAGAAAGACCTCAGTGTGGCATTCAGACAGAGATGAAAGACTCACCATGTCCTATATGAATGCTTACTGTTTTATCTCTGTTTGCGCTCAGCTGTTCTCTTTCTGCCTTTGGAATATGCTCTGCTCATAGGCCCAGATTGGAAAAAAAGAAAAAAAGGTAAAGTTGCCCCTCTTATGCTCACCAAGAGCTTTAGGTTTCCTCATGACCTGGTCATCTATATCTGTTCTTCACTGTGAAATCTGCGACTTAGAGTTTTGTGTTTTACACTTTATAAATATAGTCTGACAAAGCAAAGAAAGGGACTGCATGCCATACCCAGACCCATGCATAGGAAAAGCATAGAACTCAACAAACCATAATTGTATTTTTTTGAAGACATGTAAGGCATTTTTTAATTATATTTAGTTGTGGTTCAGAATGGCTTTGTGATGTGGTTGTAAATCCTGTGACATAGTTTTGATGTTTCTGTGGTTGCAATTGTAAAGCACTGTTTGTCTCACCTTTTGGTAGCACAAGCCCAACCCAAAACATGGCTCTGCCAGTTGCTTAGGAATGCAGTATTGAAAAGGTCAAGTTTCCAGTACTATCATATTTAAAGGAGACTCAGAACGTTATAATATTATGAGGTCTAGGAATGTATCCACGTTTGGTTCCTCCTCTTCGGATGTTGTCCCCGGAAAGAGATTGGACTCTGGTCTGTAATGCATGCAGCAACATGACTAGTAGGTGCATGTCTGCAGCTGCATGTGATTTTTTTTCATGTGTGTTTTTATTTGAAACAAAAGTCAAATGGGATTTTTCACCCAACAGTCTCAAGCTTTACCTATTTGTCCCATTGAGGATGGGGAGTACTTGCTTTTGACTGAGATGGCAAAGAATTCTCACCCATGGGGTGCATGCTATGTTTAAGCATCTGGCTTCCACTTTGGTCCAACGTAGTTTCAGGCTTTACCCATGCCACATTGGGGATTGTGAGGTAGTGGGTGTCTGCTTGACTGGGATGGCAAAGGATTCTCACCCCGGGGGTGCATACTATGTTTAGGCATCTGGCTTTCACGTTGGCGCAACATAGTCTCAAGCGTTATCCTTGCCACACTGTCGATTGTGAGGTATTGGGTGTCTGCTTGACTGGGATGGAAAAGGATTCTCACCCAGGGGGTGCATGCTATATTTAGGCATCTGGCTTTCACTTTGGGGCAACATAGTCTCAAGCGTTTACCCTTGCCACACTGGGGATTGTGAGGGTGCTGGGATACCTGATTTTGACGGGGATGGCAAAGGATTCTCACCCAGGGGTTGCATGGTATGTTTAGGAGTCTGACTTCCACTTTGGCACAAAATTGTGTCAAGCTTTACCCTTGCCTCACTGGGGATTGTGAGGTTGCTGGGTGCCTGCTTTTGACTGGGATCGCAAATGATTCTCACCCAGGGGGTGCATGCTATGTTTAGGAGTCTGGCTTCCACTTTGGCACAGCATAGTCTCAAGCTTTACCCTTGCCACACTGCGGATTATGAGGGTGCTGGGTGCCTGCATTTAACTGGGATGGCAAAGGATTCTCGCCCATTGGGGGCATGCTATGTTTAGGTGTCTGGCTTCCACTTTGGCCCAACATAGTCTCAAGCTTTACCCTTGACAGATTGGGGATTGTGAGGTAGTGGTGTCTGGCTGACTGGGATGGCAAAGGATTCTCACCCAGGGGGTGCATGCTATGTTTAGGCGTCTGGTTTCCACTTTGGCCCAATGTAGTCTCAAGCTTTACCCTTGCCACACTGTCGATTGTGAGGTATTGGGTGTCTGCTTGACTGGGATGGAAAAGGATTCTTACCCAGGGGAGCATGGTATGTTTAGGAGTCTGGCTTCCACTTTGGCACCAAATAGTGTCAAGCTTTACCCATGCCTCACTGGGGATTGTGAGGTTGCTGGGTGCCTACTTTTGACTGGGATGGCAAAGGATTCTCACCCACAGGGTGCATGCTATATTTAGGAGTCTGGCTTCCACTTTGGCACAGCATAGTTTCAAGTTTTACCCTTGCCACACCGGGGGATTATGAGGGTGCTGGTTGCCTGCATTTGACTGGGATGGCAAAGGATTATCACCCATTGGGGGCACGCTATGTTTAGGCATCTGGCTTCCACTTTGGCACAACATAGGGCCCAATTCATGGAATTATTTGCACGGTTCAAAGTGACTTTTCAATGCTAATAAGTGATTTTGCACTGCCGACACAAACCCTGATTCATGGAACTGTGCAAAGTGTATTTCTGCAGTGCAAAGTCAGTGCAATGTCATTTTGTACTGCAAAAATGACTTTGCACTGACTTTGCACTGACCTTGCACTGCAAAAATACACTTTGCACAGTTCCATGATTCAGGGTTTGTGTCAGCAGTGCAAAGTCGCTTTTCAGCAGTGCAAAGTCACTTTGAGATGTGCAAAAAGTTCCATGAATCGGGCCCATAGTCTCAAGCTGTACCCTTGCCTCATTGGGAATTTTGAGGTTGCTGGGTGCCTACTTTTGATGGGGATGGGAAAGATTCTCACCAAGGGGGTGCATGCTATGTTCAGGGGTCTGGCTTCCATTTTGGCCCAACATAGTCTCAAGCGTTACCCTTGCCACACTGGGGATTGTGAGGTTGCTGGGTGCCTACTTTTGACTGGGATGGCAAAGGATTCTCAGCCAGAGGGTGCATGTTATGTTTAGGAGTCTGGCTTCTATTTTGGCACAGCATAGTCTCAAGTTTTACCCTTGCCACACTGGGGATTATGAGAGTGCTGGGTGCCTGCTTTTGACTGGGATGGCAAAGTATTCTCACCCATTGGGGGCATGCTATGTTTAGGCATCTGGCTTCCACTTTGGCCCCGCATAGGGCCCAATTCATGGAATTTTTTGCACGGTTCAAAGTGACTTTTCAATGCTAATAAGTGATTTGACACAAACCCTGATTCATGGAACTGTGCAAAGTGTATTTTTGCAGTGCAAAGTCAGTGCAATGTAATTTTGTACTGCAAAAATGACTTTGTACTGACTTTGCACTGACCTTGCACTGCAAAAATACACTTTGCACAGTTCCATTATTCTCCAGCATTGGATCTTTCATGGATTCACATGCTTTGAATATTCCCCGTCGTCAGGCTGGGAATCCCCGGTACATTATATAGACCCTTTCCCGTAGGAAAACTTTTTCGACGCTTATGCGTCCTATCCACCTCGTTTTGTATCATGCGTGCCCGTGCCGTCAGGACGTCATGATATAAATACAGGCCCCGCCCCCGCGCTCCCTCAGATTTCAACCGTCTTTCAAAGCAGTGGGATCTTCGTGTTACTACTAGTGATAACTAGATTGTTTTTTTGTCTGTTTCGCGTAAGCGAAGTTCAAATCTGGAGAATTATGTCTGGAAAGGCGTTATTTCGCCCATGTGCAACCTGTGGCCTCAAAAAGGTTTATGAAGGAGACGGCCACATGGACTGTATCTACTGTCTCCACCCGCACCACACGGCGGATACATGTGAGATATGCCAGGGTTTCTCCCAAAAAACCCTTAAGGACCGTAAAAGAAGGCTGGTCGACTGGCTTAATGACGGAGCGGGTGCCTACCCGGCTTCGGAAGTTGGCTCCACGGCCTCCAGGAGCAAGTCGGAGCCTCCATCGAAGAAGGTGCGGCCAGCAGAAATTCGCCCTGAGGACAAGCATAAGGGGAAACATGCTGGATCCTCCTCATCTCATAAAAAGCCCTCCTCCTCCTCATCATCTAAGACGGAGAGGCTGGCGCTGTCTAAATCCTCCTCAGGGGACCGTCCCAGGTCTTCCGTGAGTCGAGAAGCTTCAGCCGGGAAGTCGGCATCAAAATCGACAACGAAGTCTAAAGGCTCGACGACGACGACTTCCTCGTCGACCTCGGTGTCATTGACGATGCCTATTACCGTTCAAGCAGCAGCGGTTGGGATTCCTTCGTCGACGGAAACTCAGTCTATGGCTTGGCTGCCTGAGGTCTATGACCCGATCCCCCCTGAGGTCTTACTGCAGCCAGACACGGCCTGCTCGGCGGAAGGGGAAGGTGACATGGTTCTGCAGCCATTGGATTTAGGCTTACGGCCTTCCACGTCGACGACGACGGCGACGAGTGCGAGCGGGGGTATGGTACCTATATCATCCACGTTGCTGAACCCCCAGACAGTTTTGTCTCTGGATGTGCTTAATACTCTTCAGAAGCTACTACAGCGGCTGGATACCCAGTTCCCTCAACCTGGGACGTCATCGTCACTTCTGTCTGTACCTTCCGTCGACGAGCAAACTTGTACGGCTCGCTCGTCGACGAATCACCCATCGGCTCCCCAGGCGGTAAAAGATCGTCCTCGAGCTCAGGAGGAGGGTGAGTTGTCGGAGTCCGACTCTATACATGATGACTCTGGGTCAGACATCTCCCTGTCACCGTCGAGGGACCCGACATGGAATTCGGATGTAGAATTGGAGTCTACGAGGAGCCAGACACAGCCATCTCCCCCTGATGATGTGGGAGCCTTCCATGCAATGATGGGGAAAGCGTGTTCCGAATTCGGCTTGATTCCTGAGGAGCAGAGGAAAGACTGTTTCCTTTTTGACCATATGGGTCAAAGGAGAAAATCGGTATTTGCCATCCCAATCCTTGACCACGTGTGGCAAGAAGGTCTCAAAACGATGCGCCATCCGTTCTCGGAACCAGCCATAAAGGGACGGATCGAGAAAAAGTTTAAAGCTCCGGAGTCCACTCCAAAATGTCTAACATCACAGCCTTTGTCTGACTCGGTGGTGTCGGCGGCAGCAGCTAGGAAGGCCAGGGTCCAGCAAAAATGTTCAACGCCACCGGAAAGCGAGGCTAGGAGGCAGGACGCATTTGGAAAGAAGGTGCTCTCGGTCGGAGCGACGACAGTAAGAGCAGCCAATTCCTTAGCGATCGTGTCACGATATGATAGGGAAATGTGGCACAAATTAGCCCCTATCCTAGAACACCTGCCAGACGAACACCGAAAAGCAGCTATGTTACTGGTGCGGGACGGCGAGGAGGCCTCGAACCACGCTATTAATATCGCAGTGGACCTAGCAGAGTCTGGTTTCAAACAAATCAACCATGGAGTAGTGCTTCGTCGACAAGCGTGGCTCAAATGTACTACTTTCCGTCCTGAAGTACAGTACAAAGTCCTGGACATGCCATGCGAAGGGGAGCACCTGTTTGGCGAAAAGGTTGATGAAGCGCTGAAAGGGATGAAAGAAGACACGGATACTGCTAGGTCCCTCGGCGCCCTTCAAACGGGTAGAAATTTTCGCTCTTTTCGCCCTTTCAGAGGTGCTTCTGGAAACTCCCGCTTTGGAGCCTCGAGGGACCGTGGATTTAACAGGCCCTCGTACTCTTCACAAGGGTTCAGACGAGCGTCCCAGTCGGCACGTGGAAGCAGGGACTATCAAGCCTCCAGGCGGCGAGGCTCAGGTCTGTCGTCAACGAAGAACAAGCAAACCAGCAACCAATGACGGCCTTCGGAACGTCCTGGGGGGTCGAGTCTCTCATCACTTCGACCGATGGAAATGCATCACCAAAGATCGATGGGTCCTAGACACGATTCGCATGGGTCATGCGCTGCAATTCAAAGACAAGCCTCCGCGTCTTCCTCCTTTATTCTCGACACAGCCCCACCTCCAAATCCTACGACAAGAGGCGGAGCTTATGTTGCGAAAAGGGGCGGTAGAAAGAGTTCCTGTGGCACAGGAAGGCCAAGGAGTTTATTCCAGGTTCTTTGTTGTCAAAAAGCCAAACGGCAAATGGAGGCCCATTCTCGACCTGAGGGTACTCAACAAGTGGCTAAAGAGCCAAAAATTCAAAATGCTAAAACTCCAAGAGGTTATCAGATCGGTGCAACCCATGGACTATCTCTCTTCACTAGACCTTCAGGATGCTTATTTTCACATCCCAATACGCCCACGACACAGGAGATATTTAAGATTCGTCGTCGGGAGAAAGCATTTTCAGTTCAAGGTCCTCCCGTTCGGGCTCAAGTCCTCCCCCAGGACGTTCACCAAGTGCTTGGCCCCTATAGCGGCCCATTTAAGGAAGGATGGTCATCATGTCTATCCATATCTAGACGACTGGCTAATCAGAGGGTCATCCAAGGAACAAACACGAGACAGTCTACGAGCCACAATGTCCATCTTACAGGAACTGGGCTTCGCAATAAACTTCAACAAGTCCTCAGTAGAGCCTTCGAGGACCTTGGTCTTTCTAGGAGCGGAGTTTCATACGCACACAAGCCTGGTGAAACCATCCAGCGAAAGAATTCAGAAACTTCAAAACAAGGCGTCGGAATGGAGCGGCGGTACCAGAGTCTCTGTGCGCAAGTACATGTCCCTGCTAGGGACCATGTCGTCCTGCATTCCGTTAATAAACAACTGCCGTCTGTTTATGAGGCCTTGCCAGGAATTTCTAGCGGACCGTTGGGCACAGAGCAGAGGTCGCTGGTCCGACAGACTGGTCGTCGACGAACAACTAGTTCAAGCACTCGGCTGGTGGAAAGTGTCTACTCACCTAACGAGAGGGATGCCTCTACTGGAACCAGAGTTCCAAAAGACGGTGGTGACGGATGCATCGCTGAGCGGATGGGGAGCTCATCTGGATATGTTACAGGTACAAGGCCAGTGGTCTTTGCAGGAGTCCTCCCTGCATATCAACCTGCTAGAACTGAGAGCAGTGCGATGGGCTCTGAAGTCTTTTCTTCCGCAACTGAGGGACTCGGTGGTGCGTGTCATGACGGACAACACCACTACGATGTTCTACTTGAGGAAACAAGGAGGGACACGTTCCAGGTCCCTATCGACAGAGGCACAGAAAATCTGGCATTGGGCCCTTCAACACAACATACAAATCTTAGCATTTCACCTACCAGGAGTGAAAAACGTGGAAGCCGATGCCCTCAGCAGAGAAATGAACGAAGTTCACGAATGGGTGCTGAACGACCAACAACTTCAACAAGTATTCAAGGAATGGGGACACCCTTCCATAGACCTGTTTGCAACGAAGAACAACAAGAAATGCCATCAGTACGCAAGCAGATGGCCTCAGCAGGGCTCACTGGGGGATGCGTTCTCATTCCCATGGACGAACAAATTCCTGTACGCATTTCCTCCTTTTCCCCTTGTCAGGAGGACGTTGCAATGGATCCTCAGGTACCCATGTCGGGTAATTCTGGTGGCCCCATACTGGGCCAGACAAGTGTGGTTTTCAGACCTACTACACTTAGCGGCGGCGGAACCGATGAGATTCCAGAAGACCCCCGACCTTCTGTCTCGACAGGAGGGTGTCGTTTGGCATCACGACCCGGACAGCCTCAAGTTGACGGCCTGGCTCCTGACTTCGCCGAATTTGGTCGGCTAACGATTCCGGAGGACTGTCGACGTATCCTGCAAGCGGCAAGAGCACCTTCCACAAACGCCTCATACGCGTACAAATGGAAAAGGTTCTGTCAATGGTGTGAGGATCAACCAGGTTTGGCCCCGCAATCGATTAGGCCGGAACAGCTCCTTCCATACTTGCTGTTATTAGCTCAAATGGGCCTGTCGGTGTCGTCAATAAAAGTACACCTAGCAGCCATTTCCAGGTTTACTCGTCGACGGCACTCGGCACCATTGTTCAGCGACCGCCTGATTAAGCACTTCCTTAAAGGCCTCTTTCGGAGTTTCCCTCCAGAGAAGAAATTTCCACCGGAGTGGAGCCTCAATCTGATCTTAACGTCTCTTATGAAACCTCCGTTTGAGCCAATGTCATCATCGTCTCTGAAGTTTCTGTCGTGGAAATTGGCCTTCCTGGTGGCCATCACTTCAGCCCGACGTATCTCAGAAGTTCAGGCTCTAATGGTGGACCCACCATACTTACGATTTTTCAAGACCAAGGTAGTCCTAGCCACTAACCCACAGTTCATACCAAAAGCTCCTTCGGTGTTTCATAAACACTCTTCTATCGTGTTGCCTACGTTTTTTCCGGAGCCATGCTCGGGAGCGGAGCGCATGCTACACACATTGGATGTAAAAAGGGCTCTCAAGTTTTATCTTCATCGTACGCAACCGTTCAGAGAAACGAGACAGCTGTTTGTGGCCTATGGGTTGGGTGCTAGAGGAAAAGCCATTTCAAAGCAAGGACTTTCAAGATGGGTGTCATCTACCATCTCGTACTGCCATTCCAAGGCAGGGAAGCCTCTTCTACGACGGCCAAGAGCTCATTCAACTAGAGCAGCGGCATCGTCGACGGCACTGTGGGCCGGAGTCCCTCTAGGGGACATCTGCATGGCGGCTACCTGGGCGACTACACACACCTTTACCCGCCATTACTGCCTGTCGCAGCAACATGCCGAAGACACCCGGATGGGACAGGCGGTGCTTCGACACCTATTCCAGTAAGGTAAGCCCCGGCTGCGGGGTGGCATCCTGTGGAATTTATGACTGTATGTGGTCAGTTTTTTCCCTATGTAAACTATTACTGATGTATACATAATCTTAGGGAACGGCCTTTTGCGAAGAATGTATAGGGGTTTGCATGCACACCTCCTCTTGGGGGTAGTACTGCTATGTAATCTATTCAAAGCATGTGAATCCATGAAAGATCCAATGCTGGAGAAGGGAATAGTTTCTTACCTGTAACTCCATTTCTCCAGCATTGGTATCTTTCATGGATTCACATGCGCCCACCTGCCTCCCCTGATCATGCAAACCGGTTTCCCCACTACTTTGGGGGCCGAAATCTGAGGGAGCGCGGGGGCGGGGCCTGTATTTATATCATGACGTCCTGACGGCACGGGCACGCATGATACAAAACGAGGTGGATAGGACGCATAAGCGTCGAAAAAGTTTTCCTACGGGAAAGGGTCTATATAATGTACCGGGGATTCCCAGCCTGACGACGGGGAATATTCAAAGCATGTGAATCCATGAAAGATACCAATGCTGGAGAAATGGAGTTACAGGTAAGAAACTATTCCCTTCAGGGTTTGTGTCTGCAGTGCAAAGTCGCTTTTCGGCAGTGCAAAGTCACTTTGAGACGTGCAAAAAGTTCCATGAATCGGGTCCATAGTCTCAAGCTTTACCCTTGCCTCATTGGGAATTTTGAGGTTGCTGGGTGCCTACTTTTGATGGGGATGGGAAGGATTCTCACCAAGGGGGTGCATGCTATGTTTAGGAGTCTGGCTTCCATTTTGGCCCAACATAGTCTCAAGCTTTACCCTTGCCACGCTGGGGATATTGAGGGCGTGCTGGGTCCCTGCTTTTGACTGGGATGTCAAAGGATTCTCACAAAGAGGGTGCACGTTATGTTTAGGCATCTGGCTTCCATTTTGGCCCAACATAGTCTAAAGCTTTGATATGATATGATATGATATGATATGGCATTTATAACGCGCTATACACAAGTGTTTCAAGGTGCAACGAGGCAAGGGGGGGACAAAGGGAGGACAGACAACGATCCTACTAGGCCAGGTGTCATTCAGATCGTGCAAGTGCATGGGAAGGGGGGAAGGAAAAGTGCGCGGGGGAAGGGAGAGGGGAAAGTGCAGTACATGGGAAGTGGAGTAAATAAGATAAATAAAACACATAAAATAGCCAGCTGGTGGCAAGTGCAAGGAAGTGCAGACATAAGTGCTGGAAGGGGAACTGAAGGGATACAGAAAAAAACCGGTCCCCAAGTGCAGCGGTTGCCAGGGAGGCAGTGTAGGTGGGTAGTTGACGGGGCCTGCGCCAGAGATCAGAAAGGGGTGGCCAGGTAACCAGTGCAATTTCAGTCAGGAATTCAGCAAGGGAGGGGAGGAGAGAAAGCAGAAGCAAAGAGGAAGGTTTTGAGGTGTTTCCGGAACCGGAGATGGTTCTCCTCGAGTTTCAGGGAGGCAGGAAGACTGTTCCAGGGAGAGGCCCCTGCCGAAGAGAGTGATCTGCCACCAACTCGTTACTTGGAGAAGCGACTGACCCTGAGGGAGTTGGAAGCAGATGAGCGAAGAGCTCGAGAAGGAAGATATTTAGGAAGAGAGAGTTGAAGGTATTGCGGCCCCAGGCCCCAGAAGGCCTTGTGTACAATGCAGAGGGTTTTGAATTTAATCCTCGGAGCCACTGGGAGCCAGTGCAGAGATTTCAGTCCTGGAGAGATACGATCCCTGGGCTTGAGGCCAAGGACAAGTCTCGCAGTCCTGTTCTGGATAAGTTGCAGAGGGCGGAGAGTGGAGGCAGGAAGATTAAGATAGAGGCTGTTACAGTAGTCCAGCTTGGAGAGGACCAGGGCTCTGGAGACAGTGAGCTTCTGGGGGAAGGAGAGGAAAGAAGAATTTCCTTTACTCTTGCCACACAGGGGATTGCTACTTAGCAGACCTGATGTACCATCCATAAAGTGTATAGACTCCTATACATAGTGTGGTGTTTTCATGTGAAATAAAGTACTCACCTGTAATGTAGAGATTCATTTATATCTTAACGTTTATGTAAAGACTATATTTTTTACCAAGATATATTGCGTTGACAATCTTTAATTGTGTACTTATGGCGGTTGACATTTACTTCGACAAGTCTGCTTGACTTGGGGGTCTTTACTTGTAGTTAGCAGCAGACTTAATTTTCAATCATTGTACCTCATTGTGGTTACAGACACATGCACACATACACCTCACCCATTACACGAAAATCATAGAAAAGAAATCCAGCTGTGTTATTCATTTATGCTTTTATCATCTTTCTAATGTACGTAGACAGGGCAGTATGAATGTGAATTGGGGAATATGACAAAGTTCAGTAACAGATTATCATTCATAAATAGCAAGCTTTACTTTTTATGTCCAATGAAAACATTTCACATAATTTGTACTGACTAATAGAATTGTTGGCAGCAGTGACAGAATAGTGTTATATATTTTTAATTTGACTATATATCCTTTTTTGTATAGAACTGTGGTAAAAATGCAAGTTCAGCACGGTAAAAAGGCGTGAATTTACCAGCTGTGGGATTAGCCTACTAAAAAGCGGAGGGGGCTTCATTGATAGCCACACTATTATATGCACTAGGCTGGAGAATGCCCTTAATAATAGTGTTTTAAGCTAACAGCACATAGGCAATACAGTTAAGTCGCAGGTAAGTATACAAGGTTTAACCATAGACCAAGGTTTAACCATTAACCAACAGGCCTCAAAGCATACTTTTTCAGAAAATAGTTCACATTTCATTAACTTGCTTAGTAGCCGCAGAGGCTTGTAGCGCATTGCAAATCCCACGTTCCCAGGTTCACTCTGTAGGAAGCTAACAGCCTTTGTTAGTTTGAATGTCAGGAAACAGCACATGGGTGGAATGGAAAGATAAGGAATGTACAATTATTTTATAATTTGGCATATTAAATTATGAAGCTGGTCTACTCATAGTTTCAAATTGCCCATGGCGGTCTCAAATTACCCTTTAACACATCCTAGCCTGGGAAGAAGTTCAAAGAGTTCCTAAGATGCAACATTAAAACAGTAACTTGTTGGTGGTTAAAGGCTCTGGCAGTGTCATGATCCAAACGCCTTCAAGTGAGAAGCCAGTCAAGTAAGGTAATGTATGCCCTTCTATTGGGGAATGATCCAATCCTACCAATCAGGTTCTGTGGGGGAATGTTCTAATGTTGCAATGTGGTTTGATGTTAATTAGTTTTTGATATTATAAAAACGTTTGTTTTAGAGGCGTTTCTTTGACAGCACTTTTCACGCAGTTATGTTCTGCATTCTGTTTGAATTTCGCTTTCCCAGCTGCTACTGGGCCCAGAATAAATTGCGTTACTTCTTGCCCAGTGTACACTCTGAGTACTTTTGTAATTTTTACTGGTGAGTTCCACGGCAACCCGCTGAACAGAACTTTGGTTGGGCATGTCTTAATTTAGGATTCATTGCTTTAATCCTGTTTCAGTTGCTTATCTTACCAGCTCACATTGACTTCTCAAAAAGTATATACTGCCCTTGTCAGTTTTATTCACCTATATGATTGGGATCACTGATGGTTTTGTAGTAGTGTGGGGGCTGAGTACACAGTGTAGACAGTACTCCTCGCTGTAATTCTGCAGACCATTAGGCATTACGTCACAGGCTTCAATGTCAAATGGTGGACTGATTACTGTATGAAAAATGGTAAGGTCAGATAATTGTGGCTTAGCCCATGATTGACTGCATGGCAGACCATACCAATATGTGTCTTGAAACGCATGGGGCATCATTACGAGTCTGCCGGTCTAAAAATAAGGGTGCCGATAGCAACGTACGGCATCCTTTCCAGACCGGCAGACAACAACTCTGCTTTCCTGGGCCTGTGCACCCAGCAGGTCTGACCTGCCGGGTGCAATGGCCCCGGAAAGCAGAGTTGGCACGGAAGCACCAGCACCGTTAGCAACAGGTCTGGTGCTTCTGTGTCCCCACTCCCATAGAGTCCAATGGGGCTCCATGGTAATGGGAACTAACATTTTCCGCCGCCTGAACTCCCGATCCACCAGGAGTAATGTCATGGTGATACTGGGAAGTCAGGCAGCGGAACCAGTGTTTTAGTCTGGCGGCACCACGCCGGTAGCACCAGCTTGTTACCGCCGAACTTGTAATGAGGCCCAAGGATTTGGTTTGGCAGGGTGCATGAACTAATTAAAATGATTATTTTTGACTTCAAAATGTACTTAGCAGGGCATATGATTTCGTCACTTATTACTGAAAGAAAACTACTTCTGTGGCATGTGTGCTTTTTAAGTGTGATTCCTGTTGAATGGTTTAACACTTATACATTGGGTGTTCCAATTTAAAGAATATCGATATTATGCTTTTTACGGGCCATTAAAAAGAATACCAAAAAGGATGTGTTTAGCAAAGCATTCTAAAATCATTCAGCACAAGTGCAACAAAGCAAAATCTGAATGACATTCAGTATTAGTCCCCAAATCATCCTTCAAACTCTGTGATGCTCGGAAGTAATCAGTAAGTCATCCCCAAATCATCAAGAACAAACCTGTTTCATGGTGATGCTCTTAAGTAATGAGCAGGTCATCCCAGAATCATCCCCAAATCACCAGGGACAAACATACGATGGCATTGAAGTAATCAGAAGTCATCTTAAAATAATCAGAAACAAAGAGTTTTCTAAAATAGGGATGATGTTGGCATAATCAGCAAGTAATCCTTAACTCATCCCCAAATCATCACACAATCACACACCATTCTGAGACATTTGCTGATGACTTTAACAGTGTGATGACTTCTGATGTTGTGGGAAGGACCTCTAATGTAGTTCCATGATCATCCTCTAAGGTCAACATTTTAGACCATGGGAGAGACTGACGGTTCGTTTGAGTTCTGAACATACAGCATAGTTTGCCTGGCGTGTCAACCTGAATTCTAGTCTCCATTGTCCCCTGACAGGCAGATGAGTTTGCTGCATTCCCCATGCCTCTCCCACCACCCGCTATTGCAAGTAAAACCTTTTCTGAAAGTACCCCGAGGCCCACAGTCCTCTTGACTGGGGCTGAGAGACCAAATGCCAATCCTGAAAACAGAAGCCAACATCAAGATAGTGCACGTTTATGGAGTGCAAGAGTGGGTGGATCTAAGCGAATCATTAAATGCCCGCCGACCTCTGCACTTAAGTGCTCCAATAGCTGGGGGCTTATTGCTTAATTGAGCCTGGAATGCAGTGGAAGCAGTAGTTCCAGACAGGAGAGAACACACGTCATCACATGTCAGGCCTGTGTGTCTGAAGGGCCAGAAGGACTGGGAATTCACATACCAGTCTTGCTACTCTGAAAGCCAGCAGGGCTGGGAAATGAGGTCACCTGTGTCGGCGAGTCAAGTGTCTGGTGTTTATGAAAGGCGAGCAGTGCAGAAGGAAGGGTTCTTCTAACAGGACAGAAGTTCTGGGCCGAGTACACAAGTCCGCTGGCACTTTTGCAAGGCTGGGAAGTCTAGGATTGGGACAGGACCAGTCAAATGTAAAGCTGTTGCGCGCTCTATTTGATCAGCCTGGTTCCTTTCTTGTGGCCTGAAAGGAACACCACAGGAATCAAAGGGCCATGTCTATCACTGGGGTGGGGTCATCACTGTTGAAAGCAGGCTTTCTACATGCTGGCATGTTCATTTTACGCTTTCATAGAAAAAAAAAGTAATTTACAACCTCAAAATGCTGCTTAAACTTGCATTCACTAGTTTTCTTTGAAATGTGTTTCCACCGCACAAATGCCCTGTCATTTTTGTGCCCCTTCCTTTGTGCTTTACCTCAGGTTATATTTATGAAGATGTTAAATGCTTGTCAAACTGCTTAATCACAAATACATGCTTCTGTTGTGCTGACAGCAGTTATTATGAAATTAAACCGTGGGTTCATGGGTGCCAACTTTTAATGTTCACTGCAGGCTCAGAAACACCCCCGCCCTGAATATGAGTAAGCGACCAGTCCAACCCATGCCCTGGCAAAACACATTTTATAGCACTTGTTTTTTTTATAAGGAATTGCAAAACGTCATACGATTAGCAACCCGTTTTTACTATATAACATCTCTGCAACGGTCTCTCAACCTGCTGAGCTACCCTGGTAGCCTTCTAGTGTAGTGCTGTCTATGGATCCCTTAATGTACTAAAAATCACTGCATTTACAACAGTATTTTGGGTGCAGCACTGCCATGGAAGGGATTTAAAGTGGAATTGGTATACAGTGTTTGGAAAGAAGAAGCTTGAAAGACATTTTGCACCATTTATAAACTATTATTTTGAACATTTCCTTTGAGCGGAGTTCAACTGCCAGCTCTGCCCCCTCAGAACTCCGCCCTCTACTCCAAACCCTGCCCCAGCCCTTCTGGGATCCCCTTTTACATGTTTTCCATTTCCACCCCTGGCAGCACCATTAAAGCATGGTAGCTGAAAGTATCTGCTACAACTATGACTAACAATCCTAACTTAAACCCAGGCCTTAAACAGCAACAACATTGAGTAAAGCATTAATTCCCACGCCAAGCACACAAATTGCTCACAACAATCTCTTGCGGAAAACCAAACGAAATTGCCTGGCTTATAACTGTAAAAGATTTAGGGCCCGATTCATGGAATTAAGCGCAGGGTAGAAGCCCCCAACACGCCCCCACGCGCAGCAAAAAGCCAGCAAAATGCCCGACACTGCGCAAGCCCCCGCGTCATTCCTGGTCCAGCATACTGTCCATCCCCCCCCCCCCCCCCGCCCGGCAAATCTCGTAAAAATCTGTTGCAGACGGGGCACGCACCCAGTTTCCACACGACTTGACTGGGGTGTATCCGGGGTACGCAATGAGTTCCCACGTGATTTGGCTGGGGTGCGGTGCATCCGGGGTACGTGCTGAGTTTCCACGCGATGTGTCTGGGGTGCGTCCGGGTTATGCAATGAGTTTCCATGCAATTTGTCTAGGGTGTGTCCAGGATACGCGATGAGTTTCCAGGCAACTTGTCTGGGGTGCGTCCGGGATATGGAATGAGTTTCCATGCGACTTGGTGGGGTGCGCCCGGGCTACGCAATGAGTTTCCATTCGACTTGGCTGTGGTGCGCCCGGGGTACGTGATGAGTTTCCACGCGACTTGGCTACGGTGCATCCAGGGTACGCAATGAGTTTCCATGCGACTTGTCTGTGGTGCGTCTGGGCTACGTGTTGAGTTTCCATGCGATTTGGCTGGGGTGCATCTGGGCTACACAATGAGTTTCCACGCGCTTGGCTGGGGTGCATCCGGGGTATGCAATGAGTTTCCAAGCAATGAGTTTCCACGCGATGAGTTTCAATGTGATCACTCGACCTGCACCCCAGCCAAATTGCATGGAAACTCAGCATGTACCCCGCGAAACACGCACAAATCCCCTGGAAAATGACCCCTCCTCATGGGACAGCCACATCCCAGCCCCCGTTACCTGTGACCACCTCCGCAGGCAGCCCATACCACATGGGACCCCCATCACCCATGACCACCCCGCAGGCAGCCCACACCACATGGCACCCCCATCACCCGTGACCACCCCCGCAGGCAGCCTACACCACATGGGACCCCCATCACGCGTGACCACCAATGAGGCAGCCCACACGACATGGGATCCCCCATCACCCGTGACCACCCCTGCAGGCAGCCCACACCACATGGACCCCCCATCACCCGTGACCACCCCCGCAGGCAGCCCACACCACATGGGATCCCCCATCACCTGTGACCACCCCCACAGGCAGCCCACACCACATGGCACCCCCATCACCCGTGACCACCCCCGCAGGCAGCCCACACCACATGACACTCCCCCCATCACCCGTAACTACCCCCACAGGCAGCCCACACCACGTGAGACCCCCATCACCCGTGACCACCCCCGCAGGCAGCCCACACCACATGGAACCCCCGATCACCCATGGCCACCCCCACAGGCAGCCCACACCACATGTCCCCCCACCAACACCTTTGACGGCAGGCTGCAGGCAGGCCCCACCTCATGTCCCCCCAACAACACATGTGACTGCAACCTGCAGGCAGGCCCTGCCTCATGTCCCCCGACCAACACATGTGACACCAACCTGCAGGTAGGCCCCGCCTCATGTCCCCCCACCAACACCTGTGACGGCAACCTTCAGGCAGGCCCCGCCTCATGGGACACACCCCACCCCAAAACACTTTGGACCAATATACATTAAAGCAGCACATGTGAAATCAAATGCCACCACACGTTGCACACTCCCGGTGTACCTCAACACCCATTCATTGGTCATGCTCCCCGGTACATGCTCCATGGCATCAGAATCCTAAAATCACACATGCATGCATGTGTACACACACATGAACAACATTGGTCAACACCAGGGACACAGAACTGAGTCAAGGAAGAGTGAACCTTGCACTAAACCATTGAGACTAGACACCACCTTGATTTCAATTGGTAAAAATATATTAAAAAATCTGTATTAAAGTCATACTCAGTAAAAACAACATATAAAACCAAAACCAGATAAAAACAAAAATGAAAAGAAAACCATTCCTCGATGGTGACCTAAAATTGAACCCGGATAAATACAACTATTTACAAACAACCAGGGTCCATTGTCCCAAAACATGTCTTAAAATCCTAAAAAATACCATTAAAAAAGAACTATGTGCAAAATGTGGAGCAAAGTCCAGGAACAAAAAAAAAGTGAAAAATAAATAAAACCTATGGCTAAAGAACTATATACAATGGCAGTGGGCTGCTCCTCACCATTCTCCCTCTCGGTCTCCGCCAGGGCATCATCGAACACTGCGTCCACTTGGCGGGCCTCGGCTTCCCCCTCGAGGGCTTGCAGGGACTCCACCATGCTCCTCTCAATCTCTCTGTAAGTCTCCTAGAGGACCTCCACCTGCCTCTCTGCCCGACCCAGTGAATTCTCCACCCTATGGCCATAGCGAGTCATGCCTCCTGAGCCCGCTGCCGCTCTGCCCCGATCTGCTGGCCCAAACACTCCAACACGGAAAACATCCTTGTTGTAAGGTCCATGTTTGCCTCCTGCCTGATGGCCGATACCTCTCCCTCTGCTGTTGAAAGCCCAGAGTCCTGTTGCCTCCTACTCTGAGCCTGCTGCTGCCAATATGCCCGGTGCCTGCACATCAAGGACAGCCTCTAGGATGATGACACCCCTGGGGCTGTCATGCACGTGCCCTTCGCCTTGGTGCCTGCTCTTCCTCCATTGCCATAGCTCCTGTTGCTGTGGTGACCAAATCTGCTGATTCCACCTTGACTCCTGACTCTGGCAGGGATGTGATCTCGACCAGACTGGCCGCTGGGGTTGGGACAGATACACAAGGGGCTCTGGTGATATCTGGACTGGAAGATGGCAGGGAGGACGACTGGCGCACAGAGGAGGAAGAAGAGGAGGGGGTCACATAAGTGGCCAGCCCACAGACGCATTGTGACACCGTGAAATGTGCTAGCCAGTTCAAGAGATGACAGACCTCATTGTAAAGACGTGCAAGCCCCCGATTGGAAGCCTGCACCTCATTACGGATGTTGCCTGTACGCCTCGTGATACCAGCTAGCAACGGTTCCACCCGTCCCGAATGGTATCATCCGCAGGTATGGTTGTTACGCTCACCTGGTCTCTGCGGAGGCGTTGGGGCATGGTTGCAGCCCTCTCGGGGGTGAGGTCGCTCGGGTCTGGCTTTGCCCTCTGCGCTTATGTGGTGACTGGTGGTAATAGGTGATGCTGCTCGGGATTGCTCGTGCATGGATAATAGGGGGTGTGGGTATGCCAGCTTGTGCGCCTGATCCCCTTCAAGACCCCTTCTCCCAAACCGTGGTACCTGTGGGATGCCCTGTGCCTGGAAAGCTCACCTGTTGATTAGTTTTGGCGAGCACTCCATCCTGCTGCTTCTGGCAGGGGTGCTTGTATGATCTGGACCAAGTTCCTTCACTGGTCCCTTGCACGTGGTAGTCCAGTCCTGCTGCAACTAAGCCACTATACTTCAAGTAAGTGTTCCTGTTTCCCTTTGTCTTTCCTCGTCTGTTTTTGTTGTATTGTAAAGTTCGTTGTCTTGTATTGCTGTCCGTTCCACTTTTGATCTGTGCTCGTTTGCTTTCTTCCCTTGCAGGTGATGTTGCCGGCCCGGCAGAAGCTGCGGAGCTTGAGGCGACAGCCGGAGGGAATGAGGAACAAAGCTGCAGCGGTACAGTACCTGGTAAATTGTTAACTAGGAGCGCGCAGGGTTCAAATGCGGCACGGCCCTAGGACGGATGTTCTCACCTTGTCTTTCTTCTTCTTCACAGGGTCCGAGTTCGTGGATGCGGAGTGAGGTGCTACGGCATCGGGATCAAGATCACTGGATGTCAGTAGATGAGTCTGCAGATGAAGCAATGAAGCACTGGTTTCCTGGAGGTCGGTATGCAGGAGAACGCTTGGTTTCAAAGGTAAGTAAACTGGTCCAAACGGCAGTGAGCGTCACGTTGCACGCGAGTGCACAGTAACGCGAAGCACCGGCCTTAAGGATGAGCAGCTTATATAGCTGAGCTTCTGAAGCTACGCCCAACAGGTTCAGCCTGCCTGCCACACCCAATGAGTCAGCACATGAAGACCAGGCCTAGGGAGCCACACCCGATGAGTCAGCACATGAGGATGCTCTCTAGAATGAAGGCCTTCAGCTCCTGGAAAGTTCTTGTAAAATAAAAGCACTCCTGCACTGAAATAAAGTAAAAGACCTCCTGCACTGAAATAAAGTTTTCCTGCTCACATCTCTATATGAGCCTGGCGCCAAAGGCACCAGGACTGAGTCCAGCCAGGCCCCTGTGTTTATAGGTCCCAAAGGGACATAAGTGAGTCAAGTTACCCATTGTCCCCATCACTAGATGGTGTGGTTTTTGTGTTCTGGGACCTTTGGCCATGACAATGGGGTGCATCTGTTTGCGTGGATACATCCGCCACCTGCGTATGGGTCCGGCCTGAGGCATGCCTGCAGGTGCATACAGAAGCAGTCATAGTCCCAGGGGCAGGAATTAGCACAGGCACCTCCACGGCGACCTGCGCTGCCTCTGGCCCCTGAGTCTGTACTGCAGCAGTCAAGCCTACATCATCACCCCCACTGGGCCCCATGGACTGGGCTAATGTGGCCTCCGCCATATCCCCCGCCAACCTGGATACCTCCCCAACGTTTACCTTGTGGTGTAACTAAGCTTTAAATTATCTTATGCTCTGGTGCGCAATACAAGTAATAAAACAAACAAACAAACCGTCTTCCGCAGTTTCTTGCCCCTGTGTGGGCTCATCTGTCCCTCCCACTGCTGAGGAGTCCTCCAACACCTTCGCCCTCTTGGACCTACCCTCAGCAGCTGCAGCCAGTGACTCCGACGCAGCACCAGCCTCCTCGCTCCCAGAAGATGACAGTACCTGGGAGGACAACTGGGCCTTGCATCTGTGCCTGGTGGAGGCATCCCTGCTGCGTTGCTCCACAGCGCCTTCTCCGCCCTCTTCTCCCATCGTCGCTTTGGATGTGAAAACAGAGAACACAAACATCAGGGGACTGAACATGTGTGTGTTTGGCACAATGCAAATGTACATCAGTGGCACTATCAATGGTCAGAACCATCATCACGGTCCACTGCACACCAGGAAGTTGCATTCACACACATGCACAATCATGTATGTCATGCACAACAGACATTCACATCCATGTACAAGGCACTGTGAGCACTTCAAAATCATGTACCCACCTCACATGCATCATGGGACTTACACATCTCATTCACACACATCACTTGACAGTCATGCATCAGCCCATGCAGCTATCACGTCAGAGTGCACATGATGCCAATTTGGCAGCATGAGTCAATCACACATTCAAATGCCCATGTTTCATACATCCATGAGTGTTGGCCAGTCACACACTCACTTCCCTGACAAATGCACATGTACACCATGCATGTCCGTGATGTTGATGAAAGCACACATGTGTAACACGACTAACATGCCCCAGTACAGACACAAGCATGCAAACATGTGCATGTCGCTACATGTTTGCGCACATCACACATTGAAACCCAAACACCATTGCTGTCACACATGTTTGAACTGACTCACATGTCTGTGACATGTACACAGACCTCTGTACAAGAGGCATGCCAGACATGAGGCCAAGGTGCACAGTCCAACCACACATCAACATGCACATGCACCATGGTGTATGAGAACACATGGACACTTACCAGTCGACTCCAGGCGGAGCTCCAAATCCCAGACCTGGGTATACAGCGCTGGATAGAACCTCTCCAGGACCCGATAGTTGTCGTTGGTCAACCTGCCCCGGCGCCTCACTTGGTCCTCACCAGCCTGGAGGAAGCGCCAGGCCTTGTTTTGGGTCCTGGCCTTGAAGTCCTCCCATCGCTTGTGGACATGGGTGTAGTCACGGGGTGCCACCCCCTCCGCGTTGATGGCACACACAATGTCCGCCCAGATCCTCCTCTGTTCTTCCTTGACGACATGCGATGGTCCGTGGAAGAGGGCATCATGATGCCCTAGGACTTGCTCAACCAGGATGTCAACTTCCCTGGCTGAGAAGCTGACAGCCCTCTGCCTCGCTGCCGGGGGATTGCCACTTGCCTCAGGTGATGTTGGATCAGACATGGCAACCTCCGAGGCAGGTGTGTGTATGCAAGGTGGTCCTGGGGCTGGGCTGTGGAATGGTGGTATGGCACATCATCGGGAGTCTTTGGGATCAACAGATGTGGTCACAGTGACAGGAGCACTAGCAATGGCTGTACAGCAGGCACCAATTTGCAGGGCACATGGGCAGCAGGCACACAGAGTGGGCAGGCAACAGCAGATGGCTCGTAGGAGGCAGCTCGGAGCATTTGGAGGCAGGTAAATTGGCTGGTAGGCAGGAGCGTGGGTCTTCTGTGTTACTCACGTGGCCAGCCGGAAACAGAGTGACTCTGCATGTACGGAACCAATGCGTTAGCGTGGATTTAGAGGAAAGGCCCTAAGCGCGTAACGTACGTGACACATTCTTAACGTTGGGCGTGGCATTCAGGATCGGGATAAACTAATGCATAGGAGAGCATCACACACTTGCTGAGTTATAGCGGACGGACGTGTGGACTTCGTTTCCACGCTATCTCTTCACTGCGTGTGTGCCTCTTATTTTGGTGGGGGATTGCCTCCGCGCACACGCTCGTGTACTTTTGAGGCTGACAGGGAGTTGTGTACGCATTTTGCCATCTGTGGGTGCCACTGTGTGTCACGTAACCCCTTATTTAACATCACCGTAGCTTACATGTCCTCCTTGTTCGTATTTTTTGTGTTGCTGGGTGCCACAGCATACTGCGTTGGGTTTTTTCTTTACACATGGGCTGCCCAGGCATCGCGTACATCTTTTTTTCATATTTGGGGTGCCTGTGCTATACGCGGCCCATTTATTGTTTCCCCAGGGGTCACATTGAGCCTTGCCTGGGTACACTGGTACATTTGACAACACGTACACTGCCCCCTCACTCAAATTGGCCAGGACAATCGATAGCTGCACCTCTCATTGCACCAATCCATCTGTGCCATGACGGGGAGGGCAACTAGTGGGAATGGAGGCAAAGGTGGCCAGGGTGGCAGAGACGCCCAAGGTGGCAGAAGCACCTGAGGTGGCAGAGGTGCCCAAGGTAGCAGAGGTGGCGGTGGCGCCCGAGGTGGCGGAGGTGGCAGAGGTGGCAGAGGTGTATGGACCCATGCAGGGAAAGCCATTCCACCCACCCAACAGGGTCAGGAAGCTGCAGGGGCAGCCGTAGCAACCACCATCCAGCCTCCGTGTCACCCAGCCATGCCTGTGGTGCTACCCACCCCGATCCACAGAGACGCTGGGGAAGATGCTATCCGTGCATCAAAGGGGAAGTGACATGCTGTGCAGCGTCATGGCACCGGCACCAAGGCACAGCAGTGTCACCTGCTGTACGCACCTGCAAAGGTCAGGTAGCTGCAAGGGCAGCTGTTGCAACCACCACCCAGCCTCCGGGTCACCCAGCCATGTCTGTTGTGCTCCCTGCCCCGGTCCACGGAGACGCTGGGGCAGATGCTATCCGTGCATCGAAGGGCAAGGGAAATGCTGGGCAGCTAATGGCACCGGCACCAGGCTACAGCCACTTGTAAGGGCACCTACAGTCACACCATCAGTGTGTGATGCCACAGCCCAGGCCACCAGTGCTCCAGCCCCTACTGACCCAAGTGGTCCCAGCCACTCGGGGTCTGCACAGCTTCCTAAGAAGGCAAAGCGTGCAGTAGGCAAACAGGCTCAGTCCCAAGGCATGACACTGGAGACCTGCATATCGAGGAAGAGGAGCTTTAGTGATGAGGAGCTCCAGGTCCTTGTGGACTACGTGCAGGTACATGAACACGACATGCTTGTACGGGCAGGGAGCACACATACGCCTGCCCAGCGTATGGCCCACTGGCAGTGTGTCGCTGACCTTATTTACGCATTGGGCCATGAGAGGCGCTCAATCTACTGACGCAATGAAGCATTGTTAACACCTCCAGAGCCGAGCCAAAGGTAAGATGGGTGCCAACTATGCCTCTACTCTGGTGACTGGAGGTGGGTTACCATGAGAGGACGAAGAACTCACTCCACAGGAGAAGATCATAGCTGCTATGATTGATGTGGAGCAGATCCAAGGCGTGGGATACCTGCCAATTTATGAGGGAATGTCTTGTAAGTGGTGATGCGTATGTGTCCAGGTCATGTGTATGTTGCTTGGATGAAGTGTGTTGGTTGTCTGGCAGTTCTGGCTGCATTTGCATGACTGCAATGGGTGAACCATGTCATGGTGGACTGACACATGCTTGTTGACCTTCAGACTGCATATGCACAATGTGCTGCACAATGTGACAAACACCATCACCACACCTGCTCACTCCTTTCATGTCACTCTGTCCAGACTCTCCTGGCCCTCTTCCTGCTCCAACCTTTGATGGCGGATAGCCTGTGACAATCTTGCACTCCACACTGGCCTTCTCTCTGCACATCTCTGACGTCTCTGAGAGGTCACCCTGCCAGCTGCACCTCCTCAAGGGGATTCCTCCTTTCCTCTCATTCCCCCAGTAGCTCACTGTCTACAGAAGACTGGTCATACTTATGGTGGGGTACTGCAACTGCCTATACCCAGATTTCTGTGCCTCTACTCTCTTCCCTCTGCAACTCACCCTGACCTGGACAGTGCGGAGTGCCTTTTGTCTTTGTGCCAGATATTGTGTCTCTCTAGGACTGTGATGATGGCTCTGGCTCGCATGGGCTACGACTGTTCATTTTCAATCGCTCTGCATTGTCCACAGGGCCTTATGGGTCCGGGTGCTGCAGTTCCTTGAACTCCATCTTCCCAATTTGCTTAATTCTCATGATATTTGATCTTCCCTTTCCTACTCCCTCAGGGTCAGTTACTTCTCAGAGCAATTATTTGGTGTTTAATGTCTATCTTTGGCTGGTACCTCCCTCTGCAACAGCCTCCCTGCCTCAATGGCACTGGAGGTGAACCTCCTCTGGGTCTGGGGGCTCTTATGATCCTTCCTCATGTGTTCTGCTTTCTCTACCTCCTCTCCCCTGCTAGAGTCCTGGATGACTGAGAGAATGCACTAATCACCTTCCCACACTATGATCTCCGACACAGTTCTCTGAGCCACGAGTTGTACCCATGCACTGCCTCCCTGCCATACCCCACACTCAGTGGCTGTTTACTATATCCCTACAACCCTGTAGCAGCTATTGCCACCTGATGTCTGCACATACACTTCCACCAGCCCACTGCATTTTCATTGATTATAATGTAGTTGTATTTAATTGGTATGCCATTCCCATGTACTGCACTGCCCACTCCCACTTCCAACCCCAGGTTTCACCTTCACTGTGACTATTCACTCGCGTGATGTCAATGTGAGCTGGCCTCATGGGATGAATGTGTCTGGCTTCACTCTAATCCACCACCCTTGCACCGTTGCACTGTGTGAAACCTGTGTGCATTGCGTTTGTGATTTACATGTCATGTCATGTCACATCCATTGTACATGGCTCTGGGAGAGTAGTCAGCAAGTCCCATCTCATACAGTATTACAGATCAGGCATGACTATGGTACGTAGCATATGTGTTTTTGCATCTGTGATGTTGGTGGATGAACTATGCCGGTCAGGTACTCGTGTGTGTAGAAGTACAGGTTATATTTAGCCCTTCCACACAGGTCCATGGCTGCTTTCATGCTACCCTTCACTTGCATTGACACTGCCTAGGTGTGGGAGTGTGTGACATGGCAGCTTGATGTGTTACATGACGACATTGTGATGCCTATGTGTGTGATCTATGGTATTTACATGGCTCTTCATTTATTTTTCTGTCCATGTGCATGTGATGAGGCACTGGATACAGAGGAGGAGGTGGAGGAGGAACAGGATAGCGAGCCACGACCAACCACCAGTGGAGAACGTGGTGTGGTAGCCCAATGAAGTTCCACTGGTGCTACAGGCCATCCTGGCCCAGACTCAGTCTGAGTCTGCCTCCGAGGAAGCCTTAGGCTCTGGTGGTGAATCAGACATGGATACCTCTGTGGTATCACAGATGAGTGCATTGACTGTGGGTGCTGTTGCATCCCAAACATCGGGAGGGGGGAAGACCCTTCACAGGGCCAGTCAGCGTTGGGACGTCCGTCTGTGGTGGTTACGGTTGCAGGGTCATACTCCAAAGTATTTACTCCTGGTTCTGGGGCAGCAGATCAAGGGAGGGATGCAGTCCTGCAGCCACAGACAGCGTCATCACATCAAGGGCCAGGTACCCTTGGCTTAGGCAGGCATGGGGTTCCGTCAATGCGGTGGCCATGTGTTAGCTGGCAATACTGTGTGGGAGCAGTCCATGTATGCTGTTGCGCAACAACAGGCTGCTTCACATGAGATGTTGGCTCAGGGCATGGGTAGGGTGGGCAATTCCATGATACTCCCAGCAAGAAAGGTGGAGAACCAGCAGCAGGCATTGCGGTCCACATGCCGCTCACACAGGCTGAATATGGTGGCCAGCAACAGGAGCCGACGGGCAGAACTGAGGGCTCTGCGTGCATACTTGGCTGCAGACGGTCGGGCCAACAGGGAGGCCCTGAGGTCAGAGTATAGGTCCCTCAGGGTTACACTGACTGCACTCGAGGCATCCAGCAGTAGACGGTCTGAACAGCAGATGCAAATGATGACTTGTACCATCACGGAGGAACTGCGTGCATACCGTGAGGTGATGCATAGAGACCTCCGGGCCATCATGTTGCAGATGCAAGCATCTAGGTCCCGCATAGCCACTGCCATGGAGGACTAGTCCAGGGCTATACGTGTTTATCCTCCCTTTCCACTACTATATTCTGATGCAGCACCAGAGGGCGGCGAAAGCAGCGACAGGTCTCCCACTCCATCATAGCCGTGCGGCCCATTAACCCATGGAGGGTTCTTTTTTAACATCTACACATGTGGGTGTTGATGTGCACCCTGCACCTCCTCCCTCCTGGGTGCCCCGCCCCCCCATCCCCAATGGGCATTTTTGCTTTTTTTAAATTAGTTTCTTGTCTATTGTGCATTTATGTGACAGTGTGTTGCTTTGTGTGGCAGCCGAGGGCATCCACTGTAGGCTCCAGCTGGTCCCATAGAGGCTTGTCCCATGTTGGTGTTTGTGCCTTGGGTCCAGACCCATATGCCACTCCTGCTTCCCCTTTCCATGGGCTTGCTAGGAGTGCAGCGTGCAAAAGTAACTTACACAGTGGCATTGGGATTCCATTCTATCTGTGGGCAGTCTCAAGTTTGACCTGTGTATACACCCCTAGTGGGATTCATGATTGTTTGTCCAGTGCATGGTTGGCATCACTTTTTGTTTGTACATTGAGATGCATCCTTTGTTCATGTTCCATCTTCACAAATTGCCTTGACTGTCTCCATTGTTGTTAGCCTTCATGCTGTATGAAATTCCCTGGCCCCCTTTGGTTAGCAGTGCCACACGAATTTAGAAGGGTGGAATTTAGAAGGGTGGCATGTGCAAGTCACGACACATTGAGGCACATGTGCATTTGAGTATGGTCACGGTCAGACAGATTAACTCTTGGGTCCTGTGTTTCTGGTTTGTTGTACTGGCCAATTGATGTTCATGTGTACATGATTATATTGATGAGTGAGTTATTTCTGGACTTTTTAGGTTGATCATTGCACCCTTTGTGACAGTAGTGTTATGTGTTGGCCATGTATTTCTCTGTTTGGACATTGCATGCCATGGCATGGTGTGTCAAGCAGGTGACATGAAGTGTGGGAGGGTTTAGGTGACATACCGGCATTTAGATGAGTACATTTTCATGGTGTTTGTGGCATACACCATCTTCCATGTGTTCCTTTTGTGCGCACCAGATTGAGATATATTTAATACTAAGGAATGCACACAATGTAGCACTTCCAAGGACACATTCCCAGGGTGTTAAGGTTGGGACAGATGATTGTCCCTTCGTCATCATCGATTGTCACCTGGAATGTGCCAGGGCTGTGTGCACTCAGCAGGTGGTTGGATTTTAGGTGAAAAATTGTGCCACAACCTGGGTATGGGCAGCCTTGCCACATGCCCTTTCCCCTCCCATGTGCAGCCACCATGCATGTGGTTGGGGATGTGGGGGCACCACCATGTCCATGGGTATGCCATGCCATGTTGCAACGTTGTGCAGGACACATGCTGACACATGCTGCCACAATGATCCTGCACACTACTCCTGGCGCATATAGTAGCTCACCACCAGAGTGATTAAGGGAGCGGAAGCGTGACTTTAGCACTCTGAATGTGCGCACCACTATGCCCCTAGTTGCAATATGGGTTGCGTTGTATCTTACCTGGGGTGGTGTGGTGGGGTTCTGTATTGGCGTCATCATGTAGGTGCTCAGAGGGTAGGCACTGTCCCCTGGAGAGGTGAGATGGGTTGTCAGTGGTGTGGTTTTGTCTGTGTGAAACATGCATGCATTTGCAGGGCCTTTTGCACTCACCAATGAGCCATGGGTTGCCATGCCCCCCAGCTTCCAGAGCCCACTGTAGGCGTGACATTCTGAATATGAAACTATCATGGGTGGACCCCGGATAGTTGGCATATACAGAGGTGATGATTCCCTTGGCATCACATACAACCTACCTTGGCATCACATACAACCTACACATTGATGGAATGCCAGTGCTTGCGATTGCGATAGATGTGCTCTGTGGCGCTAGGTGGATGTAGGGCCACATGAGTGCACTTGATGGCACCAAGCACTTTAGGGAAGTGCACCACCCCGTAAATGTCCTTGACCACGGCCTGCCTTTCCGTGGGTGTTCTGGGCATGTATATGTGCCTGCGAACTGAGGGGTGTGCAGTCATGATTGTCAACACCTGGTGTAGGCAACGTGACAGCCTGACCTGTGAAATGCCCCCAACAATGGCTGATGAAATGACCCAGTGGCCAAAAAATGCAGTACGTTGAGTACCTTTTCCAATGGGCTCAGTGCTTGGGAGATGTGAGGTCATCTTCCCACTACGTGACCAGGTCTAATATGATATGAGGGGGAAACCTATACCTGCCATAGACCTGGTCATCAGGCATCCCAAAAAGGCTGGTCCTGGGTAGGTGACTGCGCTAGACGGTATGCGTCTTCGCTGGGCGTCTCGTGTAAGACGTTCGTGGTGTCGCAGTGATGTGTTGGACCCGCGCTGATTCAGCGCAAGTCTCCAGTAAGCCATGCAATATGTGTTCCATGAATCAACAAATGGGCACTTGCTGCACGTTTTGCAAGCAAGCGCCCGTTTTTCAGCGCTATTTTATTCTATGAATCGGGCCCTTAGGCTCCCTGCAGATACACAGAAGGTTCGTCAGCCAGGGTGGGAAGCATTATTTTACAATTAGACCAAATACGCTGCTTTTGTCACTCTAAGGTGTTATTTCGTCATTAACAGCATTTGCATTTAGAAAGCATATTAGTTATCAAGTCTTTCACTCATTTTGATATGCCTGGTCATTTATTATATGTATATTGATGTTCTTAAGCAAATCATTTGTTTCACTATATGCCCAGCCCCCTGTCACTGTGTGTCTGTGTTAGGCAGAATCCTATGCAGTTCCCTTAGGGAGCACTACAGAAGATTAAGACTACAAGTATACACAATAAATCCCCTTTGGTATCAGTCTGCAACACAAAGATTTTGTTGGTAGCTGTGGCTGAGCAGTCAGACTTATCTCAAGAGGGAGATGAGCAGTATTCAGGGTTTACACAATAGGACTACAATACTATGGAACAAGGAAACACTGACCAAAGCTTTGTATCAAAAAGGATATATATATTTATTTTACACACTCTGATGTTGACACACAAATCACTATTATTAAAGTAAGTTAAAACAGTCAAGAAAAGTATACACAACTCCCTATTTAAATTGTAGCCAAGTTTGAGCAAAACTGAAAACTGAGCAAAAGGCACAGTGCAAACTAAGCAGAAATGGCACTCTAACAATTTCTTCAGAGGGAGGGAAGGACAAGTCATACAGGGTTAGACACCTAAACACACCAGCAACACTTCCCAATTAGATTGTGAACAAGTTAGGCAAGGCAGTACTTTAGTATAAGCAATACTTGGATGAAAACCAAGCAAAATGGCACTTCAGCAAAATAGAAAGGGGAAGGAAGGGTGGTTATAAGTGTTTAGGTGCACCAACACATTTCTTAGTGAGAAGCAATCTAGAGAAGGCAGTTGTAACAGATTTAGCCAGTTAAGAGGTATGTGCCAGAGTCAGTGGAACAAGGCAAATGCCCAAGATCAAACTGTTCTTGTAGCTGCAGTCAAGTCTTTGTTTAACGAGTTGAAAAGGCGGTTGCAGATGTAAAAAGATAATGTTAGACAAAAGGGGCGGCCAACCCAGGAGGTAAGTAAAGGATTTAAAACACCTTTACCAGTACCCAATGAAACGGGAGGCCTGGCGGAACAATGTACCTTAAAAGTGGAAGAGGCTCCTGCGGTGGCGGTAGTTCCTGGCAGTTCCTGCAGTTCAGGAGATCCAGCAGAGGAAAAGAAGTTCTCGCAATGGAGGAAGGTTCGAGTTATTGCACTGCCCAGGGATGAAACCAGCCGCGGTGATGCCAAGACGAATAAAAGGTACGCTCCTTTAAATCGCGGTCGTGGTGGACGGGTGCCTAGCTATCCGGTCTCTTAGTGCTTGGCACTGGCGATTCGATCAAGGCAGGTCCTAGAAGGCGATTGGCGAACTGGTTGGCCCCACCAGCTCAAGGGAAGAAGACTCTTGCAGGTGAAGATCTTCTCTAGTCGTTGGAGAATAGTGGTGAGGATCTGCAGCAGGGCTTCACCAGTGGTTCAGTCGTTGCAGATGTCTTCGGATTCTCTCCTCTTTGGGTTTCTTAGTTCTAGTGGCTACGTCTTGTCCTCCAGTCCTCAGAGCCCTGCTTTTATGCAGAAAAACCCCCATTCATACAGCCTAGCTGTCACTCACACAGTGGGGTGGCTATCCTGGCGGGATAACCCCCCAGCCTATCAGGCAGAGTGTGACTTGGGTTGCCTAGGTAAGCCTGTCCAGGGTGCCTATTCCCCTTCCCACACATCCTGTCTACCCCAGACTCAGTGGCGCCGAGAGGAGGGGTTCTGTGCAGAAGCCCGCCAAAAGGATGAACAAAGGATCCCCGACCCGGGTTATGATTTCAGAGAAAGACACGAGAAAGAAATATTAACAAAGATCTGGCAATAAAAACCTACCGGAGTAAAGTTAATATTAAAATAAACCGGTGGTATGTTAGAGGCTGTTAGTAAAAGTGGTACCCTCGAACAATGGCAAAATCCCATAGGGAAATATTCGCGGTCGAATATTTACGGTAGTAACCACTGCCACCAGCCAGAAATTTTGGAGAGAAGGACTGGACGGTACCCTCTCGAAAATGAACACCAGGGAAAAACTATTAACCCTTTCCAGTACTTCCATAGTAAGATGGGTTGTACTGGTTTTGTTCATAATTATTGACTAGTAATGTCAATGGGGACTTTACATGCCGTGGGAGACAGTAGTCAGTCTCAGGGTATGGAGTCTATATTTGGGGGTCACTATGACACCCCTGTGTTACGGCACTGAGGGTGCTGTGTAACACACATGTTAAAAAGATGATTCCTATGAAGGTGAGAAAAACCCCATAGGCCATAAGCACACAAGATAGCCTAAAACTCACACTAGCAATCAGTCTAAGAGTGGGAAAAAGAGTCTCACTCTTAGCAGGAGAAAAAAAGAAACCCTTCAAATCCAGCGAAGCTGCTGGAGGACTCTATAGGTAAGGGAAATTAGCCTTAGACGAGCATTCTCCCTAACAGTCCGTGTATCGCTGGGTTCCCTGCCATCCTGTTCAGGTGCATGGTCTCGGGCACTTTTAAGACAACCATCATATCACATCACTATGCTTACTTTCTACTATACACCATCACACAACTAGAACAGAGCTTTACCACTGACAAATTCAGCCTAGCTGCACCCACACACCTTATGACACTATCTCTCTCTACTGACCAGAACTGCGGTTCCAGAGGGCGTTCAACCTACCAGCGCTTTGAGATCATACCAATGATGCATAGAGAGATATATAAATGCCAAGTAACATAACATAACAGATAGAATGGATGGAGTGTATGGGTGCATTGAACGGTTGAAAGGTTGAAATAAATGAAATGGGTTAAATGGAGTGGATGGAGGCGATGGAACAGATGGAGCGTATGAAGCGGGCGAAGCAGATAGGGCGGATGGAGTGGATGAGTGGAACGGATGGAGTGGATGAAGCGGATGAAGTGGATGAAATGGACAGAGTGGATAGAACGGATAGAGCGTAGGGAATGGATGAAATGGACAGAGTGGATGGAATAGATACAGTGGATGGAATGGATAGAGAGGATGGAATGGATGAAGTAGATGGAATGAATAGAGTGGATGAATGGATAGAGTGGATGAATGGATAGAGGTGAAAGAGTGTATGAAATGGATAGAGCGGATGGAATGGATGGAATGGATGGAGCGGATGGAATGGATGGAGCGGGTGGAATGGATGGAATGAACAGAGTGGATGGAACAGATGTAAAGGATATAGTGGATGAAATGTATAGAGTGGATGAAATGGATAGAGTGGTTGGAATGGATAGAGTGGATAGAGTAGACGGAATGAATAGAGGGGATAGTGTAGACAGAATGGATAGAGTGCATAGAGTGGACGGAATGGATAGATTGGACAGAGCGGATGGAATGAATAGAGCGGATGAAATGAATAGAGCGGATGGAATGAATAGAGCGGATGGAGTGAATAGAGCGGATGGAGTGAATAGAGTTGATGGGGTGGATGTAATGGACAAAGTGGATGGAATGGAAAGAATGTATGGAATGATTGGAATGGACAGAAAGGATGAATGAACAGAGTGGATGGAATGGATAGAGCGGATGAAATGCAAATGTAAATGTTAACATGCCCCACACGTGTATCACTGTGCACCCTGCTTTCCTGTTCCCCATGCTGTTGCTATATATCCATATCCCCCTCCTGTCGCTGTAAGCCCAGCCCCCTGTCTCTATGGGTCCGTGTGTCCCTCTGATCCTTGCCATCCTGTTCATGTGCCTGGTCTCCGGCACTTTAAATATAACCATCATATCACATCACTGCGCTTACTCTCTACTATACACCATCATTCAACTAGAACACATCTATACCCCTGATTAATTCGGCCTTGCTGTCCACATACGAACACGACCCCATGAACACCTCACCACCCTATAAAACGCAGCTAGCCGAGCACATTCCGGTTAATTGCTCACATAGGCGTCCTTCAGGCCTAATGCAGCCAGAGCCCAGTCTGGGTGTCCACCCACCAGACTGCACACATCTAACTGATATCTTCAGCACCACACCTAACCCTAGGATGCAGCTACCATCCGGCAATTACATCAGCTGCGCACTATCTGGTGCACCCACGCTCCCTATGACACTATCTCTCTCTACTGACCAGAACTACGGTTCCCAAGGGCGTTCAACCTGCCAGCGCTTTGAGGTCATACTAATGATATATAGAGCGCTATATAAATGCCAAGTAACATAACATAACACAGATCCGTGGGGGTCAGTTGTGAGGCACCATTCCTGGATGTGCAATGCACATTTTTTCATGGACGTCCAGAACAAGCTACTTGACATGCCCTTTGATGGGAAGGAACGTTTTGTTACAAATGTTATGTTTTGTCAAAACGATCTCATACTGCTCCAAATCACCACTGTAGTAGTTTCAGGGCATCAAGGCTTGTGCGTGGATTGCCATACTATTCCCACCACCAGGGGAATCCAGACCATAGTCTGCTGGATAACGAATTGCTAGATACATGCAAACTTCTCTGTGTAACTGTAAAATCGTTGAGGCTTGTTGGCCTCTGTCCCTTAGAGGCCTCATCAGAACCTCTTTCCAAGATGGCCGTTCCCATGGGTGAGCCAGCTGCTAGAGCAGCACAAGCACCAGCCCCTGCGGCCCAGCGGGGATATAGATTCCTCCTGTGGTCTGGCCTGTCAGGTGTTTGAATAGCTTTAGGAGTTGCTGCACTTTTTCCTTCTTTAATGGAAGGTCAGAAATTCTCATTTTCTGGACCATTGGACACAGATTACTTCAGACAAGTGGGTCATGCAAAATGACTCAAAGGGTACCGCCCTCTTTTCAGGGAGAACCCCCTCCCAATCTGCTCTACTCCATTCCAACGTTTTGGTTTAGTAGATTACAAAACCTGTTTGCTTGGAGGTCATGGAGCCGGTTCTGCTCTGTGATCAGACCTGGTACTCGGGATACTCTCTCTTCCCCAGGGCAGCCTTGCAGCTATACTGGACTTCGACCTGTTGAAGACATTCCTCAGGAAATAACAGGTCAAGATGGGAACTTGAGCACATTTTACCATTGTCCTAGACCCCATGTTTAGGGAATACCAATCCACATCCTGGTAGAGAGACGTCTCTAGTTTATCCCTGACCCTGCAAAGGGTGACATAGCTGAGCAGTCCAGACTATTCTCTATTAGAAGAAAGGAAGGTATGGGTTTCATTTAGTAGCACACTTGAAAAAACACCCTCCACTGTTGGGTCAGAAAGTCATTTTTAAGTCTTCATTTGCTGACTTAGTTGCTTGACTTTTTGCCTGCTTTTTGGAATCCAAGCTTATTTTTGCAGACAAGGAAACCTCTACCGTGGTCCATCTCACTTACCTTGTTTGTCTCTGTCCACGTATGCCTTTCACAGAGTCCATTCTGGACTTGACCCCATGGGTCTGTTTCGACACAGCCACGCTCTACTTTTAGTAATACCTATTTGTCTTTCTGAAACGGCCTTCACCTAGATGTTCCTGTCTCCAACAGACTCCTTAAAGTGCGCCCAAGCTATCACAAACATTATCTTTTTTTTTCCCCCACCCATGGAACCCCTTTTCTGTTGGTGGTAGTTTGTCTTTCTTCAGGTTTCCTTTGGCAAACTGAGCATAGGAGACCAACTCTAAATATGCCACTTCTTCATGATTCCCTAGGTCTTCAGATACAGTAAGGATAGGGATTTCTGGGGTTTACTTCCATGATATAGAGGAGTAAACATTACCGTGATCTTCTGATAGCCTGCATGCAGTTACTTCTATTGTTTTCCGGCAGCAACTAGCATGGAGATTTAATCACCTCTCACAGCAAGGGGCAAGCAGGTACAGCTCTTGAAGGATATGGCTATTCCCTTTTTCCTGGATTGGTGAGCGAGGTGACATTTGAAACCTTATCTGGTAAAGAAGCCTCCACACTTTAAGGGCACTGTTGGGTACATCTAGAGTCCATCACACATCCATGCAGTGAATATCTCCAGTACCAGGCAGCAATGTTATAGAACAAGACTTCACTGAAAATACTCATTGTTACGAATCAGTGTTCTTCCCACTTTTCATGATCAGCTCTCTGGTCCATTATCAAGGATTTAACACGCACCCCTGCTCCAGCAGTAGGGCACTCTCCCCTCACGCCCCCACTACCGTTCACATTGATTGTCTGTTCATGTCTGTCCTACTTCAGCCACACCTACCCTCTCAGCTTTCTGCCCTCTTCCTTTCTCCCATAGCCCACGCTCTATTTACCACCACTGTCCATGCGAGTCTCAGACCCGTAAGAGCACTACTGCAGCGACGGGCACCGTACACAATCTCATTAACAAAAAACGCACATTATTTCTAAATGTCAGTGTCAGAGGCAATCACTGCAACATGCGTTCTGTTGTTAAAAATGAATCCAAATCTCCTAATAACATTATTAATCCATGTGATTTTACATTTCAAAAACCATGTTTCCATTCTTGGTAAATATGTGTACACCGTGAATTATAATTGTCCTTTTACAAGGCGCTCGAGTGGTTTCTAAGTGTGGGATTGGGACTCGAACTTGTGTTGCTGCAAAGTTGTTTCCTTCTTCCCAAAAATGTGCAAGGCATGTATGGTCCACATAATAATATTCCCTGTATAGAATGCGGCTTCAAATAACAAGCACATTTGGAAACTGTGCAATCACCTCCACTAAGATATGAATGAGGGCCCAACCAATCATGTGTAAGACAATACTTGAAATATCGTGTGTGCCATCTGGATTTTCAAACTGGAAACATTATCCTTGCTTATTGGATTCAAAATTAGTTGGAAATCAAAATCTATTTCTCAGTGTAGCTCTGTACAATGGCAGCAGGTAACTCATTTGTATTCGAAATCAACTGTCTCACAGTGCAAGATGGGAGCAACATGACTTATTCAACTATGCAGAATTATTATTGAATGAATGTAACTTAGTATTGGGGTTCAGTATTTACCAGAAAGCATGCGATATGTTTGCAGTCAAATGCCTACAAATATAAACTTGGTTATTGCCTATTTATCAGTGTGCTGTTTTACAACTGTGCTCTGAATTACCTTTTTATATCTTGTATTGCAGGCGCTGCAAGAAGCTATAGACGTGCTCCGTACTCTTGGCATAAAGTAGGACCCTTCAACGATAAAGGCACTTTAAAAAATAATCGATTGTCTTTTCTTGTATGGCCTGTCCTTTCTTCCTGTTTACACAGGACTTAAGGCAATCAATAGATGTGAAAAGGGTGGGCAGCCCTCTACAGAGCAGAAACACAAGCTGAGTGAGCGTGCTCTGTGGTCTTCATGGGTGCCGCTGCCTCGCTAGGTATATAGAGCCATGGGTCCTTGCATGGCTACCCCATCTCACCAGGATGAAAACTCTCAAAGGGATTCCAACAATGTGTGACACATCCTCTATGGAGAATACTGGAAAGCTCAAATAGCCTGTTTTCTGGTCTGTGACACACGTACGAGCACACAAAAAAAGAAAGAGCAGAGCAGAAGATCTATTGGCAGATCGGTTTTAATCCGGCTCTTAAGGGTAGTCCACCCCGAACTTCCAGCTAAATCTTCAAAAGTACCAACAGCCAGCCAGACACTTATTTCTGCATTATTCGGCATCCTCCACGTGATGCGGATGCCTCTCTAGGCACAGAGAGCGAGGCGCCCAAGTCACATATACTTTTAGGATGACTATGAGAAGTCTTCTGCTTAAAACAAACAAAAGGTAAAGTAAAATAGATTTATGTTTTAACCTGTATTCATTATACTCCTTTTCAACTGAGGAGAACAATTTAAACCCAAAACAAACACGACAGTTTGGTAAGATATCAAGGAGGCTATCGTGGACTCACTGCAGAAGTTGAACCTCAGGCAACTAGCTAAAAAGTATATGTGCAATGAGGTAATATTATGTCTAGTTCTCACAAAAGAATCATCTCCTGGACACCCTAGAAAACCATGAGTATTTCAACAGAGGGTAAGAAGAAGAATATGGTGGAATAGAAATATTAAATGAGAACTGTAAAGGGTAACAGATACAGTGATATCCCATATCTTATGTCTCACTATGCAGGGTTGAAATAACAGAAAAAAACCTCGCGAGAAAAAACAGAGGCTTTAGGTGAAAAAAGAACCCTACCCCTTCTCCTGAAGAGATCCCAACCACATGGTTGGGTTCCAGTCCTGAAGAAAGCGGCCAGACTAAAGGCAATTCTGCTGAAACCGGTTGATGACTATAATTGTTCAGGGTGATTCCCTGAACCCCCAAGACACTCAGACTAACTGAGAGCCTGGGTGTAAAAATATGTTTAATGAAGCAAGCAGAGTTAACTGCAGAACATTTTGTCTTTACATCAGAGAGGGGGGAATAAAGAGTAAAATCTCTGTTTAGTGTCTTGTTTTTAGATATAGAAAAGTAGTGAGTTAGTTGAGGGTCAGTCTCTTCTCTATCCCCTGTTCAAGATAGGTGGCACATCAGCGCCAACTAGGAAAGGAACTAAAGAACTGAGGGATAGTTATACTTTCTGATAATGAGATTTAGTGAGCTATAGGCTGCTATATATGTAGAAGAAAAGAATAGAATCTCAAACAACTTCTTCTTGTGTTGTGTGAAAAACTGTGGGCATCAGGCAGAAGTTGCTGCTCTTTAGCCCTTTTCTACAAGAGTGTGTTTGGCTAAGTCTAGTTCTCATCAATAGGTTCGTGTGAGAACAGTTGACATCAACAGTGCAACAGTTAGGGGTTAGGGACTATGAGATGCATTTTTAGAGCTAAGTGCGAGATTGGGTTCAGCCTTAGCACATACTAAGGTAAACTGTAGGATATGTTTTGGGGTTATATCTAGTATGTTGTGGTATTTTTGTGGTATTTTGCTGTACTTTGCTATGGTGGTATTTATGTGGTATTTTGCTGTACTTTGCTATGGTGGTATTTTTATAGTGGTGAGACTAATTTCAGAATACTGGCTAATAAATATTTCAGAAGGGTCACTATCAATAAACAAATACTGGACTTAATACGTGCTGAATAAATGGCTCATGCTCTCCTGTGATGCTTTATTTACAACATCACACTTATGCCCTTCTGGCTGTGTTTCAACAAATGTAAAGCATGCAAATGAAATACAAAACATTCATTCAGCCTCACTAAGTAAAACAATTTACTGCGGCTAACTTTTTTTTGGAGATATTTCTTACCGCACGTTTATCTCTCTATGCATGTCAAATCAATGAGACTGAATGCAGAAGGAATACACTAAAACTAAATTACCTTTTAGAACTTGTTCTTTATCATAAGCTAGAATTATGCAACTTACACAGAGTGACACGTACACCCACGTTATAATTCACAATGTGAGCAAAGTTTTTCTTGCAATGGCTTTCAACGCTCTATCTGTGATAATGTGCCAAGCTCTGCCAAATCAATCTTGGCTTCGCATAAAACTTGGCAGGGAAAATACACTTTGAATAACAGCAAGGATTTGAGACGTATAAAAACAGTTTTAAATGCACATTTAAATTTGCATCGTTAATGCAGTGCCTACAAATTAACTGAATTATCTAATCTGTGCTACATAGTATCATTCACTTCACCAGCACCTCAATTAACAGATAATTACCTAGGTTAAGATGGCGATAATCCCTTACTCAGCTTGCCAGTGTTCCAGGGTCATTCACAGCTAAGGTTGTTAGAAATGTCGCAGCCCTTCTAAAGATTGCCAACCCGGGTGAACTGGATAACCCAGCCCTTTAAGATGAGTAGCAATACCCTGGAGATGGATTGGGATGCAGATTTTATTCATACATCAATAATCGAACCAACTCAGGTAGTTTGGCAAAAGGATAACTGTATTAATATCAATTGTCTAAAACAGGGAGTACAACGAACATCAACAAACTCGCTCGATCCTCTTACTCAAAGCATTTCATAAAAAACAGAGCTTTCATACTAAAGTCACGTCATCAGTGACATTAACCTGCGTATCACTAATGTCACGCTACATGGCAAACTACAAAAACCTATGAGTATGGGTGATAGGCTCTCAGTGAATCATCTAATTATATGTTATATATTATTATGGTATAATGAGTGAAAGTGATTGGTTACTTAACATCAGGTGGGGCAACTAAGCCCTTCCCTAAAAATGAACACTATGAACGTCACTAAATGTATGACGTCCCATTCATTACATAAACTATAGGACCCTTAATCACGCGGTCCGCTACAATTGTTTGGCTTCTAACCTCCGTCAGTACTTTTCCATCTACGTCTAGCAGCATGCAGGCTGGCCGTCCAGGTGCTGGTGAGCTCGCCTTAACCATAGCATCCCTCCAATTACCAATTATCAATCTATCATCACCTCCGTGGTCTACTGTCAAATAGGCTTTGAAGCTCATCCTTGAGAGTGTTCTTAGCTCTGAGAAAATCAGGGAGTGAAGGCACACTCTGCCCTCATGCATAGGTGTGACCATCTCATTCGTCCAACTTCGTCCTTCCACGTGACTGGAAACCATGAAATCGAGCCTTTGGTGCATTTAAAATACTATTTCCTGATAGACCTCTGACGTCTTTGTTGTTTTGTTCATGCCTTTTGAACAGGAGTTCTGTTCTTTCACACGATTTGTATCCAATGTCAGTTTGCTCTGGTTTGATAAGACCTATGCTTCTTTTGCTCATCCAACCTAGCCTTTCCGAGATTCACTTTGTTAATTAAAGCTGCTTTTTAACTGCGACACACTGAAAATTAGGCCTTTTTGTTAAAGTCCAGCACTGCTATAATGCATAGTGGAAATATCCATTCTCCACTTGATCATCTTACATATATGTGTATATTGGCGCTTGCTGCAATCTATTCACTATAAAGCTAGCCTCATTATTACTTCAACTGTTTGCGTTTCTTGCATCTGTACACGTGTAAAATGACTTGATATCTTCATTGTTTCTGTGGCATAAGCTTCTTCACCTTGATCCCAAGATGACACTTATCCTAGGTACTTTCTTGATGCCTTATAGAACATCTTCATTCTCTTATATCTCTGCATCCTCTATGTACGTCAACTCGACTCAGTGTGATGTCACCATTCGTTTTTATTGTTTATTTGCTCTGTTACTTCAGGAATCTCATTTAAACGACTATCATACTTCCTCGTATGCAGATATGGTTTCCTCAATGGGAATCTTGCTGCTAGGATTCTCTTAAGTACTGGTATTCTTAAAGGTACCGCACGGTTTTCATACTGTGGTTCCCAACACATAGGCAATTTACACTACGTGGTTGAGGTGGGGGTACTTGGCTCCTCCTCTACACTCCCCCCCTCTGGGTGATTCATCGACCACTTTCACATCATCTTTCACATCCAGACATCCTCTTCTGAAAAAGAGCTTCTTAGGGATCCATATCTTTACAACTCCCTTCAGGCAACCTGCTGATTTGACATGCTTGTCTTTGTTCAATGTCATGAGTCTGCATTGTCCACTTGGACTGCAATAGATCCATCTTTCCACACATTTCTTATGGTTCCTTGGATACAGGAACTTCGTTCCCTCAGGTGTATGGATACAGGCCTTCACAAAGTCTCTGATTTCTTCATCTGTCAGTTTGTTGGCCTTCCATCCCTGCTCAACATCTTCATCCCTTTTGCTTCCTTTGCTGTCTTCTTGCATTGCGAGATTATCAACTTGATCACACAGAATCCAAGCATCACTATCAGTGCTCCAAGGAACTGGAAAATGTCTGCCATCCATTGTGGAATCCAAGAAATGAGTGATCCAAACCAGCTGTCATCAGCAATGTCTTTAACTTCGTCTATCATCTGACCATGTAGCGTAGTCACCATGTCTATGGCCTCTGTCAAGGTTCCATTCTCGTCATCATGAGAAGGAATGAATATCCAACATGATTCTCTAATTTTTGCACAAACACCGCCATCCATTGCTTTGATCATGTCCAATACATATCTATTCTGGAGAGTCATCAGTCCTATGGCTCTCATCTCTTCTCTGATAGCATTTAATCCCTTTATGTTAGTATTGATAATATGTAGCAATTCCCATCTAGTAATCTGCAGCCATTTGGTATTTGCTCCAACTTGGCTTCTCGGCATAAAGATCATTGTGAACAGCGATGAGGTCTGGTTGCACAGCCTGTGTTCATATGGAATAGCATCAAAAGCTTCTATGGATTCTGCTGAGAAATAGTTCTCTCTTTTCATTCTTTTCCTCAGTTCCACAGATCTTTTCTTCCTCAGGTGAGCATCTGCTTTTGGAAAACTGTCAAGATATAGGTCACTTTTTGGAATCACCAAAGCTGAAACATGAACATTCACAATTGAGCAAAGTCCTCCCCAATTCTCTGGCAGTTTCATATATTCTCTGTATCCGCAGGCCCAGTAGTGATCCATTATCACTGCTGTCCCAATCTTCATTCCTGGTACATCAAAGATTCAGCCACATTTCTGATTTTCTCCCATTTTTATTGGGCCATTATTTGTGAAGCAAAATTTTGCACTCTCCAACGGGACAATCTGTAAGGGTCCTCCTCCATCTTCGACCTAAGTCAGTAGCTTGGCAAGTCTCGGCCATAATGGTTTACATCCATGCTGCACAATACCAATGGTTGACTTAGGGAGACCAATTATCACCCAGGCTCTGTAGATTACGACCCCATCCCCCCATCCTTCTGGAAACAACACTGAGCCCCAGATCTGCATCTGTCCTCTGTTCTTCCATTTTCGAAAGTGTTCTTCTGATTTTCCTGGACTGTCAAGTTTTTCATTCACTTCCCATCTGATTCCAGCTCCTTTCTCTCCAGGCTTTTCATATCTAATTGATGTGTTCTCTGTCTCTTGTCTTTGTATCTTGCACATAATCATCTTCATCTGGGTCTGTCCATTCAGTTGCCTATTTGAGATAGGCATCTCGGCCCATGAACTGGCCTCTTGTTCGGCAAAGTGCTACGTGCAATAGGCAATGTGCTGCCTGGACATCTATTTCAATGGCTATGAACATCTTGTACTTCCCCATACTATAAGGCAGCAGTGCACACACACAGCATCCCTCCTATGAGGCTCTTCTTCCCACTTCCTTTATATGTTGGTACCATATGTTGTTTCCCAAATGTGCTGTACTGTCCAGGTAATCATTTAGCTCAGAATCATCCTCCTTGGTACTTCTCTTAGGTCTCATTCTTCTTTCGTGACCTTCTATAATCATTTCATGAAGTACGTCAGCAAAACACTTCTTTACTGGATCAATCATAGGTGCATTTATTAATGGTCTGGGTACGTTCACATGTGCTACTTGTGTAGTAGGAGGTTCAAAAGGCTTCTTTCTCTCAGCATACCCTTTTGGCATGAAAATGTCTTGCAAAATCTCCATGGGTGACGTTTAGGAACTAACCTAGGGTCCTTTATCACAGGACTAGGTGTGTTTGCATGCATTACCTGTATAGGCTCACCTTCTATCAACCATATTTTCTCTCTCTCTTGAAAAGCCTGTTTCTGATGTCCAAAAAGAGCTTCTAAGACACTTCTTGCATGTGAATGACTGTTAGTGACATTTATCTCAGACTCAGGCAATTTGTCAACTTTCTTTGGAACAGGAATGACTACATAGGGTCTTGGCTGCCTAGTAGTTGCCACGATTGTACCTTCCTTCTGCTCAGGAAGATTCACATGAGTCTTGGCTCCAGGTACATCAATGTAGTATGACATGCGCACTGTGAGTGAAAGCAGTACAATTATGAACAAAATGCAAAAGTAAATTATGAAAAGGTACGAAATCTTACAGCATCTACTTTGTGGACAGCGTGGACATCTCTCTTTGTCGGGCATAATTATATTACTACTAACACTTCCCATTTTTATTGCCTAAGGAAGGAAAAAAAAACTTTAATACTGCAACATTATATACTGCTTCTGGAAGCTGTTGAATTGACTCTGCACTTTTGTCCTCGATCAGCTGTCTGCTTTCTGGATGATAGAAACAAGACTCAACTATCTCCTTGTATCAGCCTTTATCAGACAAAATGTAGATGCCTCTTGAATATGAAGAAAACGATTTCAGCAAATGTACTCTTAGACATTTTCTCCAGAAAGTCTCCTTTTAGAATGTTCTCATCTGCTTCAACTGTCTAGATAAGTTCAATGACATATACCAGTTCCCAGTCGATGCCTCGAATTTGCTTTAGACCAGACAACATGATGAATTTCTTTCAGCATGAAACAACATTCTTTTTTTACCAGCAACCTCTCGCTCTGTCCCGCGAAGGGACTGCACCCTCTTCCATTTGTCAAAAATAAACTCAGAATTTGGCATATTTTTCTTCTTATCAAGGATTAAGCATGCCCCGCTCCAAAATCAATAAAACTCCTGCGGTTTAAGAACAAAGATCTTTCCTTTAACCATGCACAGAGCATTCAAATCTCTTCCCTTAACTCTTTTATAGGTGACTAAAAAGAGTGTCGAGAAACAAGCCACAGTCCAATGATCTCTTTGTCTTTATTTGACAGCTTCTGCATCCTTCTTCCTCATCATAGATCTCATCTGCACGTGCTGAGGTTCTTCCCCAATGCTCGCTTCTGGTAGAGGTGGGGGCAGAGGGGTTTCTCCAGCATTAACCTTGATGTCACCTAAGAAAGTCCAAGCACGTCTGCCTTGTACTCTGATTGCAGACGGGGTGACGTCTTCCACAATAGAAGGACCATTGAAGCAGGGTTCATCCCACTTCTTCCTTGTGTGATTGCGGATTAAGATTGCTTCTCCGGGGAATAGTTGGGGAACACAAAGTTCTTTACATTTATTTGTTGAAGCATCTCCTTCTGTGTTCTGTGCTGCCCCACACCCTTGTCGCTGTAGCTGACCTGAAATGACAGAGATACTTGAAGTCATACAAGTAAGGTACTCACGTAGCTCCATTCCTAACAATTCTGTAGTTGGCTGAGCATCACTTCTAACTCTGGATGTAGGTGTGAGGGGTGTCCTCATGCGCCTCCCTGTCACTATCTCATGGGGGGTGATATGGTGGTCCTAACCTGGTTAGTTCCTCAATGCATATAATGCCAGTGGTAGGCAATGCAATCACCCTTTCTTCAAGGTAAGCTTTAACTTGGCTATTCTCTCTTTAAGCAAACCATTTAGCCATTCACAAACCCCATGTCCTTGTGGATAAGCAGAAGAAAATGTGTGCTTTATACCAAGCAACAAGCTTATCTGTTCAAATGTCTGATTCACAAACTGAGGACCATTGTCTGACCTTATTACTTCACATATTCCCCATCTAGGAAACACTTCCCGCACTAAAAATGTTGCTGCACAGGTAGAGTCGGGGTGTGTACATGGACCAGCCTCAATCCATCTTGAAAAGGGACAAACTACTACAATCATGTATCTACCCCCATTACATACTTGCAGCATGTCGACATAGTCGATATGCAAATGCTGAAAGGGGCCATTGGGTCTCTATTGGAATAACTCCCCTAACTGTGTGCAGTGTATGCCCAGCCATGAATCTTTGACACACAATATAATTTACTACATAAAAGGCAACATTTCTAATATGCTTTTGTTTTTGAAAGTCATAGTTCTCTCTGATGAGCAAAGCATCAATAAGCTCTAAAAGCCACAAAGTGTCAGCAATGGCATTGATGAGAAGTTGACGTGTCTGTGGTTATTTACACTTCAGTGGTGCTACCACTCGCCAATGGCAGTGCACTGCCCGCCGTAGCACTACTGAAACTTGAGTGTTTTGAGCTGTCACTCTCCCCACATTCACATGCTTCTCTCGCCTGTCTTTGCCGCTCTTCCAGTGCTGATACACATCATCAAGATTTACTTAATTATGTAATAGATACACCTTTGTTCGCATGAGCATGTCAAGGTGACTTTCTTCCAGTCGATTCCTTGATTTGGTCTTAATGATGTTCATGAGACTGAACCCTCGCTCACACTCTGAACTTGAGGCTTGAAATGTGGCGCATATGTCCATGAGCTGTGCCACCACATTGTACTCCATGACATGCTGAAGTGTGAAATTCACCATATGGTGAAAACATTTTAAAGAACCACACTTGTTCCTCTCTGCTACCACATACTAAGGCATTATACTGCGTAACAATGGAATCCACTGCAAGCATGGTAGGGTCTGATTCTAAACAGTCCACCTCCTTACAATCTAAAAATGTCTTCATATTTTTCAGCAAGATGCTTAACATTTTCTATTCCAAAGTCAAAGCTGCACTGTTGAGTGGCTAGTAAATCAAAATCAAAACTGGCCCAGTCCTTCAGTGTGTTTTCTGGAACCCTTTTCTCCATATGCTCACACACCAAGCCAATAAAACTCAGAATAGATGCAGTACTGAAATCCTTCTCATTGTCAGAGTATTTTGAGATCAGATCTCTAACTGTGCTGCTCCAGAACACTTCCTGACCAAGGTAGTGTCCCCTAATCTGGTTGATCTTGCTGCGTGCAAACTGCATGGCTTCAATTGGGGTAAGACTGCTTTTTTGGAGTAACTTGGACAAGTCTGCTAGATCGCGAAGAATATCATTTAACACTGCCAAAGAAATGTGATAAGTGGGGTCAGACAGTTTCTTAAAACAGTATTTCGCTATAGAATCATTTTCCTCCTTCATTTCGTGATCAAAATATTTTAACAACACCTCATAATTGCGCATTAATGCATTCACTGCAAAATGTCTTGATAACGACCTCACTTCATTGAGGGGTCGAAATGACAAGGCATCACATTCAATGACAGATGCCATTTCTTCAAATTTAGATTATCGCAATGGAGATCTGCAAAACACAGAATAAACAGTTCTTAGCAAGGTTTCTACTTCCATAATCATTGGCACCTTCTTCCAAGATGCCCAATTCCTCACAGTGAGATACACACTGTTGCTCAATTAAATGTGGAATAGATTGTTTAAGTTTTGTAGCAACACCGTTGTTTTTGCCAAGCATAATGGATGCACCATCTGATGTGAACATCACCATTTTCTGTAGATTCAGACCATTGGCAGAGTAAAATTCAGTAATTGCTGAAGTGACAGCTTCCGCATTGCAAGACCTTAACTTGACAATTCCACCGAACACAGTTTTGTACATTGAATGTGGTGTTGGTGCAAGCGATCTCATTTTAAAGTAAATAACTAACATTTTGCTGACTGAAATGTCAGTGCTTGCATCAACAATCATAGAGTGAAATGGAGCATTGAGAACTTCTGCTGAGATTTCTGATCTTATTACGCTGCTGATGGACTCTAGGAATTCAAACGCATAATTTTGACTTCTCCAGCTATCTGATATTTTGGTGTAGTGTGCTATGTCATTGTGGATTTCTTGCACAGATAGCATGGAAGTGTTTAATTTTACAGCTAACAAAACATTGTGGAGTAGAACTCACCTATTCAGGCTTGGACCGTTGTCGCTCAACCATGGCCAATCTATTACCTCTCTCAGTTGACGTTTGTGCCAGCATACTACGCAATCCAAACCCCAGTTTCCCTGCCGCATTCCTGTGCCTGAGAGCCTGTACAGCAGCAACATGAACTTTTCCAACTAACTGGCATTTCATGGAATACAATTACCACCCATCGGCTCATTTCTTTCCTGTAGAAAATTCTCCAGTAACTTTAGCTTCCCCACATACTATGCAAATCAGGCCCACATCAGCATTGTACTGAAAAATCTCTCCAAGTCGCACATGTACCTTATCTAGTGATTTCTGCGACACTGTTTCGACTATTTCCTTTAACCAATCCTCTTTGAAAGCAGCACAACATTTATTCTTAGCTGGTGTAGCAGCTGCTGCAGCACTCCCTTGCCCTTCCTTTGATGAAGAAGACTGGGATCTTCTGAAGTTAAACAGTTTATCCATTATCTGGTTAAAAAAGAAATAGCATTTATTTGCATGGAAACAAAGTGCTGTGCTGCCTGCTGCTGTCCATGTGCAAGTGGAGAACTTGTATTCATCATCACACCAGGCCAAGGGCAGATGCTGCCATTTATCTATTAGCTCACATCTTGAAATGTTTACCCAGCCCAGGCAGCCACACAACACAAGTAGCAAAATGCTTATCTAACATGAGCTACAGAACACTTGATGACTAAATGTGCAGCTTACACTTCAGTGGACTCGAATGACTGCCCCATAACAAGCTGGTCTAGGGAAGCACTGTGGTATAGAACTTCAGTACCACTGCATGTTGCACTTAGAAATGGCTAATGTTGGTTGTCCTTAACCTATGTATTTCCACCACCCCAATGCCAAATGTAATTTGTCACCGCCGGGAGTGACTGTTCCAATTAGTAGCCCCACTTCCCCCTCTCTCAAAAACCCGGTCAGAATGCACTGGAACCCACTGCATTGTAAGAAACTCACTACTTCCCGTCAAATCTAATTTATTATCTATTATACATACTTTTGTGATCAAAAGAGCATTGTGCCTCCCTGTATATAAAATAAAATGAGGACTGTCTGCAACAGCCGAGGATCCTGGCTGATCACACGAGGCACGGAAAAGATGCAAGCACCCTTTAAGAGCACATCAGGGAGTAGAAGTGAGCGAGTATTTGACCTTGCTACAACTTTGCTAGTCATCATGAAAGAGAAACCACCTAGCTTGTAATGATAAGTGGCAATAGTGAGTGACACAAGGAGAGCAAGTCTGGAGTTGGACCTTGTTTCACCGCATGCAATCCACATGCAATGCATACCTGTTAGAGAGCAGAGCGGGCCACTCTGCTGGCCTGCGTGTAAAGGGCCTTCCTTTGCCGACTCGAGTCCGACCAGTGGACCAGTGGGCCTGAAAAAAAGCTGGGCCCGGAGCACGAGCTATCAGCCACACCAAGAGCTCCAACCTAATGCATAATGCAACTCCTTACGCACGAGGTCAGACTGGGAGCCACTGTGTGTGATTGGCTGTAGCAGAGCACAGCACATGCAGCCAGGTGCTGCTACAGCCAATCATATTGAAAGAATGGTGTGCAATCCAATACTCAGTGTCCAGAAGACCAGCCCAGCCCTGAACACTTGTTTCACTGCATGCAATCCACATGCAATGCATACCTGTTAGAGAGCAGAGCGGGTCACTCTGCTGGTCTGGGTCTAAAGGGCCTTCCTGTGCCGACTCGAGTCCGACCAGTGGACCTGAAAAAAAGCTTGGCCCGGGCCGGCCCCGGAGCACGAGCTATCAGCCACACAAAGAGCTCCAACCAAATGCAACTCCTTATGCACAAGGTTGGACCGGGAGCCACCGTGTTTGAATGGCTGTAGCAGCGCATAACACGTGCAGCCAGGCGCTGCTACAGCCAATCATATTGAAAGAATGGTGTCAAATCCAATGCTCAGTGTCCACAAGAGTGAGCTTCTCACACTGCCTAAGTAAGCACCTAACAAGAAAGACCCGCGGCCGCCGCTAGCCCGGGCCTGCCACCATTATAATAATGCTGCTGCCAGTGCCAGGCCAACTCCTCCTCACATGTCGTGCCATTTCCAGCAGCACTATAATTATACTGCGCACTGCGCAGAGAGGCCGACAACACCGTCAATGAAGGATGCTCCCAGAGTCAGACCCAGTCCCACCCACGCCAACCAGCCCAGCCCTGAACACTTGTTTCACCGCATGTAACGCTCACCTGATTCTCGCAGAGGCGCCGGTCTTGACTGGGCGACTACCGTATCTTCAAAGGTGATGTGTAGCACCCGGTTGGCTCTTTGGGCTGGACCTCTGTGCACTGTATGCCTGACGTGTAGAGTAAGATGTCTGCAGATAGAAAATATGGGGTTAATGAACTGGGGTTATTGGGGTGTCCCTATCTCTTTCCTCTTCTCCTCTCCTGTAGACCCCCAAAGGTTAACGCTCTCACCTTAGGTAAGTGAATGCCGAGCTCTCCATCTGCCTCGGGGCAGGGTGCTGTAACCAGTTTCTTCACTGGATAGGTAGCGCAGACCTCTTGACTTCAGAGGACTGGTGTCCGTCGTTTACTGCACGAACGGTAAGTTTCGAGTCATTCAAATGTCTTTAAAGTCTTTAGTAATGATGTCTCTTGTTTTGCAGGGTTCCGGCGATGGCGGATGACGGGCTGAAGTGAGTTGAAGATGGAGCCCGTGTGATGAATAGAAGCGCCTGGAAGCACGTAAGTAAGCGCTTGTTGCCTGCTTCACTATGCGCTCTAACTGTCTTTTTATTTTGCAGGTACGAGTTCGGAGCGGCTGCAGGGTGCCGGAATACCCACTGGATTAGATGTGGAAAGGAGTAATGGCACGTGAGTATTAAAGTTCCCCAATGTCTTTAAACGCACCTTGTTTTGTCTTTCAGATGCGGGATGCAGCGCCGAAGGCCTCCGGAGCGTGCGAAGAGTTGGTAAACTTTTGTCTTTCAGATGCCGGAATGCAGTGTGAAGACCTCCGGAGCGCACGAAGAGTAGGTAAGCCTTTGCCTTTCAGATGCCG